>NC_058410.1:125169716-125172049 GCF_002201575.2 Neomonachus schauinslandi
ACCCCCCCGCACTACACCACCAAAGGCAGATGAGATAATCTGCAGGATAAGACCTTCTATCTTTCCCCCTGAAGGGAAAGAGACTTTTCCGGAAGCAATTCTTTCTTTCTTTTGCTAATAACTTCTTGCCCCAACCTCCTTCCTATAAAAATCTTCAATTTTATACAACTCCTCAGAGCATCTCTCAGTTTGCCAGATGGGATGCTACCTGGTTCATGAATTGCTTAATTAAAGCCAATTAGATGTTCAAATTTATTGAGTTGAATTTTGTTTTTTAACACCTTCAACTAAAACCTGTGATCAAAATATGAACGTATATAGCTCCTTTATTTAGAATGAGAACAACTATACCATATTTAAGTGACCATATAAATTAAGAGGGGAATGAATTTTTTGTAGGGACATGTTGGTAGGGGTCCTGATAAAAATCCATTTTGGGAGGTTTGGCTCTCTCTTGGCATCTGCTACTTGGTAAGGTGATTTTTCACTCTTTAATCACTGCTTCAAAATTAGTTTAAACTTCTGGGCTTTACATATATGGCTGACTGAGAAAGGATTTATGGAGAAATTTGGATTCTGGAAGCAAATACTATGTTTGCAGTATATCGATGTGATTAGTTTTCTATTTAAAATGAAGCATTTTGTTAAAAATTAACATTGTTATTGAGAAATATACACACAGAACAATGCACAAAACTAAGGTGCCCAGCCATTGATTTATCACCCAGTGAACATTTATATGGTTCACACTCACATTGAAACAGTCTGAGCAGACATGCCAACTAAAAGAAACCTTTATTCCTAGATAAGATCCTAAACTGAAAAGGCCAGAGAATTGTTGGACAGTTAGCAAAATTTCAGTATGGGCTGTGAATTAGACATTAGTTTGTACCAATGTTAATTACCTGATTGTAGACTTGTATGCTGATTATAGAGAAGGATGTCCTTGTTTTTTTTGTTGTTTTGTTTTGTTTTGAGAGGGGAGAGCATACACGCAGTAAACGTTTAGGGGTGATGAGACATCATATCTGCAGCTTGTTCTCAAAAGCCTCAGAAAAGGAATGGCAATAATGCGGGTAAATAAATAGCAATGGAGCAAACACAGTAAAATGTTAATGATTGGAGAATCTCTGAGTGAAGGGGTACAGGAGTTCTTTGTACTGTTTTGACAGTTTTTCTTTAAGTTTGCAGTTATTTCAAAATAATTATTTACAAAAAATCTACTTTAGGTGGGTTGAGGACTTAAATGTTGAAAACAAAGCTTTAAAATACTAAGTGAAATATATAGATATTTTTAAACCTTAAATAAGCAAAAAAGCATGAACTGGAAAATATTGGTAAATTTGACCATAATAAATGAAAAAATTAATTCGTAAAGTACACCTTAAATAAAACAAAAGAGCAAATTATAAACTCACAAAAGATGAGTATCAAGAACTAAAGAACTCAAACCAATTTTTTAAAGTGTTATTTATTTATTTATTTATTTATTTATTTATTTACTTTTAGAGAGGGGAGAGGGGCAGAGGGAGAGGGAGAGAATCTCAAGCAGACTCTCTGCTGAGCATGGAGCCCCACTCAGGGCTCCATCCATGACCCTGAGATCATGACCTGAGCCAAAACCAAGTGTCGATGCTTAACCGCCTGAGACACCCAGGCGCCCCTCAAACCAAATTTTTAAAAGCGTGTTATGTGTACACACACACACACTCCTAAAATAAAAATGGGCAAAATATATGAAGAAGCATTTCATAGATGAGAAAGCATATGTGATTTATTCCAGGAATGCAAGCAAACTAGCTTAACATTAAGAGTCTCAGTGTCTCCATGTCTTTCATGTCTTGAGGGTTTTAAAGATTATAGGCTGGTCTCACTGTGGTCAATCTCATGTTTCTGATGATGACATGCACACTGTACAATCACCATAGAACTACCTCAGAAATAAGTTGGGTTCTTTTCAATGCTCCTCATTAGGAGTAACACTACGTTGACCCGTTCCATCACTGCTGATGTTAATCTGGATTACCCAGTCATGTTGGCATCTGCAGGGTTTCTCTTCCTGAAATTTACCATTTCCATGTTCCCCTTTGTAACTGATTAGTATTTTGTAGGGAAGTATTCTGAGATTCTGTTGATTTCCTAGTCCTCATCATACCTCCATACAACAGCAGCCTTAGCATCCATTGGCCCTCCTGTCTGAATCATCCACCTCTATGGTTGTTGCCAAATGGTGATTCTCTTTCTCATTTCTTCTGAGTTTATTTGGCATTTTACTGTAAGGAAGAACTTTCTTTCTTTCTTTCTTTCTTTCTTTCTTTCTTTCTTTCTTTCTT
>NC_058410.1:125172059-125175410 GCF_002201575.2 Neomonachus schauinslandi
TTTCTTTCTTTCTTTCTTTCTTTCTTTCTTTCTTTCTTTCTTTCTTCTTTCCTTCTTTCTTCATTCATTCATTTAAATCAGTATACATGGATTGCTATTTTATTTATAGTGCTAGAATCCCTTCTTCTTATTCTAAATGCCCAAACTTAGCTGGTGGGAACCATTTCAAGCTGATTTTTGTGTCTTTTCAGTGTATCCTAATCATTCATCGAGAATTCTTACTTTCTGACACCAAAAGATATTCTGGGCTCACTGTGTCCTGACCCAGCCATGGAATCAGGCATTTTTCCAAAAGCTCTGTGTTTTAAGTTTCAAAACCAAGATTTAGGCCCTGGTAGTGCTCATTGCTGCTAGTGTGTGGTTGCTTCTAAGTTCCTCAGAAGATAGAAGTGGTAAATGAATGCGTGTGTATATACATATAGATATACATACATACCCATGCATACACATCTCTATTTCTATATCTGCATAGTCTGTATAAACATATTATAAAACTATGATATAAAACTGTGAGTTTATATTGATAATTCCAATATCAGTCCAATAATATAAGGGTCTTTCTATCCTTCCCCCTTTCCATATGTAACTGAACTAATGTGAGCTCACTCCTTGGTGAGCTACAAAAGAGATGACACCACGTAGAACTGTCACATGAAAGAAACTTTACAATAAGCAAGGAGATCACAGGGAATAACTTCCAAAGCTATGACTCCCTGGTTGGGGGTGGGGGCGTGAGTGGGTTTCTTTTATTTAGGGCTAGGATGAAAATTCAGAAAAGGGAGTTTTGTCATTGCATGTAGAAGCGGGCATAAGGTTGCGCATGTGTACTTAGGAAACGTGCCTATCCACGCATTGTATGTTATGTTAATGAGGTTTGTCTTCCTTGGGCAGAGGTCTTAACGTTGTAATGAGGTATAACTGCCAGACACTCCATGGTCCATCCGTGTAGGCAAAGACGGTGGTCAAGCTCATACTGGTCTAGGCCCACTGGAACTCTTCCTGCTGTTTTCCTCTAAAAGATAAGGTTAACATTCCTATGAAGAAAGGGGGTCAGGACAGTGTTGCTGGTGAGTTTTAATCTCATTAATCCAATGGGGCACCATTTCACATATGCGTAAATGTACTGAGAATCTTGGCTCCCATTATCCTCAGCATATTATTTAGTCGCTCAAACAATTCACTTACTTGTTCAGCCTAACCCAGTCTTTAACCACACTGGCTGTCTCCTTTGCCGTCCCCATGCCCCCTGTTGCCCCACGTCCTGGGTGGTTCCCCACTGCTCTTCACTGGCCCACATTCTCAGCTGCGAGCCCTGTTGGTGCATGCCTCAGCCCCCCTTGCTTCCCCACCTGCTCACAGGTCCATCTGTTCATCCTCTGGGCCCAGGTGGCTCCTCAGGTCCTTCTGTTGCCCCACGTTCTCCGCCACTATGTAATTTCTTCATGCTGGGAAGGAAAGTAAAAGGAAGTTGGGCTGGGTTGATTTTATATGTGCCTTGAGGAAGGGATCCAATGTCATCTTTTTCCGTATTGTGAGTTATATTTCCCACCAGCCTCACTTCTTGACTAGTCCCTTCCCTCTCAGTGCTATTAGAAACAGTCTCTGCACACACCTCAGTTCTGCACATGGGAGGATCTGGTTCTGCACTCTTTCATTGGTCAGTATGTTTATTCCAAGGTCTGCACCACACTATTTAATTACTATTCCTTCATAATGAGTCCTGATATTGGATAGGCAAGCATTCCTTTCTGCCATTCTTTTCCCGAAGAATCTTGGTTATTCGCGGCCATTTTATTTTATTAAGTGGATACTTATTTAGAATTATTATTTCCCTTTGATGAATTGAATGTTTTTATTATTATATAACAGTCCCCTCCGTATCTGATAATCCTTTTGCTTAAAGCCTATTTTATATGATATCAATATAATTAGGCCAGATTTTGTTTTTAGACACCTGATATGTCTTGTTTTCTTCATGTTTTACTTTTAATCTTGGCTTGTCCTTATACTTGAGGTGTATCTCTCTCCCCCTCTCTCTCTTCTTTTGGCTTTTTATTTTTATTTATTTATTTATTTTATTTATTTATTTTTTTATTTTTTAAGATTTTATTTATTTATTTGAGACAGAGAGAATGAGAGAGAGAGAGCACATGAGAGGGGGGAGGGTCAGAGGGAGAAGCAGACTCCCTGCCGAGCAGGGAGCCCGATGCGGGACTCGATCCTGGGACTCCAGGATCATGACCTGAGCCGAAGGCAGTCGCTTAACCGACTGAGCCACCCAGGCGCCCAATGAAACTTTATTTATTTTTTTATAAAGATTTTATTTATTATTTGACAGAGAATGAGAGAGAGAGAGAGCACATGAGAGGGGGGAGGGGCAGAGGGAGAAGCAGGCTCCCCGCCGAGCAGGGAGCCCGATGCGGGACTTGATCCGGGGACTCCAGGATCATGACCTGAGCCGAAGGCAGTCGCTTAACCAACTGAGCCACCCAGGCGCCCTTCTTTTGGCTTTTTAAGTTTTTATTTGAATTCCAGTTAGTTAACATACAGTGTGATATTAGTTTCAGGTGTACAATATAGTGATTCAACGCTTCCATACAACACCCGGGGCTCATCACAAGTGCCCTCCTCAATTCCCATCACCTATTTCACCCATCCCTCCACTCCCCTCCCTTTTGGTCATTAGGTGTATCTCTTGTAAGTACCATATAAATAGATTTTTTTTTTTAAGTCCAGTTTGACAATATTTATCTTTTAACTGATGTGTTTAATCCATTTACATTAATTGTAATTAGTGACATCTTTAGACTTATTTCTACTATTTTTATATTTCAGTTTATCTCATTTTCAAGTTACATTTCTTTTTAATCATTTCTTTAATATTTTGAACTGGCAGAGACATATTCTCCCAAATAAAGCAAGGCATTTAGCCCATTCTCCTATCCCTTGGTTTCTTCTTACTCCTAACACTATTATATTGATATTGTATAGATTTTTAAAAAGCATTTTATTTTTGAAATAATTTTAGACTCACAAGAAGTTGCAGAAATAGTACAGAGAGTTCTCATACAACCTCACCCAGTTTCCCTTGAGGGTGACATCTTATATAATATAGCACATTATCAAAACCAGAATATTAATTGATGTGATAAAACTAGCTAAATATCTTACTCAGATTTCAGTGTTTTTACATGCACTCATTTTTTGTAGGTATATGTGTATATAATCTATGACATTTTATGACATGTACGCATTTGTATATCACCACCACCACAATTCAGACACAGTTCTGTCACCACAAAGGAAACTTGGGCTGCCTTTTTTTTTTTTTTTTTTTTTTTTTTTTTTTTT
>NC_058410.1:125175510-125195048 GCF_002201575.2 Neomonachus schauinslandi
CCCAGGCGCCCCATCTTTTTTTTTTTTTTTTTAAATAGTCACACCCCCATCCTCTTCCCTAACTTTTGGCAATCACTTATCTGTTTTCCATTTCTATAATTTTCTTATTTCCAGAATGTTATATAAATGGATTGGCTTTTTTCATTCAGTATAATCCTCTTAAGAGCCATCCAAGTGGTTGTACCAATTGCTTATTTTTTTTTTTTTTAAATTGCTGAATAGTATTCCATGCTATGGAGACACCAAAATTTGTTTAACTAGTTATGTATTGAAGGACATTTGGGTTGTTTCCAGTTTTTGGAATTTTATTACAAATAAAGCTGGTATGAACATTTGTGTACAGATTTTCATGTAAGCATAAACTTTCATTTCCCTAGGATAAATGCCCAGGCATGTGATTGCTGGCCTAAATGGCAAGTCTGTGTCTGAATTTTTTTAATAATGATTTTATTTATTTATTTATTTATTTATTTATTTATTTATTTAGAGTGTGAGTGGGGGGAGGGGCCAAGGGAGAGGGAGAGAAAGAATCTCTAGCAGACTCCCCACACAGTGCAGAGCCCCATGTGGAGCTCAATCCCAAGACCCCGAGATCATGACCTGAGCCAAAATCAAGAGTGGGATGCTCAACCAACTGAGCCACCCAGGGGCCCCTCTGTGTCTGATTTTAAAAGAAATAGACTGATTTCAAACGGCCAGAGTATTTTATATTCTCATTGGCATGTGTGAGAGATCCTGTTTTTTTGCAACCTCACCAACATTTGGTGTCATCAGTACTTTTAATTTAGCTGTTCTACTAGATGTGTAGTGATATGTCATCAGGTTTTCATTTGCATTATTCGAATGTCTAGTGATGGTGAATATGTCTGTCATGTGTTTCTTTGCCGTCCCTATTTCTTATTTGATGAAGTTTCTGTTCAAGTCATTTTCCCATTTCTCATTGGATGGTTTGTTTTCTTACTGTTGACTTTAGAGATTTCTTTGCATATGAATTTCTTTGGATATGAATCCTTTGTTGAATTTGTGATTTGCAAACATTTTTTTCCCCAGTTGGTGTCTTTGATTTTTATCCTCTGAATGCAGTCTTCTGCAAAACGAAAGTTTTTAATGTTCATGAAATACAACTTATCCATTTTCTTTTCTTTTATGGATAACGGTTTTAGGATTATGTCCAAGAAAAAAAAAAAAAGGATTATGTCCAAGAACTCTTCACTGAACTCTAGGTCACAAAGAATTTCTGTTATGCTCTTTCTGAGAATTTTACAGTTTAGATATTATATAGGCTTTTAAAATACAGAATTTTAATTTTTGATTATAACAGATGTATTTTCTTTTACTTTAGTCTTAGCATTTGTTTTTGTTAGTTTGTTTTAAAATAACACAATTAAGGGGCACCTGGGTGGCTCAGTCGCTTGAACTTCTGACTCCCGGTTTCAGCTCAGGTCATGATCTCAAGGTTGTGAGATTGAATCCATGTGTGCTCAACGAGGAGTCTGCTTAAGATCCTCGGTCTCTCCCGCTCCCTCTGCCCCTCCCCCTGCTTGCACTCTCTGTCTCTGAAATGAATAAATAAAATCTTGAAAATAACTCAAGTAAGGTATTTAATCACCTTTAACTTAACCTATGTTTTGAGCATTATTTATTTTTCCTTTATTTAAATTATTCATCCAAGACTGTTTTCATTATGCAACTTAGTGACGCCTTTGATACTTTGTATATTTCAGTATTTTTTTTTTGTATTTGAATTACAATGTGGCTTTTCCTTCAAAACTTTAAAAATGTAACTTCACTGTCCCTGGTATCTAGCATTGCTGTTGAGAAATCTAGTGTCTATCTACCTCATGTTCCTTTGTAGATAAACTGCTGTAATCTGTATACACTTTAAGATTTTTTTCTTTGTCCTTGATATTCTCAAATTTCACTAAAATATGTTTAGTTGGGCATTTTCCTTATTGTTCTTCTCTGGCACCCTGTGGCCATTTCAATCCAAAGTCTTTCTTTCCTAATTTTTTAATTCCAGGAAATTTATCTCCATTTTCTTCTCTCCTTTAAACTATTTCTCTCTTTTTAGAACTCTTACTAACTGGATATTAAAGAGATTGTTTTTAGATTTGAACTTACCAGCCTTGGGGATTTGGAGGTGGAAGGATGGGAAAATGAATATCCTGGTTAGTTAGTCCCAATCTCTTTTTCCAGCTCCTCACTAGTATAGGGTTCCGTACTGCCTTTACTTTGCTCCAGGGAATACCTGGACCAGACGTCAGAGTCACAACAGGTGAGAAGGAAGATATGTTTGTTCCTTTAGGAAGAACAAGGGAGAAGCAAGACTAGAATGCCAATAGTTTCTTTCCAATTTCATTCTTCCCCAGCCTTGTCTGGATTTCTGGTTCCCTGGTCACAGCCACCACTCAATCACCACATGTTCAGAACAACCCCTGTCACCTCAAGTTTTGTCAGTTTTCTCTCTAATTGCCTCAGGGTTGACTTGGGGCTGGGGGTCAATAGCCTTGCTTGTTGAACATCTTCTCAGGATTGGGATATTCTGGTTCCCTTTTGAGTACTGATTTACAGCTGAACTGCAATATAGAGACTGTGTTGCATGATTTCAATAGTTTTTTGAGAAATTTTCTCTATGTTTATATATATATATATTCTATAATTTTTGGTTTCAATATTTTATAAATGTCCATTAGGCCAAGTTTTCTGATTTGTTACTCAAATATTTCATATCCATACTGACTTTTTATGTGTTCATTTTAAGAGTTACCAAGAGAGGTGTGTTGAAAATAAATAGTGATGATTTTCAGTTTGTTTATTTTCCTTTTAGTTCAGTCAACTTTGGCTTTATAGAAGACTATGCTGTAAGATGCCTACAAATTTGATTTTTTAAATATCTTAATAGTAATTTGAACATTTTTCTTTAAGTTTAAATTTCTTTAAGTTAAGTTCCTATCTTTATTAATTTTTTTTGCCCTAAAACCTAATTTTCATAATACTGATATAGTAATCTAACATTTTTTTTTTTTAGGAGAATGTTTGCACGTATATCCTTTTCTATCCTTTTACTTTCAAATTACTTGTATCCTTCTATTTCAGACTTCTCTTATAAACAACACATTCTTTAAAGAAGTCCAGTCTGACAATCTTTACCTTTGAATTGGAGCATTTAGTTAATTTACATTTAGTCTAACTGCCAATATATTTGGTTTTAAATCTACTATCTCCTTACATACTTTCTATTTATCTCATATGTGCTATGTTGCTTTTTATCTCCTCTATTGTCTTCTTTTGGATTGATTATGTTTCATTATTTCATCTCCTCCCTTTATTATCTTGAAGGTTATATACTATTTATTATGGTTCTAAGTCCCTTAGAAATGACCACATGCATATTAAATTTATCCAAGTCTCATATAAATTATGCTGTTCTTTGACAACACAAAAAATTTTGAAACTTCAACTCAGTTGCTGCTTATCTCAACTTATGTAGCACCATTTTTGTGCATTTTAATTCTCATTATGTTCAAAACTTAATGAGACACTATTGTTATTTTGTATATCCAGCATTTGTTCATATTTGTCTACATATTTATCCACATATTTACCATTTTCATTACTTTTCATTCCTTCCTGCACCTCAGACCTTCCAGCTGGGATAATTTTTGTTTAGTGCAAGACTTCAAATGAAAATTCTTTCAGCTTTTGTTTATCTGAAAGTGGCTTTATTTTACTTCTATTCTTGAAAGATATTTTCCTCTGGTATACAATTCTGGCTTGTCAGTTTCAGAATTTTATAAATACCTCATTATCTGCTGACTTTTGTTGTTTCTGTTGAGAAGTCATCATTCCTAATCACTATTTTTTTTTTTTTAACACAATTAGTCTTTATTTTCCAGGTGCTTTAGCCACTTCTTCTTTGTCTTTGTTTTTTGGCTTTTTATCATGATGCACTTCAGTGTGAATTTTTAGATAGTTTGTTCCGGTGGGGCTCCTTAAGACTTCTTGAATCTGTGTTTCAATGCTAATATCTCTTCAATTATTGCTTTTTTTCCCCCAAGTACGCATATATTAGACCTCCCTATGTCTTCTATATGTCTTTCCCCCTTTCATATTTTCCTTTCTTTTGTTTCACCATTTTGTGTCATTTTATGTTTTCTTCTATTTTCCATTTCATAAATTCTCTCTTTATCTGTATCTATACTGCTTTAAACTGATCCAGTAAGTTTTTCATTTCAATCATTATTCTTGAAGACAATTGTAGAAGAATTTCTAGAAGAGTCTTCCCTTTAATAAACTTTTATTTTTAGAAAAGTTTTAATTTTGAACAGATTTATAGAAAAATTGTGAAGGTAATACAGAGAGTTCCCATATACCCTACACTCAGTTTCTCCTATTGTTAACATCTTATATAAATATGGTGTATTTGTTATAATTACTAAAGTTCATACTTCATTCAGATTTCCTTTGTTTTTACCTCATGTTCTTTTGCTGTTCCAGAATTCATCCAGCATACCACATTACATTTAATTGTTATGTCTCTTTGGATCCTCATGGCTATGGCTGTTTCTCAGACTTTCTTTCTTTTTTTTTTTTAAGACTTATTTATTTATTTGAGAGAGAGAGAACAAGTTGGGGAGGAGTAGAGAGAGAGGGATAAGCAGACTCTGTGCTGAGTGCAGAGCCCAATGCAGGGCTCAATCCCACAACCCCAAGACCACAACCCTGAGACCATGACCCAAGCTGAACTCAAGAGCTGGACACTCAAACAACTGAGCCCCCCAGGTGCTCCTCTTTGTTTTTGATGACCTTGACAGTTTTGAGGAGTACTGGTCAAGTATTTTGTACACTATTCTTCAACTGAGATTTGTCTTAGGTTTTCCTCATGACTAGTCTGTAGTTAAGAGGTTTTGAGGATAAGACCATGCATGGGAAGTAAAGTGCTATTCTTATCACATAACATCAAAGGTATGCTATCAACATGGCTGAAATGAACTGAATGTTTGTGTCTCCCTTAAATTTATATGTCAAAGCTCCCAATGTGATAGTATTTGGAGATGGGACCTTTGGAAAATAATTGGGTCAAGAGGGAGAGGCTTTCATGATAGGATTAGTGTCTTAATAAAAAGAGACACCAGAGATCTTACTCTTTCTTTCTCCTCAAATGTGCACAAACAAGAGGTCATGTGAGCACTCAGTAAGAAGGTAACCGCTTACATGGTAAGAGAAAAAGCCTCAGAATGAAATCTACCTTTCTGGAATCTTGACCTTGGACTTCCCAACTTCCAGAACTTTGAGAAACAAATTTCTGTTGTTTAAGCCACTGGACTATGGTATTTTGTTATGGCAGCCTGAACTGACTAAGACAATGACTTATCACTGCTCGTGTTAACCTTGGTCACGTGGCTGAGGCAGTGCTTTTTAGGTTTCTCCACTATAAAGTGACTCCTTTTGTCCCCCTTTCCCTACTGTCCTCTTTGGCAAGAAGCTGTTACACACAGACCATGCTTGAGGAGTGTGGATTATGCTTGATTTCCTTGAGGGTATCTACATAAATTATTTGGAATTCTTCTGCATGGGATAATTGTTTCTTCTCCATTTATTTACTTATTCAAACTTTTTTTTTTTTTTACAACAGTGTGGGCTCAATTTCATTTATGATTTCACAGTGTTAAATGCTACTTTATTTATTTTATTGTTCAAATTGTTCCGGCTTTGGCTACTATGAACTCTTTCAATTGGGTCCTGTGCTCCTTTACCATCCCCATAATTATTGGCCTTTTTCTTTTATAGGAGCACTCTTTGCTTTCTGGCACATAATTGCTCCAGGCTTGTCTTATCTGTTTTCCACCCTAGTCCTAGGATCAGCTATTTCTTCAAGGAGCTCTGGTTCCTTTTATCGGAGAATGGTATTAGAAAACAAGATCTGAGCACTAGGGGTGCTTGTTGCTACTGAGGTGTTAATACTTCTGGGCTCTTTCATCTGATTTAGCAAGGAAATACATCTAAAATACATGTATATATGCACACATCTATAAATATTTTGCTATGTAACCATCTGTGTCTATATTAAGTCAAATATGAATTCATACTAATGTCTCCAACTCTAACCCATTATCATATAGATCATTTTGAACTCCTCCCCTTGCTTTTCTGTAACCTCCCACTCCAACAGTGAGAAAAATGGCTCCCACCATCTGTAATCCATTTACTTAATTGTTCAGTTCTAGTATACATGTACAGTGGTCTCAGAATTGTCAATCTGTATTCCCACGGGAAACAACTTTATCACCCTGAGTACAGTGTTTATGTACAGTTCCCGTTACTTTTAGTCTTACAGACTCCATTCAGTTCAGTTACTGAGGTCAACATCTTTTTGCACCATTCCCTTCAGTGAGGTTATTTCATAGATTTGTAATGCAGCTAGACTTTTTTGTCATATTCTGCATTCCATCTTGGATTCCTCAACTTTCTAAATGATTTTTTAAAAATTTGTACACATTCAGGCTCACACTTTGTGCTATAAGATTCTATGCATTTTGACAAATAAAAATTGAAATCGACTGACTTTTGTGAGCTTTAGAATTCTTGTGAAAACAAGCTCAGTTAGCTAATTCTCAACTCAAAACTCACTGTGAAAGCCTGAGAGCCTCCATGGAAGCATTTAAGGCAGTGTTGTCCCATGGTAACATATTGTGAACCACATATGTAATTTTACATCTTTTAGTAGCCACAAATTAAAAAATAGAAACAGGTGAAATTAATTTCAATAATACATTTTATTTAAACCAATATATCTAAAATATTGTAATTTCAACATGTAATAAATATAAAATAAGTTACTTTACATTATTTGTACTAAGGTTTCAAAATCAAGTATGTATTTTACACAGCTAGCATATCTCAGTTTGGAACAGACACATTTCAAGTCCTCATTAGATACTTCTGGCTAGTGGCTACTGTACTGAACAGTTGAATATTTAAATAGAACCTTATATTCAGCAGCCGTATTTCAGAATGTGCTGAAAATGAAGCCCAGAATTTAATTTTTTTTTAAGATTTTATTTATTTATTTGAGAGAGAGAGAGAGAATGAGAGACAGAGAGCATGAGAAGAAGGAGGGTCAGAGGGAGAAGCAGACTCCCCGCCAAGCAGGGAGCCCGATGCGGGACTCGATCCCAGGACTCCAGGATCATGACCTGAGCCGAAGGCAGTCGCTCAACCAACTGAGCCACCCAGGCACCCCCAGAATTTAATTTTAAGGGTATCAGAGCTACCAGAGTGAATGCATAGGCTTGAACAGTCTCCTATGAAAGTTAGGACCTTGATAGGGAATGAAGGGTGCCTTGACACCTGAGATGAGACATTTGGGTAGATGAGCCCAATATTTAATCTGAAATTACCCTGAACTCTCTAGGCCAGCAGAAGCATTTCCTTTCCCCATGCAGGAAGAGAGCAGCCTCCCTTTGAAAACCTTAGAGACTTTGCAAAAACCTCATCCAAGTCAGGTGTATTTTTCTCAATCTATAGACCTGCTTCACTTCACTGCCTTTGGAACAATCAATGAGGGTCAAGGTACAGTACAATCTCAGTAGGGAATACCGTTCCTACTCCAGGACAAAAAACAAAAACAAAAACTAACAATAACAAAACACACCCAAGGAATTACAAGACTTGGCAAATATATAACAGTGTGAACAGACAATACACAAGTGGAAGTGGATATGGAAACTGGTGGATGGGAGTGGGGAAGGTGGAATATAAAGTCGATGAGGGTGACTTTATTGCCATTGGACTCCTGCAACTAGGGATTTAAGATCTTAGCAAGGAGTCCCAGAGCCAATGCTGACAGGCACAGGGGTGGCTTTGTGAAACTTGCACATAATGCTGGTCTAATTGATCATTTGGAGATGCCAGACTGCCTTGGGAGAACAGCAAGGAAAGAATCAGAAAGCTCAAGGAGGTATGTGTATGAGAAGGGATTTATTACAGGAGACCAAAGGCCCTACCCCCTCACTGTATTCTCCAGGAGAGCCCAGTAGACCTGGTCTTCACTAAGGCAAATGCACTTTGGATATAAATTTTGTCTTTTCTGTTCATGTTTCAAATATTTCCCCATATCTATTCTTTTCTTTCTTTCTTTTTTTTTTTTTAACTTCGTGATGTATTCTGCTATGGGGAAGTGTACAAATTTCAAGTATTCAGATTTGTCCATATCTTCACGTTTGGCTTCCGGATTTCGTATTGCTTATAAATAACCTCCCCACCTACAGCTTATGAAACTATTAATTTTTTAGCATTGAAAATTGATTTGTATCTTATATGATAACTGATAACTATTGTATCTCATATGATAACTAATAATAAATGCTTACATAGGAGCTTTTTATCCTTCCATCCACTTATTCAAAACCGTCATCTTGGCTGTCTTTTCTAAAGTTGACCTGATTCCATGGAAGGCACAGGCATCTCTCCTTTTTTGCTGCTTTGCATTCTGCTGATCTATACATTCGGTATGTCCCAATAAAGACACTAATGTACTAATGTATGTGCTAATAAAGACACACAATGTAGTGTGGGCTCTATTATACCTCTCTCCATCTTAGCTTGACCATCTGATGGTCTCCCTCAGTGATTCTGATCATGTCTGAACAAGGAAGATAACAGCATGTTTGGTCCACATACAGTCTTCATAGAGGCAGGTTTTTGTTTTATGAATCACTCCAGAAACACATTTTACCTAAAAATGAGACTGTTTGAGCATAGTTTAATATTCTAAAACTTAAGTTTTTGTATGCTTAGAATCTTTGATGCTGTGTGGAAGGTGACTTCATCCAGAATGTACTTGTCTTATTTCTTCCATTCTGTTGGGGTACACCCAATCTGGGACCACTTTTTATTTTTTTAATTTTAAGGAGGCTCCACACCCAACATGGGGTTCAAACTCATAACCCCAAGATCAAGAGTTACATGCTCCACCAACTAAGCCAGTCAGGTGCCCCAACTTTTATTTAATTTATTTCTTTAAATATTTTATTTATTTATTTGAGACAGAGAGAGTGAGATAGAGAAAGAGAGATCACGAGGGGGTTCCCCACTGAGCAGGGAGCCCAACATGGGACTCGATCCTAGGGATCATGACCTGAGCCAAAGGTAGACGCTTAACCGACTGAGCCACCCAGGCACCCAGCTGCCCCAACTTTTAAGTAAATTATGTGTTAGAGGGTTTCTGGACTTCACAGGAA
The DNA here is from genome assembly GCF_002201575.2 of Neomonachus schauinslandi. Taxonomy (NCBI): domain Eukaryota; kingdom Metazoa; phylum Chordata; class Mammalia; order Carnivora; family Phocidae; genus Neomonachus; species Neomonachus schauinslandi. The sequence continues at coordinate 125,184,753 of NC_058410.1, forward strand.
CATGAGTTCTGACTGTAAGCTTGTGTCAGCTCTGGCTTGGGATCTCAAATTCTCTGGGCATATTATTTTCTCTTCCATCCAACCTTCCTTGCATTTGAAGAAATAAGTATATGCTTATGTTGTAAGAAAATTATAAGCAGCTTATTTCAGTGACCAAAGGGAGATGTGACATTTATGTCACTGATATAATCATGGGTTCACAGGACACATTCACCGTGGACTGTACAGTTTCTCCTCAGTGCATCATGGATCTGCGTTCTGAAGAAAAGATTCATGGCAGTCATACTCTCAGGATCGAAGGGGAAAAACACTTAATTGATATTATAAAAGCCTAATAGAAACAGAAAGAAGAAAAGGGAAATTAGCACATAGATGAGGGCAATAGCAAGCAGTAAAGGAGAATAAGACCGAGTTACGTCAAATTGGGTACTTACAACATACAACCTCACTAGCTGGGGAAGCCAGGTAGAGACAGCCAGGTTGGAGTCCTGATTGAGAGGTCTGGGCAAGCATCTTCTGCTCAGCTGAGACTTCCAACTGACCATCCCCATCAGGACCGTATTTATTGCACAAATGACGGGGGTCTGAAGTTAAACATTTGTTTGCCTACATGCAGTTGGAGCAAGCTGCATTCCTGTGTTGTCATGTCTTTACATATTCAAGGAGCCTTGGCTAGGTGTGCTTGCTTCCCCTCCCGGATTCCATTCTTGGGGGCCAGCCCAGTCTGGAGCCAGAGGGGATGTAAGGCAAGATTTGTAGCTCTTGGCATCCAGACCAGAAGTCCCAATTCTGACCCGGATGCCAGCTAATGTCAACTAATCAGGTTCCCAAGGTCACTCACGCAGCACGAGTCTCACAAACAACATTCTTTAGCCTGCCTGCTTCTGTGCAGGTTGGGGTGGTTGGTGATGCAGGACAAATCACAGAAACCTCCATCCACACAATACAATCTGCTAGTGGGGCCTGGCCTCTGCAATCAAGCTTTCTAGCATGAAGATTTAAAATATGGTTGAGCTCACAGTGCAATCTTTTAACTAGGACTTTTTTTTTAAATTAAGAACAAAGCATTGCACTAATAAAGTAAATATTCATTAAATGAGAATTATCTACTTTTATTTTTTGGAATAAGATTTAAACAGCATTTGGAATAAGACTTAAAGAAAAATAACAAGACAAATGAGTGGACTCTTCTTAAACTCAGATCTGACTTCTTAGACATCTACTCCCCAGCACTACCTCTGGAGGGTTGAAAGTATTCCAGATTACTTGTAGATGCCTTTAGAATTAGAGGCTTTTCACTTTCAACTGGCTGTTCACAAAGATTTCTTAAATTTTTGGCCAATGTTAAATTATGAAATGTTATGCTGCTACTAAAGTCTTTTTATTTTTGCTTCATTGTTATGGGACCACTGAAATATGCTGTTTTTCAGGTGGGTAGTTAGTCTTTAACTTCATAAACCCTCACTGTGGCTTATTCCACTCAGCACGTCAGGCCATCCTACTGTGAGTTGCTGAACTCACACCATGCTGCAGCCCCCTTGTTTGTGGAGATGAGAGGCTGAGGTGTCAACTTTCACCTCCCCTAGTTCCTTTACCTGCTGCAGGACCAGACTCGCTGTTTTGGGGGAACTTATTCAATTTGGAAGCTCTTCCTTATTTATTTCAGTGGAATATGGTTTGATCCCGCTATTTTCTTTTACCCCTAGAAGGGTTAAAAGTGACACTTGTGAAGTGGTTTTCACCGGAAAGTGAAAGCTTCACCTGCCCATCAGGGGCCTGTAGCCACACAGGGAAGAGCAGTTACTTCTTCCAACAAAGACTTGGGGTATTGTCTCCCTGCTCTTAAAATATTTTGTCATGTGGGCGCCTGGGTGGTTCAGTCGGTTAAGCGACTGCCTTCGGCTCAGGTCATGATCCTGGAGTCCTGGGATCGAGTCCCACATCGGGCTCCCTGCTCAGCAGGGAGTCTGCTTCTCCCTCTGACCCTCTTCCCTCTCATGCTCTCTGTCTCTCATTCTCTCTCTCGCAAATAAATAAAATCTTAAAAAAAAATATTCTGTCATGTTTTAATAGTTCAACTGATGCATCTGTTCGAAGTGTCGTTTTGTCAGATATATATTCTTTCCAACTGTAATTTGGAAATAATGTGATTATATCTTCAAGAACATGTGGTGATCTGATGCTGAGCCAGTCCCGATATGGAGGCCAGGCTGGTCACAAATGCCGCCAATTATTTTGTGAGGATGCTGGGACGTGAGCCCGGCCAGGAGCATGGCAGCTACCACACCAGTGTCCTCTCTCCCATCTCCGTCCTGGTGTGAGGCTGGGCTCCAGGACTACCTTTATGAAAATGTTCTGCATAGACTTCTTTTCTGTTTGTGGGTATGAGGAGGCTCTTGGTAATACACTTTGGGGAGTCACTCCATCAAGCCCTGGCCAAACAGTAAATCCGGCCTCACCAATTACAACCAGTAAATTCCTGATCATCATAAATCATTTATTAACATGGAATGGAAATGGGCACATTCCAGGTCACAGCCTGGAGTCAGACAGACCGACGTGAGATTTCAGTTTTGGCTTCCTTCCTAAAGTTATTTGCTGTAAAAACACGGTCCAATTACTTACTTCTCTGGACTTCAGTTTCCTCGTCTCTAAAATGGGCATGACGATATTTTCCATGTGGGAGTTGTCGAGAAGGGGAAGTGTGGTGTTATATTTTAAAAGCTCCCTACAGGGCATAGAATAAGGAAGGGGGTAACCTTCTCTGTGTTCCGGGCTTCAGTTTTGGACCATGGAGTGTTCTTACCCTCTTCACTCAGGGGACTGTTAGTACAACACCTTTGGTCTCTCTGCCTTGATTCCTGGTTCCTCAGAGCCTTATTTTTTCAAGTCACCTCTCCAGTATGGGTCAAGCCACTGTGCTACTGGGTCAGTTCTTATGCTGGGTGATGGTCTTTTTTGTTTGTTTGTTTGTTTCCAGAACCCTCTGATGTGTTGGCCTGTAGTCCACCTCTGGACTGCGTCTGTGAACTTGGAATCTGTTCTGTAGCCTGCTTATCCCTCCTTCTAGAGACAGGTGGGTGTGGTACATTGGCCCCCAGGTCTAAATTCGGAGTGGGAAGAGGGAAGCCCAGTTAGCCCTCAAATTCAGCCATCTTTGCTACTCTAGTTTTTATTAGAGGTTTACTATGAGTTGCCAAGTATTTCCTTAGATTAATGAAACTTTTCCTTGTTTTCCATCAGTTTTGTGTGTATGTGTGTATGCTGCTCAGAACCTTATCTCCTTGAGTGAGGTAAGTTTTGGGTGAAAAAGCAGTTTTGGGCAAGTCTCAGCTGTACGCAAAATTCTTTTGATGATTAACATGCCTATGTGCAGGGCTAAGCAGAAATTTCTAAGCTACTTTTCCCACAGCATCAAGGGAAATAGAAGCAAGATGGAGTCAGACATGCTCAGTTTCTCCCTGTTACAAAAGGTTGCCAGCAAACCACCCCAGAAGCTAGGACAGACGCCTAGAACAGATTCTCCCCTATAGCGCTCAGAAGGATCCAATCCTGCTAAGACCTTGATCTCAGACTTACAGCTTTCAGAACCTTGAGACAACAAATTTCTGTCTTTGAAGCCACCCAGTCTGTGGCACTTTGTTATGGCAGCCTTCAGAACTAGTCCGAGGGGCAGATGACACTGCTGAGGGGTGCTTCACCAAAGGGAATCAGTCTTGGATCAGGAAGTGAGGCTGCCAGTGAACTGAGCTGAAGGAAGGGCTTCTCGCCTTCCCTGTGGCCAGAGGGACACTGGACCGAGGCTCTGAAGCATGGGGAAGCCTGAATGCTTCCACCTGTGTTGGAAACTCGTACGTTCTTCCTACCATGGGAAGGCAGGCTGGAGCAAGGCAGAGCCTCTATAGTTGTGGGCTGGGGCTGTGGTTGCATATTGTTTTCTGGGTTATATATTTCATTTCCCTTCCACTATTCTGTTATTTCCTTTAAAAATGTCTCACTAAAGGTTTATAGTGCCATATCTGCTCTATTATGAGAAATGATGCCCCATATTCAGGATGAAGGAGACAGGGGCTCAAGAGAAGGCAAGAGAAGAGGCACAAGGCTGTCCTGAAGACCCTGCAGGCTCAGCCGGCCCCTGAGCTGTGTGTGAGCAGGGGAATCTGAGGGCCATGGTCCTGGCCCATTTGAGGTGGTCCTTTGGGATGCTCAGAAATAGCTAGAGGAACTCTTTGGGAGTGGTTAATTGGATAATTCACAGCAATAAACCTTGCTACATTTAAGGTGTATATAACTGAGACATAGTCAATTAAAGGAGGGGACGGTGTTGCTCAGATGATGTGTAAAGAGGATGCTTCCAGGCCTAAATTTCTATTATTCTAATTAAACAAAAATGTCACTGAGCAGTGACTTGTTGTCACGAGCCACATGCTTCCTTCTGCAGGTGAGGGAAAACCGCCTTTGGACCATCAGGCGAGACCATCATAGGCAATCTACTGCTGCTGCTCAGAAGCCTGCTGACAGATAGACTGCTAATGGACTGACAGCTGCAAGAGGTGACAGCTGGTGGCATCCACAGAACGCACAGTTTCCACATCTGAAAAGTCAGTGAAGGCTGCTGGTGGTGGGAGTTAGTTGATTCCGAAGATTCCTTTCGGTACTACAAATCCATGATTTTGGAGACCAGATGGACTAGTAGGCATTGGCCTGGCAATGTGGGACTATTTAGTTTTACAACAATCAACTGCACACATCTCAAGAGCCCAAAAGAGTGTGAGGTATTAAAGGGCCATGCGTAGAACTAAAGAAGCCTTTATTGAGCGTCTTCTATAAGACAGGTGCAATCTCAGTATACAGAGATGAACAAAATGCCCCTGGATTCTGACCCCATGCCTCTTATGGTCTAGTGGGAGAGACACAGGTAAACACACCAATGAATGGTTCTGATCTGTGAAAGCGGCTGTCATTTTCTCAAAGTGTAAGAAGGAAGAACCTGGAACCTATGTGACATTGGGTGATTATATCAGTGTCCTAGGGCTTCTGTAACAGATTACCACAAACTTGGTGGCTTAAAAAAACAGAAACATATTGTCTCCATTCTGGAGGCTGGAAGCCTAAAATCAAGGTGTCATAAAGCCATGCTCCCTCTGATGGCCTTAGAGAAATCTCCTTCCTTGCCTCTCACCCAGCTGCTGGTCGCTGCAGGCTATCCTTGGCCTTCTTGGGCTTGTAGTTGCCTTTAGTTCCAGCCTGTCTTCACATGGCCATCTTCCCTCTGTGTGTATGTCTGTGTCTTCAAGTCTCTCTCTCCTTATGGTGCCAGGCATTGGATTTAGGGCCCACCCTACACCCCAGGACGTCATCTTCACTTGATCACATCTGGAAAGACCCTATTTCTTTTTCTTTCTTTTTTTTTTTTTTATGATGCGTGTTCTTTTTTTTAATTTAATTTTATTATGTTATGTTAGTCACCATATAAACCAGTTTTCGATGCAGTGATCCACGATTCATTGTTTTCGTACAACACCCAGTGCTCCATGCAGTACGGTGCCCTCCTTAATACCCATCACCGGGCCAACCCATCCCCCCAACCCCCTCCCCTCTAAAACCCTCAGTTTGTTTCTCAGAGTCCATAGTCTCTCATGGTTCATCTCTCCTTCCGATTCTCCCCCCCTTCATTTTTCCCTTCCTTCTCCTAATGTCCTCCATGCTATTCCTTATGTTCCACAAGTGAAACCATATGATAATTGACTTTCTCTGCTTAAATTATTTCACTTAGCATAATCTCCTCCAGTCCCATCCATGTCAATGCGAATGGTGGATATTCATCCTTTCTGAAGGCTGAGTAATATTCCATTGTGTATATGGACCACATCTTCTTTATCCATTTGTCTGTTGAAGGGCATCTCGGCTCTTTCCACAGTTTGGCTATTGCAGACATTGCTGCTATGAACATTGGGGTGCATATGGCCCTTCTTTTCACTACATCTGTGTCTTTGGGGTAAATACCCAGTAGTGCAATTGCTGGGTCATAGGGTAGCCCTATTTTTAATTTTTTGAGGAACCTCCACACTGTTTTCCAAAGTGGCTGTACCAACTTGCATTCCCACCAACAGTGTAAGAGGGTTCCCCTTTCTCCACAACCTCTCCAACACTTGTTGTTTCTTGCCTTGTCAATTTTTGCCATTCTAACTGGTGTAAGGTGGTATCTCAGTGTGGTTTTGATTTGAATTTCCCTGATGGCTAATGATGATGAACATTTTTTCATGTGTCTGTTAGCCATTTGTATGTTTCTTTTGAGAAGTATCTGTTCATGTCTTCTGCCCATTTTTTGACTTGATTATTTGTTTTTTGGGTGTTGAGTTTGAGAAGTTTGGAAAGGCCCTATTTCCAAATAAGTTCCCATTCACAAGTATCTGGGGTTAAGAGTTCAACATACCCTTTTGGGGGACACAATTCAACCCACTCTAATGATCATGGATGTTTTCTCCAAGGAGTTGATACTTAAGTTGGGACTTAAAAGAAAAAATGAGACAGCTGGGCCAAGACCAAAGGAAGACCATTTCAGGAAACAATTAAACCTGTAAACTTAAGGTCTCTGTTACTTGAGGGAAGGACCTTGCACGTGTGAGAGTCTTTTTTTTTTTCTTAAAGATGTTATTTACTTATTTGGGGGAGAGAGAGAGAGAGCACAAGCAGGCGGAGGGGCAGAGGGAGAGGGAGAAGCAGACTCCTTGTTGAACAAGGAGCCCAATGCGGGGCTCTATCTCAGGACCCTGGGATCATTACCTGAGCTGAAGGCAGATGCTTAATTGACTGAGCCACCCAGGCACCCCCATGTGTAAGAGTCCTAAAGAGCCCAGCCTGTGAAGGTGGACTCTAGTGAAGGGGACAGTGGTACAAGGTGAGTTTGGACAGTGGCAGGGGCCAGATCAGGCAGGGCCTTGCAGGTCATCTTAGGGAGTTTGGATTTTATTCTAAGGGTAATTGTATGCCACTTAAGGGTCCCAAAGGAAGGCAGTGCTATGGGAGGGTAGAGACATGATCTGATCTGATCTGGATGCAGCAATGAATCTCCATGTGGCATGGATTGAGTGGGGCCAGAGAGGAGGCAAAGAGGCCATGCAGGAAGCTATTGAGGTGGCAGATGAGAAAGGACAGTGGTAGCTGTGGATATGGAAAGAAGTAGATGGATTCCTGAGACAGTAAGAGGCTGAACCAACAGGATTGATTTGGATTGACTGATTTTTAATATAGGTCTTGGACCAGTGGCACAAAGTGAATTTCTAGGGCCCTTGTACATTGTTTAACTCAGCTCAGCAGTTTAATTTATATGAATTAAGTAGTATCCACATAAAGCTTTAATCCAATGCCTTTTACTAGGTGTTGACAAAAGATGACCCTCAGGTTACATCTGACATGATACAGCTTTTGTGCATGCTACATAGTCACATAAAAATCTAGATTCCTAGCGGCTCTTGAAGTCCAGAAAGCTGGCAACAGTGGGGCCTATAATCTTGTTTGGCTCAATGAGTTGGAGTTGAGTAATAGATCCTGCTCTAGACAGTGTGCTCTCCAACTCTCTCAGTCTATAACTGCGTTTAGTTCTACATCCAATGTACTTCTCTTATTTAACAATATCCACCTGGCCCTTATGGGGCTTGAGTTTTTCCTCTGCCTAATGATAATAAACAGAGTCGTTCCGCTATGAGTGACCCCTCTGCATATTTCCCTTGTGAGCTTGTGTGGCGGTGGGTGGGTCCTTGAGTATTTGGGATTCAGGCTTGACGTCTTCTTCTCCAGAGACTTATAAACTTGAGCCAGAAGGATTATGGCAAATCCAAAAGTTGGTCTGAGTGAGGCACACACGACGATTCAAGTATTGACTTCAATAGGTCTCTTGCTTCTTCTGATTTTAGTCATTCCCCCTGGAGCTATCTGAAAGTCAGTCATGGCAGCCTTTCAAACTAAGGACTGTAGTTTATGCAGATCATATTTTGCTTAAGATAGCAGACAAATGTATAATAAGTTTTTAAAGGGACTTTCACAAACATGATGAAATCCTAAAAAATAAAGCTTGTGTTCAACTCCCATTTTCAGGGAAATTAATCTTTGTAGAATACTGTATTTTCTCATATTGTTGGAAGGACAAGGCATTTAAGTAATTATAAGTGCTTTAGAAAATTGATTTGGATGTTTTCCCCATGAACTGATCTCTAAATTACAAAATCATGGGGAACTGTAGATTGCAGAAAACTTCAGCCATGGGAACAAATGTTTTCTTAACAAAGGCTGCCCAGTCTAATATTTATTTCTTTGATGTATGACTAAAGCTAAAGTGAAATCATCTCTTACCCAGTCTTCTAGGAGCTTACTGGCTGCATAGTTAAGTGAATTTTTATTCACAGGCAAGCACATAAAAGGAAAGTCTTGTTTCCGCTCATCAAGAAGTGACTACCATTTCTAGGATAGTCACAGAAAGGAAATTGCTATTTCCACTTATGTGTTCTCTGAACAACAATAAAATATTTATTAACAGCCAAATAAAAGGACAGACTACTCTTTAGACTCCTAGGACTTTATTGAGCTTTACTCCCTGTACCTTGTGGCCTGATTGTTTGGTGTTTTGCCACAAAACAGGATAAAATGTACCAAAAACTTGTGACAGATTGTGCCTAGTTACAATCTGCCTTGAATTGAACCTGAAGTTGAAGGGACATTTATAGTCCCTGTTAAATAATGGTAGTGATGGCATTTTAATGGAAAAGTAGGAAGGTGGTTTTATTAATGTATGTATTTTATTGGTTTAAAGTAGATCTCCTTAATAATATTGGTGTGGAAAATAGGTCTGTCCTATTGGAGTGCCTTATGTTTCTCAAGGAATAAAGTAGAGAGAAGGGGATGACATGATTTGACCAGTAGTTTATACAAGTTTCTGTCATTCTGTGGCATCCAATGAATTGCTGACAATGCTCTTTCAGCCTGACATTGGTGGTGAGGAAACATCTTCCTTCCATCCCTCCCCCCCCACCCTTCCTCCCGCCCTCCCTCCTTTCCTATGATGTTTTAGTTTTATTTTATGCATAAATGAATAAGTAAGTATTAACCATCAGGAAAACTGGTTGTGTCTTAGAAATATGGTCTTAGGTAATATGTCATGAAATTGGGTCCAAGAAACAATTTTATAATGGAGCTGACCAGTCAGTAAAGGTGCCACCTCAGGTCAGGCAGGTGAGAACATTTTTATACTCATCAGCAAAACGTCCATGTTCTCTTGGCATTTAAATCAAAAGACACACTTTGGTCAATATAGGTTCCCTTCCCTGATTGTGGCATTCCTGTCTGAGTCCAGGCCTTCACGACAGCATACTTCATCAGTTTTTTTCAACTTCCTCCATGCCATCTGCACTGGGGAGGGCCCCAAGAGATGACTTTGCAGCAAAATGCTCCCCCACTGCCAAAAAGTTGCTTATATTCCAAGGGAGCTGCTAAGGCAGTGGATTTCCTGCTGTCTTGTGTTCTGCATCAGACCGAATTTAAGTGAACAAGAGATATCAGCCGTTTTTTTCTTAAACCCTGCCTACTGGTTGCAGAAGAGCATTTGAAATTTTTTACTCAAGCCAATTAGTGTAATGTTGGAGCAGCAGATGGGGGTGGAGAGAGGAAAGTGGTGGTGAGTGTAATGACATTTTTCTTTTTCAGAGCTTAGGACAAATAGAGTTTACCTCTGCTTGGCAATGTAGGTGTATAAATGTGATGGACTCTTAAGTGACGTTTGGGGATGTTGGGGAAGCTTGGTAAATGATGGCAGTGATGAAGATAATGATGGGGATGACAGTGACAATGGTGAATTGTCACTGTCATCATTATTTTAGATTAATCTGCTAACTTCATTTTGGGTAGTTAGTATGTTTGGTACATTTGGTTGCATTGTGATGGATAAAGAGCATATAGGACATAGAAGGAGCTCAATAAATTATGGCTAACATCATCATTACCTCCATCATCATTATCACCACCACTATCACCATCATCCTCACTGTTACCACCATCATCACCGCCACAATTCCCACTAGCACCACCATTGTCACTGTCATCCCCATCATTATCTTCATCACTGCCATCATCATCATCACCATCCCCATCATCATCATTTCCATCATCCTCATCACTGCCATCATCATCATCACCATCATCATCACCATCCCCATCACCATCATCGTCACCACCACCACCATCATTCTCACTGCCGCCACCATCACCACAACTGCCACTATCACCACCATCTTCATCACTGCC
>NC_058410.1:125195058-125293986 GCF_002201575.2 Neomonachus schauinslandi
CCACTATCACCACCATCTTCATCACTGCCATCATCATCATCACCATCCCCATCATCATCATCACCACCACCATTCCCATTATCACCCTCACTGCCACCACCATCACCACAACTGTCACTATCACCACCATCAACATTACCATTACCATCATCATCTTCACTATTACTGTAACCATCATCATCCTCATCCTTGCTGCCATCATCATCCTCATCATCAACACCATCATTATCATCCTCCATCCTCACCCTCATATCATTTTGATTATTTGGAAAGTCTTGAGGCAGAGAGTTAAACTGGTGGCTTGTTTAAGGGAAGTATTGTGGAAAGAAATAGAAAAACTTCTCTGGGAAGAAAGGAAGGGCTGTGTGGTAGAAGAGGGAGGAGACACATTTTGTGGAGCTCCTTTGGGTAAAGTTAAGGTGAGACAGGTAATCACAGGCAAGCTGATTTTGGCTCAGCATTAATAAACTTCCTCATATTCAAAATGCCTAAGCATTAAATAGATTATCTCATGAGGAAGTGAGCCAAGCAGAATCTGGGTGATTACAGGCCAGGGATGTTACAGATGCTTTAACAAACATGTGGAAGAGAGGATTATTTCCTCTGAGGTCCTTTTCACCTGAAAGTTGTGAGGATTTGTAGACCTTCAGAGCATGGGCCAACTTGGTAGCAGGTGTAATGGCAAAGAAAAAAGGTCATGGTCTATACCAGTGGTTCTCAAATATGGGTGATTTTGTCCCCTAGGGAACACTTGTCAATGTCTGGAGGCATTTTAGTTGTCAAAACTATAGGGAGAGTGGTATTGGCATTGAGAGAATAGAGGCCAAGAATGCTGTTTAACATCCTATAATGCACAGGTCAGCCCCCCAACAACAGAGAATTATCTGGCTCAAAATGTTAATAGTGGCAAGGTGAGAAACCTTGGTCTATAGTTTCACAAGGCCAATAATGACTTCTTTTATTGAAGAGTGGAGAGAGTTGCTGGGTGGGTAAATGTTGACTCACATTCACTGGGTAGTATTTTCCTGAGCTATGAGCTAGAAATAGTGCTGAATGTGCCCTTTATGTTGTGGTTTTCACACACATATTAAAGATGTCTTCTTTTTTCTTCAAAGCTCCTTTGAAGTCAGTAAAACTGGTTAAGAAATGCAGTAGGTGATAAGGACAAACTCACTGTTTGAACTTGTTTGCAACCTAATTCTGGCTGCTATCCAGGAGGCTCTGTGGAATGTAGTCTTGTATTTGTCATATTTCCTGGAGGGTAACTGATTTCCTTGAAGGCTGAAGATGAATAAAGAGGATTCAAATTAGCAGATTTTTCATGGTAACCTGGCCATTTCCTCATTTTGTACATGGGTCCAGATTTGCCTGAAACGATCATGGTTTGCCCATTTGTACTGGGGTGATTATTAGTAGTATCTCTTTTTCACATAGAAAATGACTTAGACAATAAATTGTATGGCCACCCTGCTATTAATTGGCCAATGGGTATTTTGATGGTACATTTGCACCATTTTAAATAACATGCATTACCTACCTTTAGTGCTATAGGTTTAAAATAACTCTCCAATGATAGGTGATTTGATTCATAACCATCATTGCCATAGCTAATTTGAATAACTTGCCCAAAATAGTGATGACCTCTGTCCCTCAAGCCACAATTTGGGCCACCTGCTCTTATGATCCACAACCCACATTTGTGACTTGCTTTTGTAGAACATGGAGATTCAGTGTGTGGCCTCAGATAAAACTAAGTAACTTGCATCGAGCCAGATCGACCTTACTCTGATCCATTGCCCAACCCACAGACACATGTCTATGAGACAAACAGACCCTCTCTAACCTTTTGTGCAAAATGTTTCTAAATCATATCTATTAATCGTGATATTAACTTTTACATCCCATTTTGTCTTTTCTCTTTTTAAATATAAACTTTTAACTTTAGAATAGTTTTAGATTTACAGAAAAATTGTGGAGATGGTACAGAAAGTTGCTACATACCCTTGGCCAGTTTTCCCTATTATTAACATCTTTCAGTAGTATGGTTCAGTTGTCACAATTACTAAGGCAGTTGTGGTACGTTATACTTTTTCTGAAGTATAACTGATACACAATGTCCTATTAGTTTCAGGTATACATAGTAGAGATTCTATATTTTTATACATTATGAAATGATTTCCACGATGTCTACTTACCACGTCATTATACAAGATTATTATGATATTATTGACTGTATTCCCTATGCTGCACATTATATCCCCATGGCTTATTTATTTTATAGCTGGAAGTTCGTACCTCTTAATCCCCTTCACCCATTTCTCTGACCCCCACACCCCCTTTGCTAACCAATAGTTTGTTTCCCGTAATTATTAGTCTGTTTGTTTGCTTTGTTTTTTAGATTCCATGTGTAAGTGAAATCGTACAGTGTTTGTCTTTTTCTGTCTTTCTAGGTCCATCTATGTTGTCACAAATGGCAAGATTTCATTCTTTTTATTGGATGAGTAATATTCCATTGTATATATTATCCATTCATCTATTGATGGACACTTAGGTTGCTTCCATGTCCTGGTTCTTGTAAATAATGCAATGAACATAGGGGTGCAGATATCTCTTTGAATTGGTGTTTTTGTTTTATTCAGATAAACACCCAGGAGTGGAATAGCTGAACCGTACAGTAGTTATATTTTGAACTTTTTGAGGAACTTCCATACTGTTTTCCAGAGTGGCTGCACCAATTTACATTCCCACCAATAGTATATGGGGGTGCCCCTTTTGCTACATCCTCGCCAGCATTTGTTATTATTATTATTATCATTATTTTTGATACTAGCCAATCCGCCAGGGGTGAGGTGATACGTCATTGTGGTTTTGATTTGCATTTTCCTGATGATGAGTGATGTGGAGCGTCTTTTTCTTGTACCTGTTGGCCATCTGTATTTTTTTGATGTTAAGTGTAAGTTCTTTATGTATTTTTTTTTAAGATTTTATTTATTTATTTGACAGGGAGAAACACAGCGAGAGAGGGAACACAAGCAGGAGGAGAAGCAGGCCTTCCACTGAGCAGGGAGCCCGACGCAGGGCTCAATTCCAGGACTCTGGGATCATGACCTGAGCCGAAGGCAGACGCTTAACGACTGAGCCATCCAGGCGCCCCTCTTTATGTATTTTGAATACTAACTCCTTATCAGATGTACACTTGGCAAATATCTTCCCCTACTCAGCAAGTTGCCTTTTTGTTTTGTTGATGGTTTCCTTTGCTATCCAGAAGCTCTTTGGTTTGATGTAGTCCCACTAGTTTATTTTAGCTTTTGCGCATTTTGTCTTTTCTATCCACTCCTCAACTACATTTCCTAAACCACCGCCCTGTCTTCAACTTTGATTCTCAATGAGCTTATTTTAAAATACAGTTTCATTGGTTTCCTGAGGTACATAAAATGATAGACTTGATCAGGCAAATCCATATTTTACAAGTACAATGTATAGGATCTCATCACTGAATATTTTAAACAGAGAACAGTATCTGTTCTATGAAGCTTTCTAGCCATAAAGACCACAAACTACTTTCTATTTGTCTAGATTGTGTTTTTCCTGTATTGTATTCTTCTATATTGTACTCTTCTCAGCATTTTGGGGGAAGGAGTTGTTTGTTCAACAGCTGCTATGTACAGTAAATTGCTGCATGCATTTATGTTGCTATATAAATAATGAGCATTTCTGCATTCACAGACACTTTGATAGCCACAGTGATAATATAGCACTCTTATTTTAGAGAAAAAAAATATACATAAGAGTTTTACCTTGCTTCAGCAGATAAGAAATACCAGGTTGGCACATGACCTTATTTTTCTTTTTCTTCAAAACTATAGTGTAGTAGTTCTCAAGATTATTTGTAAAATATACCAATTGCTTAAAATGCAAAAAAAAAAAAAATGATGTTCACTGTACTCAGTCCCAGAAATCATCCCATTTTCTCTTCCCAGTTGACTCTCCAAATTTAGGATTTATAGGTTAAATAATTAGGAGATTCTTTTCCTATTTCTTCTCTCTACCTTCTAGCTTAATATGCAATGCACATGTGTAGTCAGAAGATGGGGTTTGGGAATCCATCCTGAGTCCGAAAAATCAGAGCTATCACTTACTAGCTGTGTGAACTTGGGCAAGTTATCTAATTTTCTTTGGGTCTCATTTGTCTCATTATGGTTTAGGGGATAAAAAAGCTCATCTTCTGGGTTGCTGTGGCAATAATCTCTAGCACCTGAAACAGAGTAACACACAAAATAAGTCAGCAATTCTTCTTTGTGGGTGCTCCCTTATTTCTACCATTATGCATCCCATAAGTCAGTTGTCGTCATCTGTTCAAATGCCTGTCTTCATCACTAAATGGTGAGCAACTTAAGAGCAGAGACAGGGTTTATTCATCTATATAACTCCAAAGTCTAGCTTAGCAAGTGTTAAGCATTCAATACACATTTTCCAAATCAATAAACCAATGGAGGAATTTGGCAGTTTCCAAGGGTGGCAATTTATTGTTACTGACTCTCCCTACATTCAGAAAATTCCCTCGAAAAATTCCAAACAATGAAGTATTCAGACTCTCTGATGACTCTGCATACAAGGTTTGATTTGGCTTTGGGAATAACTGTCCCTCTATTCCCTGAGCACCAGAGGTAGTTGTTGGCTACATCTGTGGAGTAGATGCTGTTGGTGCTCTGCCCACATCATCTTTCCTTGGGCTGGTGCCTCCAACCCGTGTTGTCTACTAACAGCACACAGCTGCAGCTTTCCCCTCCATTAACAGAATCCCCTTGTCCACATATGTTGGGAGGTTATACCTGCCCTCCCTGCAAGATAACCTTCTGCAGTCGATGACAGACTGATACAGGTATAAAAAAGCCTGGCCCCTTTGGAACCAGACTTATACTAAAACCAAATCAGATTGATAGTATTGTGGATCTGGTCAATTATGAGGCTGTCAGTGGTGGGGCTGTTTGTCTCAGCCTTCAATCAATGCCCACATATGGGACAAAGTAAAGGCCTCTCTGCAGGACTCTTCGTATAAGGACCCCATCCAACTTGAGTCTTCAGACCCATTATAACCTTTGGCAGGTCTTCTCTCCCTGCTTTTTGTACTTTGTTCACATTTGGAAAAGACAGGTCATATTTTAGTATTTTAGATTTGAAGGTTATTAGACTTATCAAGACTTAACAGTTTATAGGAAAGGATCAAAATGAGTTTCTCATGAATGTTTAATCATTCCTGACATTTGACAAAGGAAAAGAATATTAACTACTTTTTGTTAAGTCCAGAATGCCAGAATGTTCGAACTGTATCACTGACAGAAGTTTAGGTTTAACTTACTTGCCGTAAATGGTCTGTTTTCCAGAATGCTTGGAATATGCTAATCTGGTGGGATAGGGAGAGATGACAGAACTGATTTTCCAAAGATTATATTCAAGTCTATCAAAACTAAACTGAGTGTATTTTCCCTCTGACGATATCAAGATTTTGTAGAACTTCAAGGTGGAAATTATGAACATCTGGTAGCATTAAAGACATGCAGCAAAAAAAAAAAAATCTAACAATAGAGGTTGTTTATTTATTACAAAGTGTTAAAACAGAAAACTTGGGGATGCCTGGGTGGCTCAGTCAGTTAAGCATCTGCCTTTGGCTCAGATCATGATCCCAGGGTCCTGGGATTGAGCCCCGCATTGGGCTCCTTGCTCAACAGGGAGCCTACTTCTCCCTCTGCCTGCCACTCCCCCTGCTTGTGCTCTCTCTCTCTGTGTCTGACAAATCAACAAATAAAATAAAAAAAAAGCAACAGAGTGATTGGAGTCAATGCAGAAACTGAGTTGACTTGATCAGGTTGAATGATGGCCAGCAGGTTCCCCAAAATGGGTCCTGTCACCACGCACAGTATCTCCACCCAGAAACTTCCTGTATGGTTGGTGCTGGAAATAATATTAAAGCATTCATTCAAATTCACCTATTTTATTTTGCAGATGAAGAAACTGAAGACTGGGAAATGGAGTGGCCAAAACTTTTTTTTTTTTTTTTTTAAACCAGGCAATAGTTCCTTTCACTGTATCCTTGATATGGAAATGTTGCAAGGAGCTCTTGCCAAGTCATCCTGCACCAGTGAGGGTATGAATGGGTGGGCGGCACCAGCAGGAGGGATGTGGAGGGAATGTTTCCTTCCATCTTCTGCAGTTTAAGGGAACAGGTTGTTCTGTGTTGCCATGGCCATGAATGCTCAAGACACAAGAGGGGAAGTGAACTGTGACTCAGGCTGGCTCTAGGTATACCCCGATCACTGTGGCAATCCTGGGGCTTACCGTAGTCCTACAGCCCATACAAGGCTGAGATTTGTGTTTGGGGTGTTGCCATGAACACCTCTGGGAGGGCATGTTGACTATAGAATTTTCCCTCCTTTCTGTCTCAGGGGAACTTAACATATTTCAGAGATCAGGAAAGGTTCAAAATTTGGATTTTTAAGGGTCTACGTACAAGGAGACTGAGTATCTGGAGTTGGCTCCCTATGGAGAAGAGACTGTCTTGAAGATGTGGGGAACTGGAGCTGGTTGGGATTCACAGGCCCCTGTGGGTGGGTGCTGAGCAGAGCCCGGAGTCTAGAGCGTCGCAGTACGTGCCACAGACCACGCAATGTTGCCTTGGACCTGCTTGTGCCCAGCCCACCCCAATGACTAAAATATTTTGGAGTGTTCAGAGATCATTAAAAGAGAGCTCAGCCAGGCAAGGGGTGAAGACTGAGGAAGATAAAACTGCAGTCTAGAATGGTTCTGTGTGTAGACTGAATTCTAACTTTGGGGATCCCTTATTTGCTATCAGGGTGCTGTTGAGTGGAGTCCCTACCTTAGTAGATTTGAGAAAGCCACAGGGGGCTGTTTGTACACCTCATATGTGCCGAAGGGGAGCAGAGAGAAAGGGCACAAGAGTAACCAATAAATGAATAACGGCCAAGCAAACAAACAAAATCTCCCACCATCACTGCTCGAAATGGCCTCGTTTTTGAAAACAACACACACAGAAGTAAACAAAATATATTCTCCCTGTGCTGTTCTCTCTCAGGAGTTACAAGCAGCTGGAGAAGAGGTAGGAAATAGATTGTGTTGGTAACAAAACAACTGCCCATGACATTTTCAGGAGGGATGGAGTATTAGCTGAGAAATGACACAGACACTGTGAGAAAACACATGCTTAATGTTTATGGTTATTTCATAAACTTATTTTTAATACCTGCAGGCAGGGATTTTTAAAAAGGACTCTGTGCCCTTCCTAAGCTCTGAAGTCACATTACTTAAGAGTTATGGTAATGAGGGGCACCTGGGTGGCTCAGTTGGTTAAGTGTCTGCCTTCGGCTTGGGTCATGATCCCAGGGTCCTGGGATCGAGCCCCGCATTGGGCTCCTTGCTAGGCGGGGAGTCTGCGTCCCCCTCTCCCACTCCCCCTGCTTGTGTTCCCTCTCTCGTTGTGTCTCTCTCTGTCAAATAAATAAATAAAATCTAAAAAAAAAAGAGTTATGGTAATCAGTCATCAGGACAGTCACCGTCATCACTGTAGGTGTTCAGACAGGTGGGCGAGTGGTCTCAGGATCTGGAGCACGAGTGGTCTATCGTGCCTTTTCCACTCTGTCTAGAGGGAGCTGCTCCACCACCAGGTTCCTAACTAAGGTTGGATCAAGGGCCCCTCTCTCTGGGCACAAGCCTCCTACCTCTCTGTAGGCAATTATCTGACGTGCCTTCTTTTTGAGGATCTTTGAAGTGAGTGCTTTGATGTAACCGTGTTGGCATTATAACCTTATTTTGATGGAGCTAAGGAAGCTGTAGAATTTTGGCTTTCCAGAAGTCAGCAATGGAATGGCTACTAAGGCTGTGCTCACGTGACGGCTGGGGTTCACAGGCACCACGCATTGCCACGCCTATTTCTTGATTTTGATGTATCCCCGGGAAAAATTGCAGAGAAGCATTACAATTTTTATGGCATTCATAAAATATATTGTATAAGCATGTGAATAATGAATCAGCTTTTTTGAGATCTCAAAACTTGTGCTTTTACAAAGAAGATACGGCTTACTTAATTTTGAAAAAGCAGTTGAACTTCTTTCTTTTTTTTTTTAAGATTTTATTTATTTGAGAGAGAGAGAGAATGAGAGACAGAGAGCACGAGAGGGAAGAGGGCAGAGGGGAAAGAGGGCAGAGGGGGAAGAGGGGGAAGAGGGGGAAGAGGGCAGGGGGGGGAAGCAGACCCCTCGCTGAGCAGGGAGTCCCGGGACTTAAGCAACTGAGCCACCCAGGCGCCCCAGCAGTTGAACTTCTTAAAAGAGGCTTGATGCTTCTAGGTTGTCACCCGGCAGGTAATATTAACAAGTTAGAAAGTACATGCTGTTAAAGAATAGGAACAAAATTATTTCACGCAAAAACTACAACATGCAGATTTATCAGTTTTCAACCTACTCATTACTATGAATAATATTATTGCTAATTTCATTTGTATAGTCATTTTGTCTATCTTTGACTTTGAAATAATTGATGGCAGGGGCACCTGGGTGGCTCAGTCAGTTTAGCATCTGCCTTTAGCCCGGGTCATGATCCCGGGGTCCTGGGATCGAGACCCGCATGGGGATCCCTGCTCAGTGGGGAGTCTGCTTCTCTCTCTCCCTCTGCCTCTCCCCTGCTGGTGCTCTCTCTCTCTCAAATAAATAAATAAATAAATAAATAAATAAATAAATAAATAAAAAAGAAATAACTGTTGGCATGTGATGACCCAACATGGTCATGGCATCCCTCTTGCTCATGTGCCCTGAAGATTTAGATATATGTGTCATTGTGTTTCTTTACCCATTGCTGCGTTCTTCGTTAGGTCAACGGAAAAATCAAACAATTTGACTGTAAAATCACAACTCAGAAGCACTACAAAAATGTAGAGTTCCAAAGTAAATTTTTTAAAAATTTTATTTTATTATGTTTTGTTAGTCACCATACATCATTAGTTTTTGATGTCGTGAAATTTTTAAATGGAATTACATGTTTTGTCTTTATTATAAAAAGTAATAGTACATGTATATTGCATAATCTAAAGACAAAGTGTGTAATGAAGAAAGTTGATTTCTCTAGATAAGCACACCCTACAAATAAAAAACTATTAAAGAGTTCGGAGGTCCTCATTTTAGATTTGTATGTGTGTATCTATGTCTCTAAGTACTTATTTATATATAGATACATATTTACATAGATGTGTATAATATTTAGATATATTTATATATGTATATACATTTTTTATTTTTTCATTTTTTCATTTTTTAAAGATTTTATTTATTTGTCAGAGTGAGAGTGAGAGCACAAGCAGGGGAAGTGGCAGGCAGAGGGAGAAGCAGGGTCCCCACTGAGCAAGGAGCCCAAAAATGTGGGACTGGATCCCAGGACTCTGGGGTCATGACCTGAGCTGAAGACAGACACTTAACTGACTGAGCCACCCACGCGCCCCTGTATATACATTTTTAAAAATAGGATCAGCCTGTAACCTTCTTTCATTTATTTATTTTTATTTTTAATTTTTTTAAACGATTTTATTTATTTATTTGAGAGACAGAGAACGAGCGAGAGAGTACAAGCAGGGGGAGCAGCAGAGGGAGAGGGAGAAGAAGCAGACTTCCCAGCGAGCAGGGAGTCCAATGCGGGGCTCGATCCCAGGACGCCGGGATCATGACTAGAGCCAAAGGCAGCCGCTTAACTGAAAGAGCCACCCAGGTGCCCCAGCCTGTAACCTGCTTCTAAAAACATGCTTATTATTGAAGTATAGTTGACAGGGTGTTATATTAGTTTCAGGTGTACAACATAGTGATTTGACAATTCTATACATTATACAATGCCCACCATGGTGAACATAATTAATTAACAACACAGGTTAAGTCTCCCTGTCAATACAAACAGAGCTACCACATCCTTTCAATCCCTGTGGAGCAGAGTAGGTTGAGCGGAGGCCACTGAGGTAGGCAGGGGCCAGCTACTGCAGAGCCTGGTAATAAGTCTGGATTTTACCCTAAGAGCAATGAGAAGCCATTGGAGGAATGTGATGGGAGGAGTGAAGTGATCAAATCCGCCTTCCAAAAGACCACTGTGGTTGCAGTGTGAAGAATGGGTGGAAACGAGACAAGAACAGATCTGGGAAGGAGCGAGGGTACTGCTCTTTCCACCGTGGAGATGAGGTGCCTTAGACCAGGGCGATGGTGGAGGAGGAGGTGGATGGATTCAAGATCAATTTCCAAGGTGGGGTAGAACCACCCGACTCTTGACTGATCATGGGTTTGAGGAAGAAGCAGCCGTGGAGAATGTCTTGGAGGTTTCTGGCAAGCATGGTGGGCTAAATTTAGGCAGTTCTGTTTGCTGAGTGAGGGAATATTGGCAGATCACATTGGAGGAGGCAGTAAAACCACAAGTTCATTTTGATTGTCAAATTTGCAATGCCCGTGGAACATCCGAGTGAAAATTTATGAATCCGGGATACAGAGAAGTGGTTTGAGCACAGTAGTCCCCTGTTATCCACAGGGCATATCTTCCAAGACCAACAGTAGGTGCCTGAACCACAGATAGAACTGAAGTCTATATATACTATGTTTTTCTCCTATACATACATACATACATAGGATAAAATTTAATTTATTAATTAGGCACAAGAGATTAACAACAATAACTAATAATAAAACAGAATAATTATAATAGACCGTGATAAAAGTTATGTGAATGGGATCTCTCTCTCTCTCTCTCAAAATATCTTATTGTAGTTGTAGAGTGGTAAGTTGTAGAGTGAATAATCTGATGACGTCAAGTGAGGGGAGTGATGTAGGCATTGTGATATAGTTGTCAGGCTAGGATTGACCTTCTGACATATCACCATGACTTGAAAATCATCTGCTTCTGGACTGCAGTTGCCTAGGGTAACTAAAACCGTAGAAAGCAAAACCTGTGAATGGGGCGGCGGCGGGGGGGGGGGCTTCTGTATGAGGTTGAATTGGTGCTGGAGGCTGA
This sequence comes from Neomonachus schauinslandi, assembly GCF_002201575.2. Classification (NCBI taxonomy): domain Eukaryota; kingdom Metazoa; phylum Chordata; class Mammalia; order Carnivora; family Phocidae; genus Neomonachus; species Neomonachus schauinslandi. The sequence goes on from NC_058410.1 coordinate 125,206,105, forward strand.
GGAAGTGGACCCCCCTAGCAGAGACACTACACAGAGAAGGCTTAGTCTCAGAGAAACTCTAGGGTTTAAAGGCTGGTGGAGGCAGCTGCTGAGAAGCCAGGGCATGAGAAAATAGATGGTAAGCTCCCTGTGGTTGTGGACCAGGTTTGGTTTTGCTCCCTTTTTTATCTCTAGGGATCACCACAACTCCTGGGGGGTGGGGGGGGGAGTGGATTTTATCACCACCGGTGCTGCCAAGTATGGTTTTACTCACATCCTCACCAACATTAGGTGTCACCAATCCAGCTGATTTGAAAGGCAGAAATACCTCTCCTCAGCATCTCTCATAAGGCTTTGAGCATTTTTGGGGGGTTGCCTTTTTGGGGAGTCAATTGTTTATATTTTTGTGTGTTTGTTTGTTTTTTTCCTCCAGGTGTTTCTTTTTTCCCTTTCTTTAGTTTAAAGAGCTCTATGTCTATTAAGGAGTTTTAATACTTTGTCATCCAGAGGACAAACATTTCCTCCTCTGTATTTGTCCATTTAATTTGTCTAGAATGTCTGTTGTGAAAAACATCTTAGTGTTTCATTATGTTTATTTCTGTCACTTTTGAAATATGTGATAGAGACATTTACATAACTCAAAAATTAAAAATAAAGACAGTGAAGTTGTAGAGTGAATAATCTTCCCATTCGTGGGCCCCTCCTCCCCATTGGGTCCCCCTACTCTGAGGCTGTGAGAGTCACTACTATTATTTGTGCTATGTGTATTTTTCCAGAGTTTATTTTTGGGTATAGAAGCAAATACAATATAGATGTCTATTTTTCCTCCTTTTCTATATAAAAGGTAGAAAAGTATATACACCATTCTGTATCTTTTTTTTTTTTTTTTAACGGTCCATCTTGGGAGTTCTTTCCTTATCTGTACACAAAAAGCCTTCCTTAATCAAGACACGACAGCTTTAAGATAAAATTCTCTTAAAGCGGGGCGCCTGGGTGGCTCAGTCGGTTAAGCCTCTGCCTTCGGCTCAGGTCATGATCCTGGGGTCCTGGGATCGAGACCCGCATCGGGCTCCCTGCTCTGCGGGAGGCCTGCTTCTCCCCCTCCTTCCTGCTCGAGCTCTCTCTCACTATCTCTGTCTCTCTCAAATAAATAAATAAAATATTGAAAAGAAAAAAAAAAAAAGAAAGAAAATTCTCTTAAAGCTGTCGTGTCTTGATTAAGGAAGGCTTTCCGTCTTTTAAAATTAGAAGAATAATTTCTCATATTGCTTATGTTTTGATAGTTTTAATTTTTACAGTTATATATTTAACGTCTAAAAATTATTTTCATGAGCTTTGAATTTAACATTATTTCTTTTTTCAGAAGGAGATTCAATTGCCATCAACAGGTGTTTATTGAATAATCCATCCTTTCCCCACTGATTTGAAATTTGAAATACCATCTTACCCTATAATAAATTCTTATAAATGGCTGTGTCTGTTTCCAATATCTCTATTCCATTTCACTGATTGATTTGTCTGGGGCACAACTGTTTTAATTTCTCCAGTACTGCAGTGTGTTTTGTTAACTGTTTTGTTAACTGGTAAGACAAATACCCTCTCTTCTGAATTCTTCGCCAAGACGTCCTCATTGCTTTCTTATGTTTTGTTATTTGGGTGAACCTCATAACTAATTAGTCAAGTTAAAAAAATCTTGTTGAAAGATTGGAGTTGCATTACATTTATAGATAAATTTGTGGGAAAAAGACATCTTTAAATGTTGGCTTTCCATTTGGAGCAGAAACTGTCCATTGATTAAGCTCCTCTATGTCTTTCAGTCAGTTTTGTAATTGCTCTTTTCTCTCTATAGGTCTTTATATTTCATAAGCTAATTTCTAGGTATTTTACGCATTTTGTGTTGCTATTGAGAAGGGTGCCTCCCTCTCTCATTATATTACCTAACTGGTTATTTGTGGCTTAGAGTTTGCCACTGATTTTTATAAACTTATTTTTATTTACTTTGGCTTTTATTACAGAAAATTCCAAACATACACAGAATCAAAGGCAACATACAACACATCGTTGTGCTCCACCCACCCAGACCCAATGGCCATGGCCACCCAGCCAATCTCATTCCCTCTATAGCACCTGCACACTCCCCATCAACTCCAGGTTATTTGGAAGCAGCTACCAAACACCACATTTCATTATACATTGCTCAAAGATATGGACCCTTTTTTACAAAGAAGTATAGCTATAAAGATAATATGAACAACAATCCCTTAATATCATTAAATATTTAGTCTTTACCTTTCCCTATTGTCTTTAAATTATTTTAAAAGTTTGTTTAAAATAGGATACAAATCAGTTCCAACACATTGTAATTACTTGATATAAGTGTCTTTGAACCTATAAGTTTACCCCATCCCTTTTTTAGTTTGTTGTTGTTTTTGACAAATTCAAGTCTTTTTTCTTTTTCTCTTTTAAAGATTTTATTTATTTTATTTGACAGAGAGAAAGAGAGCATGAGTAGGGGGAGGGGCACAGGGAGAGGGAGAAGCAGGCTTCCCACGGAGCAGGGACCCGGATGTGGGACTCGATCCAGGACCCTGAGATCATGACCTGAGCGGAAGGCAGATGCTTAACTGATTGAACCACCCAGGCACCCCTCAAGTTTTTTTCTATAGCATAGAAATACCATGTTCTGATTTTTTTTTCTGTTTGAGTCCAATGGTGTCATTTACTATGTTCCTCTGTTGCCTGTATTTTTCCAGTGCTGTCATCGTTGGGGTATCTCTAGTCACTTGGAGGATTGCAGCTCATTCTCCTGTGGAATTCCAGGAAGGGCTCCTGAGAAAACATTCTTTGAGTTCTCCTTGCGTGTTCAGAACAGCTTATGTTTGAAGGTCGGTATGGTTGATGTAAAACTCTTGGCGGTTGTGGGGCTCTTCTGTTCTGTGGCTGACAGACACTCTCCGGTCTCCCTCTGCTTTCCTGCCCACTTGCTAATACCACACTGATCTTGTGGCTCTATTTGTCCCCACCCGATCCTGTTTGAGGTTCCTGGGAATATCATATAGTCTAGTTTTGATCTAGATGTTATCTGTGGCTTTTTAGTTTTGCAATTCTATTTTCTGTTTTTTATGGTGGCAGGAGGATTCAGGGAGATTAAAAAAATGCTATAATTATATTTAACAACTTGCCAAAATGTATGACTTCAAAAGGTCTTTCGGCCTTCATGGATTTTTCTAGGTGGAAAAAGCATACCATCTGTTTTTTATTTTGTAGTCCCAAGAGTTTTTTCTTGTTCTCATATTGTTCCTCTGATGATCTTGTTTTGTCTTCCCAAACTTCTCAAATCTCACTGATGGTCCAATCTGGAATATTTTAGAAGTTCGGTCTTTTTTTGCTTTAATTCAGTATTGGTGGGAGCCAAGTGTTTTTGATGACAGATATTTTATGTTTGTGCTTTTAAAATTAAAATCTAGGTTGGTGAGTTTTGGAAGATGGTGTGGTCCCCATCAATAATTACATGAATGACCGTCTGGCTTCCTGATGGGCTTCTTTCCCCTCGACCTGCTCAGCAGTGCCCAGGAAGCTTCTGGAACCTGCTGACTCTCCCTCAGATGTGGTAGCTGTGAGAGCAACTCCACAGCTGGCTTTCCTTTGGGATGAACCAGCTGGGAACAGACTGGCGGGAGAGTCCCTCACGAATGAGATGGGCAATTAGAGGGACCCATTTAAACATCATTATTGATGGCATTTACAATGGTTGCTTACAATCGCTCAGTTTTGATTCTCAACAGTTATTTCTCTAACATCACCCTTTTCTTTCTCTCTCTCCCCCAAAATTCAGAAGGAATATGAATGTGAATAATGGCATATTAGGGGTCATCTTGAATCTGCTCCAACACACACACACACACACACCCCAATTTACAAATGTGGCCACTTATAAAAGACAAATTATTTAAAAGCCCAAGTACTTTCATAATTAAATATCACAAATATGTGTGATGCACCTCAGAATTGATATTGACAAGCCAGGTGTCTCAAAATCACAGCATCTTGGGTGAAAATCAATGATTTCATATATCACAATGCACTTCACACAACACGTTTCACATTTTGTGTCATAATGACATAAATGCCATCAATTAAATAACCTTTGATATTTTGCTGTTGAACCTGGGTCCGGTCAACAGTAACCAAAAGTTGTAACTTGTATAACAAAACTCGTTAGTTGGTTTTCTTTGGGTTTGATCCAATTGGATAATCACTAGGATCTCTTCTTCTTCTTCTTCTTTTTTTTAAAGATTTTATTCATTTGAGAGAGAGAGAGAATGAGCATGGGGAGGGGCAGAGGGAGAGCGAGAAGCAGATTCCTACTCAGCAGAGAGCCTGATGTGGGATTCGATCCCAGGACCCTGGGATCATGACCTGAGCTGAAGGCAGCCGCTTAACTGACTGAGCCACCCAGGCTCCCCTAGGGCCCCTTCTTTATTTGTGCTATGTGCACAGAGCTGAACTATGAAGAAACACCTTCATATGTCTCATCCAATGACTTTTGTTGTGAGGAACTATTAAGGATAGAGCTCATTTTAAATGAATACATTACAATTGATGGTAAAGTAATGATATTTGTTCACTGTTCAAATAGGAAAGCCCTGGTTAGGACTATTGGCTAGGACAATTCTCTCAGCTTTAACTTGGTAGTAAATCCTCAAATTAGGATCCATGTCATTTAGAATATTTAGATGCCATGGTAGAATGGGGGTCTAAAAATATCTTAACTGATGTTCTCGAAGCAAATGAGGACATTATTTCACAGGCAAAGTGGTCCTTCTAGGTAATAAACTGATATCCAATTGGTACATGAGAAGGACACATTTTGACCATTCTCTCTTTCTCTCCAGTTGGAGTTTCAAATTCTCCTTCTCTGGAAAGGTGGCTGAAATGAGGACATTTTATTTGCCTTTAAAACAGACAGCATGCCAAGTGTCATTAAAGATGGCTCTGCTCCTGAATCATTAAAGGGCAAGAGAGAAGCCGCAATGAAATATGCTGTTTTCTGACATTCCATAACATTGCCCTTCACGGCGGCTGCCAAAAGTGAGCAGCTGCTTCTTACAGTCCCCTGCCATTTCCCAGCTTTGCTGAAAGAGGTCAGCTCTGTTTTCTCATTACCCATCTTTCTACCGGCTGGACATCTGGATTCATAGTCCTCTTCTCCCCTAATTCAATATTTTCTTTACTTCATAAATGACATGGTGGACAGATTGGGCAACCTATGGCAACAAGCATCTTTAGTTTGGCCCCCAGAGGCTCAGCCCCGGTGATTTAACCCAAGAAAAAATCCAGCCCACGTGCTACAAGGATCATTGTACTTTTCCACTGAGCTAAGACAGAGGAGTGTTCTTTAGGACACACAGAGAGAAGGAAAGCGAGGAAACAGAGGTTTGCCATTTGTTCCTGTATCCCCCCATTTGAAGGCATTTGACAAATGTAATGCACCTAAAGAGGAACAATAAATAGAGGGTTCACCTTTCAGTCATATCAAAATCTGATATTGTCAAGCAGTTAGATTTCGCTTAGAGGGTTTTTTTTAACTCTGTCCATTGCCTCTGGAAACACAAGTAACTAAAGGTGAGATAAAATTCCCATTTAGATAATCTGACTTAAAGAACAGGAATATAATACCCAACAGGGTGTCAAATGCCTTCATACAACCAATTCTGAGGTGTTGTCCAGGGACCTGCTTAAACTATGGTGGCCCAAGGCCAGCTTCTAGGACCACTCTGGGGATAGAAGCTTCTCCTGGGGTAGATGTGAGGGATTCTAAGGTACAAGAGGGTCTAGAAGAGGACTCAGGCATGCCAGATGGACTTGCAGGTCAGCCCCAGACCACTGCTGGAAAGGCCTTCATGCTCCTCCCTTCTGGATGGTGTTTGGAAGTCTAACACTGGACAGTCATCCTTTTAGCTTAGGTTAACACCTTAATAAGCTATCATTATTTACACGTGGATGAGGGAGTCAGATTTTCCTCCTAAATGAATGTTTTCATGGGGAGGAGGATCAGGAAACAGGATTGAGAAGTACTTAATTCAGGGGTATGTCTGCTATCCTGGTATAATAATTACTAGACCTGCCTCTTCTTCCCTCCTCTACCCCCGTTTGGTTTGGAACTTAAATCATCAGATTTATAAAATTGCCAACTTTGTAGGTTGCCGAAGTCATGATATGGGCTCTTACGCATGATTTATAAGAGAAACTCCCCTTTCACATTGTGATCTATGTGACCCTTCATGAGCTGACCCCACCTACCACTCTGGAGGTGGGATCGGGGAGAAGAGATGATAAAGAAGAAGGAGAATGCGCACCACGAAATGGAAAAAGCATACCAAATATGAGCAAGTACAACACTATAAATAAACCCCTTTTGTTATCCATTTGCATGGGTGAGGATCCAAAATCAGATTCACGTGAACAATTGTGTAAGAAATTGTGATGATTGTAATCCACATATGGTTCTAAGATCTATTGGGCACAAAGGAGATAACCACACATCTCAGATATTCTGGAATGATTCAACATCTTAATTTTTCTGGCTTGGTATCTCTGTCACCATTGAAATATCTCAGAAACACTGCTGTTTTAGTTTCTGATTATGTTCTAGACCTTGATACTGACAGTGTGGTCTGGGGACGGGCAGCATGGGCATGACCTGGAAGCTTGCTAGCAACAGAGACTCAGGTCCCACCCCAGACCTAATGAATGCAAATGAACACAATCCTCAGTTTGTGAATCACTGTTCTAGAGCATCTCTTATAATTAGCCTTACAAAAAGTATTTGTCAAAGCAGGACCAACTGACCTTTGTAGACAGAGCCGGAGGAGGTCGTATTTTCTCATTACCAGAGCTGAACTCCTCCCTGACATGACCCTGAGTGGGATCTGGCTAATGTCGTTCGTTTAGTATACATCTGGCCTCGCTGGCAAAAAGGATTAAGAGCTTGAAAAGGGAAACATCACAATATGTCTGCTACTGAGACTCTAGCCCTTGGATAAAGATATTTCACTCTGAATCCCGGAGCGATACCAAATACTTGATGAATTTGTTATTTTGTTGTTGTTCATAAGTAGAAAAACGACTGAGCCCACGTGGTACCAGGAAGGTCCCGTGAGCCATTCATTCCAGCCCAAGAACAACTCACAGCCCCTGCAGCCTTGCCCACCAGCAGATCTAGGAACTGACTCTCCCATTAGCTCTCACGATGACATTGATAACATTCAGTAAAAACTATTAGAGCCTCAAGATAATATATGGTAGAGCCTTTGATTTAATATAAAATGCAGAACCTTTAAAAAAACATACAAGGAATTCATTGTTCTTAGGAAATCACATACCTTGTATCTCTTAGATCATGTAGTAACTTAATCCTTATAGTTTATTATTGAAGAATTGGAAAAGAAGGATTGATTCAGTAAGTCATATTGTGGTCAGCATCACTAACGATATACTGAAAGATTCTCTCCTTCCTTTTAAGAAGCCACTGTTTTTTAAATGGAGGAAATGCCTAAGGGAGATTTTCTTTGTGAAGAGAGAAGAATTTAAAGGCAGGAGTGCATCTGGGTTTTGCCCCCAAGTAGTTCTACTAATGGTGTTTAGATACTAAAACCCTTAAGATGAAGACATTCTCATCAAGGGGAGGAAGACAGGAGTCAATGGACTTTGTCACTTGAGCCAAGACACCCTATGGTTAGAGTGACCATCTGGGTTGCCCCGGACAGGTGTATGTCTGCTATCCTGGTATAATAATTACTAGACCTGCCTCATCTTCCTCCCTCTACCCCCGCTTGGTTTGGACCTTAAATCATCAGATTTATAAAATTGCCAACTTTGTAGGTTGCAAAAGTCATGATATGGTCATTTACACATGATTTATAAGAGAAACTCCCCTTTCACTATTGTGATCTATGTGACCCTTCATGAGCTGACCCCACCTACCACTCCGGTCCAGTTTCCAACACTCGCCCCGTGTTCCAGCTCTACCGAACTACAGGGTTCTCAGAATATGACATCTTGTATTTCTCTTTGGCTTTGTGTGGGGCTGTTCTCTCTGCTGAAGGGAATTAATTTTCTCCGCAATCTGCTAGGTCAGTTCTCTTTTCTTCCAGGCTCTTCTCACATTGGCCTTTAGTGAAGCCTTACTCCGAAACTGCTATTGTTTGGTGCTTTCACTGCGCTGTGGGACACTGTGGAGTACACGCGGATTGTGCCATTAAGCCCAGAGTGCCGAACACGTGGTGGACGCTCAGACAAAGTTCGTGCAGGGAGAGAGGGAAGGAGGGAGAAAAAAGAAGGGAAGAAAATAAGGAAGGGGGAGAGGAGGAAGGGAGGAAGGAAGGAAGAAAACAGGTATTTTGTTGTAGAGTCAAGAGCTGCTAAAAAGGAAAACTGAATTTTGGGAGTGACTTTTATATGAGACTGTGAGATTCCTCTTCAATGTTATGTCCACGTTTATTTCACCCTTGTCTTTTCCTCTTTGCTGCTTGTAACGAACCTTCAAGAAAAACCCAAAATGTCTTGTGCAGCCTTTCAGAGACAGGATGGGTGGGGGGAAAGCAATGAGATTGCTTATTCTATGGTGCTGTAGGGAGAATACAGGGCAGAAGGAATAGGTGAAGACATGTTTAAGAAGGGAGCAGAAAACCCAAGTGCTGCAGCTGGTACATGAAGTAAACTCCATGGCAGGGTGCTAGCTTCAGGACTATGAAGTGTCTCAGGGGCGTCTACACTGCCACGTATCCTGTCATGTGGTGCCACCTCAAAGGAATAGCCACATTTATGATAACGCTATTTATGTAAGGACAAAAATGAGTACAAGGGACTTCTTATTCCATGAAGATCTCATTAAAAGGTGAATACTCAGGTGCCTGGGTGGCTCAGTCAGTTAAGCGTCTGCCTTCAGCTCAGATCATGATCCCAGAGTCCTGGGATCGAGTCCCACATCGGGCTCCCGGCTCAGCGGGGAGTCTGCTTCTCCCTCTCCCTCTGCCCCTCCTCCTGCTCCTTCTCTCTCTCTCTCTCACTCACTCTCTTTCAAATAAATAAAATCTTTTTTTAAAAAGGTGGATACTCATAAAGAGAAGGTCTGAAGATGTTGGTGCATTTGGCTAAATATGTTTCTTCACTTCCTCAGGCAGCCTTTCTAACATATGGTCCAAGGACCACTGCACCAGAGTCCCCTGCACTTGCTAAAATGCAAATTCTTGGACCTTTCTCCAGACCCACCAGACCAGAGTCTCTGGGAGGAGTCATGGACTCCAGACCTGCCACAGGCCCACCAGAGGGGTTTTTATATTCATTACAGAGTGAGAACCACTGCCCAAGGTGGGGTTTGAGGCTTTTCCTCATCATCTTTGACCTTGGACAGGAGCAAGCTTCTTTGGGGAGTCAACACTTTCACGTGATGGTGGACTTGTAGAGCTAAACTTCCCCACATGGCTGCCCAATCCCATCTGGGAAACACCTCCAAGCATGGTTCTTTTTTGGGGGGGACTGGTCTCAAAAGGCTCTCCTCCATGTTAGTGGTAGGGATGGCTGCAGGGCTCTAGAAAATTCCTCTCTTGTGTTTCTTTGCAGCAGAGGTTGGGATGGGACTGCAATCAGCCTGACATCTCTAAATTTCCCACATCAAGGAGACAGGCATCTGATTTTCCAGCTGGTTTACTTTGGCTAGGTGATGAATTTCCATAACTAGCTCTGCCAGGCTTCTGAAAATCTGTGGAAGGTTAACTCTGTGGGTCTTTGCACTTGGTAGCCAGGAGACAAATCCAGGTCAGGACAAGGGGAAGATGGGGTCTCCTCCGGAAAAGGAAACATCGACATTTTCAGTGCCATGGCGGAGAATACCGTGCGGAGCAATGGTATCCTGCGTCTGCTTTCCAGAGCTCCCTCAGGGTTGCATACATGTTAAATTGTATGTGTGGCGTTTTTTAAACTATTCTTATTTTAAAATAACCTTTCCTATTATTTGTAATCATATCTTGGGAATTCCCCAAATCCATTATTATTCACAATTTTCAAGAATCCACAACAAAGATTTTATCACCAGCTTGTTTGGAGAATGGATGCGTCTTTTCCACGGGATCTCCATACTACTCCAGAATAAATTATTCACAATGATGATTTCTGTATTATTTGTCTATATCAGGTTACTTTTAAACCAATACTTTTCAATCTGCTTAAGGTCTTGAATTGCCCAGCTTTTGGAACATGGACACTGTGCCTGAATCCATATCTTTCTGGTTCTTAAAATTAAATCTGATTAGTTCAAATAGCTCACAATCAATGAGCTTATTTTTGGTTTGGGAATTACAGAGTCTGGATTAATTGCTTAGATAGCCCAAAGAAATTAATCAGTCAAATTTCCCTTTACTTTGCTTCGTCCACTGTCTTCCAAAGAGTACAGATAGTAACACAAGTGTACCTGTGAACGTGAATAATCCTTTGAACACGAAGGATTGCAACACAAGGCATAGTGAGCAAGCATCACTAAAACATATAGCATGTGCGATGGGATTTTGCTTTTTGCTGATATAAGCCAGAGAGGAATCACCAGACATGAAGAATCACTTAACATGAAAGTTTATATTCTGGTGTTGATAGTCACTTGAAGGAGAATTTAACTATTTCAAGGGAGAGGTTAATCAAGTTGAATTTGATCCAGTAGAGGGCACTGTATCTCTGTCCTTATGTATATATTATATACTATTAAATATGCCCTATATTACAACAAAATATACTAATATAAGACAGTATGGAACATATATGTATATTTAACATTTCTTTAAGAATTTATCTTTACTTCACTTTCTAAAGCATGAGAGATCACTTATATATGAAAACATGGCTTGTAGATGAAGCATACATATAAAGCATTTAAATGTAAAACACGTACTGTATTGTATATTTACCAATCCATACCAGTGCACTTGTGGAGTAAGAAAAATAGGGGTTTTTCTTTTTCCTTTCCTTCTTCTTTTTAGCAACATTGTTCTTCTTTATTCTGGCTTTCTATTTAGCAACATTGTTCTTGTTTGCTGCATTTTTTTTTCCTCTGCAGGGAGTTGCGTGTTAATTTCTTGAACCTGACTTTGATAGCTAAAACACCAGAATAAAGAAGAACAATGTTGCTAAAAAGAAGAAGGAAAGGAAAAAGAAAAACCCCTATTTTTCTTACTCCACAAGTGCACTGGTATGGATTGGTAAATATACAATACAGTACGTGTTTTACATTTAAATGCTTTATATGTATGCTTCATCTACAAGCCATGTTTTCATATATAAGTGATCTCTCATGCTTTAGAAAGTGAAGTAAAGATAAATTCTTAAAGAAATGTTAAATATACATATATGTTCCATACTGTCTTATATTAGTATATTTTGTTGTAATATAGGGCATATTTAATAGTATATAATATATACATAAGGACAGAGATACAGTGCCCTCTACTGGATCAAATTCAACTTGATTAACCTCTCCCTTGAAATAGTTAAATTCTCCTTCAAGTGACTATCAACACCAGAATATAAACTTTCATGTTAAGTGATTCTTCATGTCTGGTGATTCCTCTCTGGCTTATATCAGCAAAAAGCAAAATCCCATCGCACATGCTATATGTTTTAGTGATGCTTGCTCACTATGCCTTGTGTTGCAATCCTTCGTGTTCAAAGGATTATTCACGTTCACAGGTACACTTGTGTTACAACCAAAGTGTTCATCAATGGAGGAGTGGATAAAGAAGATGTGGGGTGTGTGTGTGTGTATCACACACACACACACACACACACACAATGGAAAATTATTCATCCATGGGACAGAAGGAAATTCTTCCTCTTGCTACCATGGATGGGCCTTGAGGGCATTATGCTCAATGAAATAAGCCAGAGAGATAAATACCATATGATTTCACTTATATGTGGAATCTAAAAAAAAGTCAAACTCAGAAACAGAATAGAAAAGTAGTTACCAGAGTCTGGGCGGTAGGGGAAATAGGGAGAGGTTGGTTAAAAGGTATAAACTTTCAGCTATCAGGTGAATAAGTTCTGAGGATCTAATGTATAATATGGTGACTATAGTTAACACTGTACAGTTGACCCATGGGTTTGAACTGCATGGGTCCACTTATATGAGGATTTTTTTCAATAAGTACTATAAGTATTATACATGTATTTCCTCTTCCTTATAATTTTCTTAAGAACATTTTCTTTTCTCTAGCTTACTTTATTGTAAGAATACAGTCTATAAAACATAGAACATACAAAATAACAGTGTTAACTGTGGAGACTCAGGTGGGGCGGTCAAAGCTGGTGGCATGGCAAAGTTTAGAGAGGGCAGAGCCCAGGAAGCAGGTGAGGCCAGTGGGTCTGTTTGAGAACATCTTTATTGTTCTTCACTTTAGAAGGGTAATTTCACTAGACATAAAATTCTAGGTTGGTGTTTTTTTTCTTTCAACACTTTAAATGTTTCATTCCACTCTCTAGTTTGCTTGGTTTCTGAAGAAAAGTCTGATTTAATGCTTATCCTTGTTCCTCCCTAGGGAAGGTGTTTCTTCCTCTGGTTTCTTTGAAGATTTTCTCTGTCTCTGTTTTTCTGCAGTTTGAATATGATATGCCCATCTGTAGATTTGTTGGTAATTATCCTGCTTGGTGCCTTCTTATCTTCCTGGGCCTGTGGTTTGATGTATCTCATTACTTTTAGAAAATTGCAGGCATTATTACTTCAAATATTTCTTCTGTCCCTTTCTCTCTTTCTTCTCCTTCTTGTGTTTCCATTACATGTATGTTACACCTTTTGTAATTGTCCCACAGCTCTTGGATATTCTGTTCTCTCTGTTTTTTTCTTCTTTGCATTTCAGTTTTGGAAGTTCTATTGACATATTTTCAAGCTCACTGATTCTTTTCTTGCTTATGCTATCCATACATGAGCCCAGTATTTCTGTTATGGAGTTTTACAATTTCTAGCATTTCCTAGGGGTCCAATTCTTGATTTCGGCTCAGGCATATGTGGATACATGGATTACATGTATATTACAGAGATACCGTCCTTCATGCATCCCCTGGTGTCTTTGAATTTCCCTGGAGACTTCTTCTTAAGTAGAGTTAACAAAGACAAATACAGTTCTTTCAGCTGAATACCCTGTAATATACAAAGCTTTACTGATGTGGTGGTAAGGTGTGGAGGGAGGGGAAGTGTACTATAATCCTATGATTAGGTCTCCAGATTTTTAGCAAGCTTGTGCCTCTGGTTATGACCTCCATAAGTACTTCTCAGCTTTCTTCCCACCTCAGGTGAGACAGGAAGGCTAGAGGGAGCTGGGGTTGGATATTTGCCTTTCTCCAGGTTGATCAGACTCTGGTAAAACTCAAGCCAGTTAAGCTTTAGTAAAATAGTTTCCCTTGAGGCCGTTGTTAAAGAGAAAAGAGTGCTTTGGGAATGTTTAAAAATGCTTATCTTTCCACTCCCCTACCTGAAGCATGAGGGGATTTTTCTCTGATCTTCACCCAGAAAAGCTGGATAGCTCCTGGAGGTAAACCTCACAAAAGGGTGGGGGTCTCCCTAGGTTTCATACCCAGGAGTTTTTAACTCTCAAGGGAGTTTATGCTCCTTCTCCAGTAATCAATTTTTTTTTTAGTTAATTAACACATGCATCACTATATCTATACACAGTGATATGTGTGTATGTGTGAGAACATTTAAATTTTACTGCCTTAGCAAATTTCTTTTTTGCCTTAGCAAAATTATACAATACAGTTGATCCTTGAACAATGTGGGGGTCAGAGGTGCTGAACCCCTGTGCAGTCAAAAGCCATGTATAACTTTTGACTCCGCCCGCCCCAAATTTAACTACTAATAGCCTATTGTTGACTGGAAGTCTCACCAAACAGTTAACACTGTTATTTTGTATGTTCTATGTTTTATAGACTGTATTCTTACAATAAAGTAAGCTAGAGAAAAGAAAATGTTCTTAAGAAAATTATAAGGAAGAGGAAATACATGTATAATACTTATAGTACTTATTGAAAAAAATCCTCATATAAGTGGACCCATGCAGTTCAAACCCATGGGTCAACTGTACAGTGTTAACTATAGTCACCATATTATACATTAGATCCTCAGAACTTATTCACCTGATAGCTGAAAGTTTATACCCTTTAACCAACCTCTCCCTATTTCCCCTACCGCCCAGACTCTGGCAACTACTTTTCTATTCTGTTTCTGAGTTTGACTTTTTTTTAGATTCCACATATAAGTGAAATCATATGGTATTTATCTCTCTGGCTTATTTCATTGAGCATAATGCCCTCAAGGCCCATCCATGGTAGCAAGAGGAAGAATTTCCTTCTGTCCCATGGATGAATAATTTTCCATTGTGTGTGTGTGTGTGTGTGTGTGTGATACACACACACACACCCCACATCTTCTTTATCCACTCCTCCATTGATGAACACTTTGGTTGTTTCCATATCTTGGCTATCATGAATAATGCTGTAGTGAACATGGGAGTGCGGGTATCTCTTGATATTCTGTTTTCGCTTCATATATATATATATATATATATATATATATATACATATATATATGTATATATATATACATATATAATTGCTAGATCATAGTCAATTATTTTTTGAAGTGTTCCCACCAGGCTCCAGCAGTGGCTTCTGCTCCCAGTAAGTTGTGATTCTTTGTATTCACCTGTTTCTCCAGTTTTGGGGGCAGTAGTTTGCTCTGTGACCTCAGCTGTCTGACAGATTTAAGAAAAATAGTTGATTTTCATTTTGTTCAGCTTTTGTTGTTGTGAGGGTGAGAACGATGACTTCCAAACTTCTTCTATGTTGGAACAGCAAGGCCAGTGGATTTGACATGGCAGAAGAGATTTGACAGTTAGGACCCATGGAAGCAAAATATGGGCTATTTTTATAGATCATCCATGGACAATTCCATGGACAAAGATGGGTTTATTATGGGTATTGAGCAGGTTTGGACAGAAAGAGTTGAAAATTATCATTATCTTCAATAAATATTAAACAAATGTTAAATTGGGATATAAAAAGCAATCAGGACCGATTCTTGTCTTCAGTGGGCTTAAAGTCTAGGAGACAAGAATAGTGAATAGAAAAAAAATAACAGAATGGATATAGCTATGTGTCTAATTTGTCTATGTGCCTAAGGACACAGGGATACTGAGAAAGGACTTAGGCTTCAGAACTCTCTTTAAGATAGGGATTTTAATGCCAAGTTTATGAAACTGTCAGGATAAAAGACTTTTTTTTTTTTTGAGTAACAAGAAAAGGCTCCTTAAGCATGTTGCATCTTGATAAACCTTAGAATTTCCATCCCATTGTTAAATGGGGCAGCCAATACTTATAAAATGTTGAAAATCATATATACACTTAATGTAGATCATACACACCCAAAGTTTTTCTGCACCGAGCAAATTTTAACTGAGTAAAGTATAAATATAAGTTTAAAATTGAGATTCCATTCTATAGCTTTAAATGAACCAAATCACAAAAATATTTCTGAAATATTTCAGTTTGTGGATTAAAGTCTGAGTATTCTTTTTTTTAATTCAATATCTATCTTTTTTCCATATTTTATTTATTTATTTTTTATTATGTTCAATTAACCAACATATAGTAAGTACATCATTAGTTTTTAATGTAGTGTTCAATGATTCATCAGTTGCATATAACACCCAGTGCTCATCACCACATGTGCCCTCCTTAATGCCCATCACCCTGATACCCCATCCCCCCACACCCCTCCCTTCTGTAACCCTCAGTTTGTTTCCCAGTGTCCAGAGTCTCTCATGGTTTGTCTCCCTCTCTGATTTCTTCCCATTCAGCTTTCCCTCCCTTCCCCTGTGGTCCTCCACGTTGTTCCTTATGTTCCACATACGAGTGAAATCATATGATAATTGTCTTTCTCTACTTGACTTACTTCACTTAGCATAATCCCCTCCAGTTCCATCCATGTCAGTGCAAATGGTGGGTATTCATCCTTTCTGATGGCTGAATAATATTCTTAAATCATTTGTAAACTTATTTGTGCTAGTCCTGGAATAATCCATTCTATTTAGTAGTTTAAAATACTAGTTTTACATGGTACCTTAGACAATAGTTCTTTTCTTTTAAAATATGGTTTTCTTAAAAATATGATTTCCTTTGGTGAGAGTCTCTCGGTGGCAAACTCTCTCAGTTTTGTTTATTTGAAAAATGTCTTTATGTCACTTCTTGAAAGATAGTTTCACTGCAAATATATTTCCAGGCTTGCACTCTGTATTTTGGGTTTAACTCATCGGAGATATTTTTCCAATGTATTCTATCATCCATTAATCTAACCATCTTTCGTTTTGGGTAAAATGTCTTTCTGGCTGCTTCAAAGGTGTTTCCTTTGTCTTTGGTGTCCTGCACTTTCATGACAATGGGATTAAAGTGTCTGTTCCTTTTTATTTATCATGCTTGGTATTATTTAATTATTATAGGTCTGAGGCTTGAAATCTTTCAACAGTTCTGCAAAATTCTGCCATAATCTTTGTATGTATCAGTTTTCCGAGTGATAACATTCTATTGTCTCTTCTGGAATCTCAAATAGATGTAAGATAGAACTTATCATTTTATCCTCCATGTTTCTTAATCTCTGTATTATATTTTTAATCTCAGTCTTCCTAGAGTGCATTCTAGAAGTGGTTGTTTGGACCTGTCTAGTTCTGTAGTTCTGTTTTCAATTGTGTGTATATTTTTGTTCATTCCTCAGTTTTATATTTCAAATTGTTCTACTGCATTCTTTTTTAAGTCTTTTGGTTGTTTTAAGATCTTATATTCTTTGCTTGTATTTTTGAGCCTCAATTTTATTTATTATTTATTAAACATATATTACATATCAAACTAATTTTCTATTCAGAAATATTAGTGGTTCCGAGTTTGCTATTTACTTTTCTTTCTGCTGGCTCTCACTGGTAGTGCTTACTCTCTACGTATACTTTTGAGAAATGGCTTTGAGCTATGAATTCATTTCCTTGGAATTTTATCTTTAGAAATTCTTTGAGGTCTACATTGAAGTCACATTTCTTCATAGAGGACTTGCATTTATTTCTGCTAGTTCCTGGAGCACTAATTATCTTAGATTACTGTAAATTAAATTACCTTTTGGAGCTTTTTTAGATTGTGCAGGTGGTATGAACTTGGTCCCCGAAACTATGTGAGGACCAACTTGTTACAAATTCTTAAGGCAATTTATTTTGCCTTCTATTTAGTACAAGAGTCAAGAGAATAAAATTTCTGGCTGACTGTTTAAAGGGTTCTTCACCATTCATGAAGCTCTCGGCTTTTGGGGGTCCTAGCTTTTTGTGGGGATTTTTCTATTTGATTCCTACTTTGGTTGGACCCTGGGTTTTATTGCCTATTTTCCATGATTCATACAGCCCTCACAATGAAAGCACAAGATCACCAGGATTTGAAGGTCAACTTTAGGACAAAAGCCAGTTTGAATGTTCTTTTAATCTAAGATTCTCACTTTCACATTGACTGTTTTTCCTTTGTAGATTCCTTGCCTTTTGCTTGCGTGTGTGTGCATGCGTGGGCTAGCTCAGCACTGAAATTCAGCATTGAATTTACTATTTCTTATATTTTACTGAGCTTTCATATTCTTTAGCATTATATGTCCTTATTATAACTCATTTTTCAGTATCTATCAAAACAAAATTTCATTATGTCCCTTGAACCAGCAATTCTACCTCTAGAAATTTCTTTGTCAGAAATACTTCATTTGTAAAAACATAGCATATTCTTTTGTTCAGTGCAGTATGATTTGTAATAGTGAAAAATTGGAAGTGCCCTTTAATGACCACTCCATGCTATGGAGGAACACTGGGTAATTAAAAATATATATATATATGTAGACCTGTATCTATTTGCATAGGATGATCTCCAAGATTTATATGTAGGTGGAAAAGAGCAAAGAAGAAAGAGCTTTTCATCTCTTCTTATTTTTGAATTTTATTTTTGGTGTCTCAAAACATTCTTAGCAGAAGTAGTAACAGTAATACTATATGCCAAAAAATAATAAAAAATATAAATTGCTCCACTGGATGGGTTTCATCTCTAGATTTCAAAGAGCATATATTATCACAACATTGAAGCATTAATAGACTAAATATTTATTATATGTATAAAAGATAAGATTATTTTAAAATTTCAAAATAGAATATTAACTTTATAAAATGCTTTTTGAAGTAAAAGCAATCTAATCTTTTAGGATTTTTTCAAGGGTAGTTAATTTCATCCATTACAATATTTTCCCTTATAATACCCAGAGATAATGTACCTTTTACAAAAGATTTTAATTTTGCCTGGCATCACGAACAACTTTACAGCAATGGAATAGGGTTATTTCTTCAGCTGGACATTTCAATATTATTAGTATTATGATGTCTTGATGCTATATTTTACCAGCTAGGTGTAAATAATTTTTGAGTTGGACGAATGACATTGTAGAAGGACACAATCTATGTTCTCTAGGCAATTGTCATATAACTAAGTGAATTATTACGTACTGCATAGGGAATTTTATGAAACAGTCTGATTTAGAAAAGAGAAAGAAATGGGAAAAGACTCAATAAACTTGATTGATCATCTTTGACTAGACAAAACTGGATACCTTAGCTAGATTCTCAGAACTTCTGAAAATAAGAAAGAAAAAAAAAACCTTTCTGGATTTCTACTATTATGAGAAAGAAGCCGTAGAATTTTTTTGGAATGAGTATAAATTTGAACTAATTTATTCTTCAACGAAAGCCATATTTCAACAATCTCTTTCTTCAGTGTGTCATGTGCCTGCAAAGAGTAAAATCTTGTTGAAAACTAAGTTTATATCTGAGTAATACTCAGTCCTCAAGAGTGAGAGCCAGGTTATTATAAAGAGTTAAAAAATTTCAAACCTAATAGACAAAATAGAATTATGAGATAATAAATCTATGATGTTTTTATGAGTAATTTGTATAGAATAATAGCATGGGTACATATATCAGGAAGCTGTCCACATTCAAAGTTTACATTTTTAATAGTCTCTTGCTTTTGAAACCATTTGGATTCTCCCCTCCTTCCTTTCTAGGCTCTAAAAAACTGCTTATAAAGATTGGAAATACCATTTCTTAGAAGTTTAAGAAACTTATTTGTGAAACATTCTAAACCTGAAGCCTTTGGGGAGATATTTCTTTTTCCCAGTATTTCCAAAGTCATTAATCTTCTTAGTTTCACCTTCTTCATAAGTCATTTTGGCAGCTTTTATTTTTGCATAAAATGGTCTATTTTGTTATGATATGATTCAATTTTTTAAATGTAGAATTGTATATTGTGTACTATTATAGTTTAAAAATCTCTTTCATACTTGTGTTTTGTTTTTACTTCTTTATAATTTGTGTTTTTTACAGTATGACAACATTTTTATTTAAATATGGGTAAGGGATGAGACATAAATCTGTAAAGACAGAAACCTAAGCATTCATAGCAGGTACCCCTGGGTTATTGGATTATAAGTGATTTATTTTTTTATTAATATTTTCAATACAGAAAGCATTCATTTTTTTTTAATTAGGGAAAACATCATTTTTAAATATAGGTAAGATATCCTGACTATCCAACTTTGTTTCCCATGGTAACTTCAGTTGCATATTGTTCTGTTTCCCAATTAAATGACACTATCATGGAGAAATGGCATTGCTGTGGAAGTTTAAATTAACATACATTTCTGGAGGTCAATTTGGCAATAAGCTAAAATGTGATATTGGTATACTCCTTGCCCAGAAATTTCACTTCTAAAGGTTATTCTAATAAAATAACAGGGCATTTGCAAAAAATATATTTGTAGAAAAAAAGTATATCTATAAATGGATGGTTAGAGTTGTGCTGTCCAATATGGTAGCCATCAGTCATATGAGACTAGTGAGCACTTGAAATGTGGCTTGTGCAAACTGAGATGTGCTATTAGTATAAAATATTGACTGTAATTCAAGGACTTAACACAGAAAATAAATGTGACATTTCTCATTAATACTTCTTACATTGATTAGATGTTGAAATGCTAATATTTTGGACATATTATGTTAAATAAAATACATCATTAAAATTAATTTCACTTGGTTTCTTTAATGTGGGTACTAGAAAACTCAAACTTGCATGTGTAGCTCAAATTAGATTGCTATTGACAGTGCTGTTAAGAGGCTTTATGCAGGTCTGACCTAAGAGGCCCCTCATCACCTTGAGGTTCTCTCAACACTGAAGTAAAATTTAGATGGTCTGACAGGAGGGATGAAATATTCTTTTGCTTGTTTGATTTTTCTTAGGAAAATCTTGTTATTTTGGTATATGCCTAGGGAATTGCAAAGAAAGATGTGGTCCTGCTGAATGTATTTTAACATGAAAAGTCAAGAATTCTCTGTCCAAATCACTAGGTGCCACCTCTAACACCTCTCATGATGGTGACATGCTATGCTCTCTGATTTCTGTAACTTTCAATTACTGAAATTATGCAACAGACTCCTAGATGTTTACTCTACCACTAATTCACATCTGGTAATGAGAAAATTATTTTTCTCAAAGGGATTTTTGCTCATTTAACTTATTCCTTAGAAAATTTGTTTTAGAAGTTTGTTTCAAATGAGAGCCTGCAGGCTCTTTATCAATTTGACATCCATGTGGAATGTACCTGTTGTTTCCTAACAAAAGTTATGTGGTTATGTGATTTTATTTAAACTAAGCAAGGATTGAAAAAAAGTAAGCAAGGATTGGTAGAGCACTATGAGTGAAATTTTGTTGACATAGCTCTTCTCTGGGTTAATCTCAATTTTTCTGCAATATTTTTCTTATAGATGGTTGCAACTAAAAAGATATTCATATGAGGGAATTCTGTCTCTGGTAATATGATAAACTAAGGCAACCTGAAGTGTTTCTGTTATAAACATCTAGAAGAAGTGGATAAAATATAATAAAAAATCTTTTAAATATCTCAAAAAGGAAAAAGAAAGCCTCAGTTCCAGAAAAGAGAGGAAACTAAAAATTAAGAGTGATATGGTGTGAACAGATGCTGTGATGTCCTAGGGGTGGGGTGGGGTGGGGTGGGGAGTGTATATTGGTTTTGTTAACCTAGGTGCTTGGGTGTCATTGTCTGGGTACAAAAGTTGAAGTTTTGGGTCTGTATAAGGCAGACATTTGGAATTGAAGAGCCCCGATATAATGCTAGAACTTCTGACGGGCGGCATCTTCCATTAAAAGTGAATCAGAACAGGAAATAAAACTTGTTTGCATCTAATGGGTTCTGAGTGGAAAAAATAGGTCTCCTCTGAGATTTCTAAAACCCAAGCTTGAGCATCACACAAGTTTGGGATTCCAGTTTCACTATTCCTGTGGTCAGAGCCTTGGGCCAAACCAAGAAATATTAATATGAAATTTATCCTGGGATGCTGATACCCCTAGGGTTGTGTCAGAGCCAAACCCCAAATCATTCTGGAAGTGTGCATCCATAACCCAGACCGCAAGATATTCCACAGGAAAAAGAAGTCTAAATTAAAATAAATCCATGTAAAAATTACAAAATTGATGAGGAAATAATTCACCATGGGCAAGAGTCAGTAGGCATAGACAGCAGATTTAGAATTCTCAAGAACTTAAGATAATAGATCAACCTGAGAGAAAATATAAATTAAGTATGTTTAAAATAACAGACATGAAAAAGCAACTGGCACCCTAAAAAAAAGAACAAGAATGAGAAAAGAACAGGCGGATTTGAAAATGTACCAATTCAAGTTCTAGAATTGAAAGATATAGCCATTTAATATAGAACTCTTTGTATATGGTTAATAACAATTATGAAAATTATGAGGGGAGAATTAATGAAATGTACAATATTTTAAAAATTACTCAGAATATGGGCGCCTGGGTGGCTCAGTCGTTAAGCGTCTGCCTTTGGCTCAGGTCATGATCCCAGGGTCCTGGGATCGAGCCCCGCATCGGGCTCCCTGCTCCGCGGGAAGCCTTCTTCTCCCTCTCCCACTCCCCCTGCTTGTGTTCTCTCTCTCACTGTGTATCTCTCTCTGTCAAATAAATAAACAAAATCTTAAAAAAAAAAAAATTACTCAGAATACCATTTGCAACGATGTGGATGGAACTAGAGGATATTATGCTAATCAAAATAAGTCAATCAGAAAAAGACAAATGGCAGATGATTTCACTCATATGTAGAATTTAAGAAACAAAACAAATGAACATAGGGGAAGGGAAGGAAAAATAAAATAAGACAAAATCAGAGAGGGAGACAAACCATAGGAAACAACTATAGGAAACAAACTGAGGGTTGCTGGAGGGGAGATGGGTGGGGGGATGGGGTAACTAGGTGATGAGCATTATAGAGGGCACTTGAAGTAATGAGCATTGGGTGTTATATGCAATGATGAATCACTAAACTCTACCTCTGAAACTAATAATATACTCTATGTTAATTGATTTTAAATAAATAAAATTTTAAAAAATAAATAAAATTACTCAGCCTACAAAAAGAGACAAAAAGATGGAAGACATGACGGAAAAGTTGACAGACATGGAGAATAAAATAAGGAGGTATGGTGTGTCTAATAGGATTTCAAGAAAAAAAGAATAACTAGAATGAAACATACAATGTAATAATGATAGAAATTTCACCAGAATTGAGGAACAATAAGCCTCAGATTTAAGAAATTCAGTCTCATGCAGGCTAACTAAAAATGAACTCATATATAGAAACACTGGAGTGAAATACCATAGTACTAAAATCTAAAGAAAAATCTTAAAGCAACCAGAAAAAGTTATCTGCAAAAAAACAATAGCAGGCTGTCAACAGATTTTCAAGAGGAAAAATAGAAGTCTGAAGTCAATTGAATAATAAATTCAAAGACTCAAAGGAAAATAAGGGTTAACCACTTTAGCATGTGAATAAAATATAGATAGCTTTCAGACAAAAACTGGGAGATTTATAACCCATAGATATTCATAAAATGAACTAATCCTGGGAAAGGAAACTGCATTCAAAAATTAGGAGTGGTATACAAGAGCAATGATGAATAAAGAAATTGGAAAACATGGGTTTAAATATAAACCATCTCTACCACCACAATAAAAACATAACAGTAATAGCATAATACTCTCTAGCTCTATACATGTCATTGTGAATGGCAATATTTTGTTCCTTTTTATGGCAAAGTAACATTCCATTGTATAGATATACTACATCTTCATCTATTCATCAGTCGATGGACACTTGGGCTATTTCCATAATTTGGCTACTGTAGATAATGCTGCTATAAATCTCAGGGTGCATGTATCCCTTTGAGTTAGTGTTTTTGTATTCTTTGGGTAAATACCTAACAGTGCAATTGCTGGATGGTAAGGTAGTTCTATTTTTAACTTTTTAGGAACCTCCATACTGTTTTCCAGAGTTGCTGCACCAGCTTGCATTCCCACCAACAGTGCCAGAGGGTTCCCCTTTCTCTACATTCTCATCAACACCTGTTGTTTCTTGTGTTGTTGATTTTAGCCATTCTGACAGGTGTGAGGTGACATCTCATTGTAGTTTTGATTTGTATTTTCCTGATGATTGGTGATGTTGAGCATCTTTTCATGTATCTGCTGGCCATCTGTATGTGATCTTTGGGAAAATGTTCATGTCTTCTGCCCATTTTTTATTGGATTATTCAGCTTTTGGATATTGAGTTGTGTAAGTTCTTCATATATTTTGGATACTAACCCTTTATCAGATATGCCATTTGAAAATATCTTCTCCCTTTCCATAGGTTGCCTTTTAGTTTTATTGATTGTTTCCTTCAGTGTGCAGAAGCTTTTTATTTTGATGAAGTCCTAATAGTTTATTTTTGCTTTTATTTCCCTTGCTTCAGGCGACATATCTAGAAGGAAGTTCCTATGGCCAATGTCAAAGAGGTTACTGCCTGTGTTCTCTAGGATTTCATGTCTCACACTTAGGTCTTTAATCCATTTGAATTTATTTTTCTGTTTGGTGTAAGGAAGTGGTCCAGTTTCGTTCTTTTCCATGTTGTTGTCCAGTTTTCTCAACACCATTTGTTGAAGAGACTGTCTTTCCCATTGGATATTCTTTCCTGCTTTGTCAAAGATTAATTGACCACACAGTTGTGGGTTCTTTTCTGGGTTTTCTATTCTGTTCTATTGATGTTTGTATCTATTTTTGTGTCAGTACCATACTGTTTCGATCACTACATTTTTGTAATATAACTCGAAGTCCAGAATTCTGATGCCTCTGGCTTTGCTTTTCTTTTTCAAGGTTTCTATGGCTATTTGGGGTCTTTTGTAGTTCCATACAAATTTTAGGATTGTTTGTTCTAGCTCTATGAAAAATGCTTTTGGTATTTTGACAGGGACTGCATTAAATGTGTAGATAGCATTGGGTTGTATAGACATTTTACAACATTTACTCTTTCAATCCATGAGCATGGAATGTTTTTCCATTTTGTTGTGTCATCTTCAACTACTTTCTTAAGTGTTTTATGGTTTTCAAAGTACAGGTCTTTGATCTCTTTGGTTAGGTTTATTCTTAGGTATCTTATTGTTTTGGCTGCAATTGTACAAGGAACTGATTCCTTAATTTCTGCTGTTTCATTATTGTTGTACAGGAATGCAACATTTCTGTACGTTGGTATTGTATCCCGTGACTTTACTGAATTTGTTTATCAGTTGTAGCAGTTTTTTGGTGGACTCTCTGGGGTTTTCTATATAGAGTATCATGTCATCTGCAAATAGGGACAGTTCAACTTCTTTGCTGGTTATCAGTCTATTCAAGTTTTCTACTTCTTCCTGTTTCAGTTTTGGTAGTTTATATGTTTCTAGAAATTTGTCCATTTCTTCCAGGTTGTCCAATTTGTTGGCATATATTTTTTCATAAGATTCTCTTATAATTGATTTGTATTTCTGTGGTGTTGGTTGTTTTTTCTCCTCTCTCATTTGTGATTTTATTTATTTGGGCCCTTTTTCTTTTTTTTTTTTTGTTAAGTCTGGTTTGAGGTTTACCAATTTTATTAATTTTTAAAGAACCAGTTCCTGGTTTCATTGATCTCTTCTATCATTTTTTTTGTTTCTATATCATACATTTCTGCTCTAATCTTTATTGTTTCCCATTTTCTGCTGGCTCTAGGCTTTATTTGCTCTTCCTTTTCTAGCTCCTTTAGGTGTAAGGTTGGGTTGTATATTTGAGATTTTTCTTGCTTCTTGAAGTAGGCCTGTATTGCTCTACACTTCCCTCTTAAGTCTGCCTTTGCTGCATCCCAAAGGTTTTGGACTGTTGTGTTTTCATTTTCGTTTGTTTCTATGTATTTTTTAATGTTTTTTTTATTATGTTATGTTAATCATCATACATTAGTATGTACCCTCTATCCCTACACTGTGAAGAGTTTTGATCAAGAAAGGATGCTGTACTTTGTCAAATGCTTTTTCTGCATCTATTGAGAGGATCATATGGTTTTGTTCTTTCTTTTATTAATGTATTGTATCACATTGATTGATTTATGGATGTTGAACCTTAAATATTACTTGGTTGTGGTGAATAATCCTTTTAATATACTGTTGGATCCTATTGGCTAGTATTTTGGTGAGAATTCTTGCATCCATGTTCATCAGGGATATTGGTCTGTAATTCTCCTTTTTGATGGGGTCTTTGTCTGGTTTGGGGATCAAGGTAATGCTGGCCTCATAAAATGAGTTTGGAAGTTTTCCTTCCATTTCTATTTTTTGGAACAGTTTCAGAAGAATAGGTATTAATTCTTCTTGAAATGTTTGGTAGAATTCCCCTGGGAAGCCATCTGGCCCTGGGCTCTTGTTTTTTGGGAGATTTTGGATGACTGCTTCAATTTCCTTAGTGGTTATAGGTCTGTTCAGGTTTTCTATTTCTTCCTGGTTCAGTTTTGATAGTTGATACATCTCTAGGAATGCATCCATTTCTTCCAGATTATCTAATTTGCTGGCATAGAGTTGCTCATAATATGTTCTTATAATTGTTTGTATTTCTTTGGTGTTGGTTGTGATCTCTCCTCTTTCATTCATGATTTTATTTATTTGGGTCCTTTCTCTTCTTTTTGATAAGTCTGGCCAGGGGTTTATCAATCTTGTTAATTCTTTCAAAGAACCAGCTCCTAGTTTCGTTGATCTGTTCTACTGTTCTTTTGGTTTCTATTTCATTGATTTCTGCTCTGATCTTTATTATTTCTCTTCTCCTGCTGGGTTTAGGCTTTATTTGCTGTTCTTTCTCCAGCTCCTTTAGGTGTAGGGTTAGGTTGTGTATTTGAGACCTTTCTTGTTTCTTGAGAAAGGCTTGTATTGCTATATAGTTTCCTCTTAGGACTGCCTTTGCTGCATTCCAAAGATTTTGAACAGTTGTGTTTTCATTTTCATTTGTTTCCATGAATTTTTTAAATTCTTCTTTAATTTCCTGGTTGACCCATTCATTCTTTAGTAGGATGCTCTTTAACCTCCATGTATTTGAGTTTTTTCCGACTTTCTTCTTGTGATTGAGTTCTAGTTTCAAAGCACTGTGGTCTTAAATATGCAGGGAATGATCCCAATCTTTTGGTACCAGTTGAGACCTGATTTGTGACCTAGGATGTGATCTATTCTGGAGAATGTTCCATGGGAACTAGAGAAGAATGTGTATTCTGTTGCTTTGGGATGGAATGTTCTGAATATATCTGTAAAGTCCATTTGGCCCAGTGTGTCATTTAAAGTCTTTATTTCCTTGTTGATCTTTTGCTTAGATGATCTGTCCATTTCAGTGATGGGGGTGTTAAAGTCCCCCACTATTATTGTATTGTTGTCAATGTGTTTCTTTGCTTTTGTTATTAATTGCCTTATATAATTGGCCTCTCCCATGTTAGGGGCATAGATATTTACAATTGTTAGATCTTCTTGTTGGATAGACCCTTTAAGTGTGATACAGTGTCCTTCCTCATCTCCTTTATAGTCTTTGGTTTAAAATCTAATTTGTCTGATATAAGGATTGCCACCCCAGTTTTCTTTTGGTGTCCATTAGCATGATAAATCGTTTTTCATCCCCTCACTTTCAATCTGGGGGTGTCTTTGGGACTAAAATGAGTCTCTTGCAGACAGCATATTGATGGGTCTTTTTTTAAAAATTTTTATTGTTATGTTAATCCCCATACATTACATCATTAGTTTTAGATGTAGTGTTCCATGATTCATTGTTTGTGCATGACACCCAGTGCTCCATTCAGAACGTGCCCTCCTCAATACCCATCACCAGGCTAACCTCAATGGGTCTTGTTTTTTTATCCAATCTGATAGCCTGTGTCTTTTGATTGGGGCATTTAGCCCATTTACATTCAGGGAAACTATTAAAAGATAGGAATTTAGTGCCATTGTATTGCCTGTAAGGTGACTGTTACTGTATATTGTCTGTGTTTCTTGCTGGTCTATGTTACTCTTAGGCTCTTTCTTTGCTTAGAGGACCCCTTTCAATATTTCTTGTAGGGCTGGTTTCGTGTTTGCAAATTCCTTTAGTTTTTGTTTGTCCTGGAAGCTTTTTATCTCTCCTTCTATTTTCAATGACAGCCTAGCTGGATATAGTATTTTTGGCTGCATATTTTTCTCATTTAGTGCTCTGAATATATCCTGCCAGTCCTTTCTGGCCTGCCAGGTCTCTGTGGATAGGTCTGTTGCCAATCTAATGTTTCTACCATTGTAGGTTACAGATCTCTTGTCCCGAGCTGCTTTCAGGATTTTCTCTTTGTCTCTGAGACTCATAAGTTTTACTATTAGATGTCGGGGTGTTGACCTATTTTTATTGATTTTGAGAGGGGTTCTCTGTGCCTCCTGGATTTTGATGCCTGTTTCCTTCCCCAAATTAGGGAAGTTCTCTGCTATAATTTGTTCCAATATACCTTCTGCCCCTCTCTCTCTTCTTCTGGGATCCCAATTATTCTAATATTGTTTCATCTCATGGTATCACTTATCTCTCAAATTCTGCCCTTGTGATCCAGTAGTTGTTTATCTCTCTTTTTCTCAGCTTCTTTATTTTCCATCATTTGGTCTTCTATATCACTAATTCTCTCTTCTGCCTCATTTATCCTAGCAGTTAGAGCCTCCATTTTTGATTGCACCTCGTTAATAGCCTTTTTGATTTTGACTTGGTTAGATTTTTGTTCTTTTATTTCTCCCGAAAGGGTTTCTCTAATATCTTCCATGCTTTTTTCAAGCCCAGCTAGTATCTTTAAAATCGTCATTCTGAACTCCAGTTCCAACATCTTACTAATGTCCGTATTGATTAGGTCCCTGGCAGTCGGTACTGCCTCGTGTTCTTTTCTTTTTTTTTTTTTGAGGTGATTTTTTCCATCTTGTCATTTTGTCCAGAGGAGAATAGATGAATGAGAGAACAAAATGCTAACAGGGTAACAACAACCCCAGAAAAATATACACTAAGCAAATTAGATGAGACCTTCCAGAAAGTGGTTGCTTTTCTGTTCAGAGAGTTGCTGCTACTCTTTTCTTCGATCTCCTGTTGAGTTCGTAGGTGTTCAGAATGGTTTGATCCCTTTCTAGCTGAATTCCTGGGACCAGATGAAACTTAGGTCTCCTCCTCCTCTGCCATCTTGCTCCTCCCCACCTCCATGCATTTTTTTTTTATGTCTTTCTTGATTTCCTGGTTAACCCATTCATTTTTCAGTAGGATGTTGTTTAGCTTCCATGTATTTGTGGTCTTTCCAAATGTTTTCTTGTGGTTGACTGCAGAGCATTGTGATCAGAAAAGTTGAATGGTATGATTTCAATCTTTTTGTATCTGTTGAGGTCTGTTTTGTGACCTAATATGTGATCTATTCTGGAGAATGTTCCATGTGAACTTGAAAAGAATGTGTATTCTGCTATTTTATGATGGAATGCTCTGAATACACCTGTTAAGTTCATCTGGTCCAGTGTATCATTCAAAGCCATTGTTTCCTTGTTTATTTTCTGTTTAGATGATCTGTCCATTGATGTAAGTGGGGTGTTAAAGTTCCCTACTATTATTGTGTTATTATCAATTAGTTCCTTTATATTTGTTTGTTTTTTATACTTAGGTGCTCCCATGTTGGGTGCATAAATATTTACAATTGTTATATCTTCTTGTTGTATTTTCCCCTTTTGATTATATAATGCCCTTCTTTGTCTCTTTTTATAGTCTTTATTTTAAAGTCGAGTTTGTCCAATATAAGTATTGCTACTCCACCTTTCTTTTGACATCTATTTGCATGATAAATGTTTCTCCAGCTCCTTACTTTCAATCTACAGGTGTCTTTAGGTCTAAAATGAGTCTCTTGTAGGCAGCCTATAGATTGTTTTTTATCTATTCTGACACTCTGTATATTTTGATTGGAGCATTTAGTCCATTTGCATTCAAATTAATTTTGATGGATATGTATTTATTGCCATTTTATTACTTGCTTTGTTGTTGTTTCTTGATATTTTCCCTGATCCTTTCTGACTTTGTCACTTTTGGTGTCTCCTTTGCACTCAAAGAGTTCCCTTTAATATTTCTTGCAGGGTTTGGAGATCATGAACTCCTTTGGTTTTTGTCTGTCTGGGAAACTCTATCTCTCCCTCTATTCTGAATGATAGCTTTGTTGGATAGAGTATTCTTGGCTGCAGCTTTTTGCCAATCAGCACTTTGAATATATCATGCCACTCCCTTCTGGCTTGCCAAGTTTCTGTGGAGAAATCTCCAGCTACCCTTATGGGTCTTCATTTTAAGTTAAGGACTTCTTTTGTCTTGCTGCTTTTAAGATTTTTTCTTTATCACTATATTTTGCAAATTAAATTACAATTTGTCTTGGTGTTGGCCTGCTTTTGTTGATTTTGATGGGAGTTCCCTGTGCCTTCTGGATCTGGATGTCTGTGTCCTTCCCCAGATTAGGGAATTTTTCTGCTATTATTTCTTGAAATAAATTTTCTGCCTCCTTTTCTCTCCCTTCTTCCTCTGGGACTCCAATAATGCAAATGTTATTACATTTGATGGAGTCATTGAGTTTCCTAAGTCTGTTCTCATGTAGCATAATTCTTCTTTCTCTTTTTCATTTTCAAAATTTTCCATTATTTTGTCTTTTAAGTCACTAATTCATTCCTATTCTCCTTCCAGCTTGCCGTTCATTGCATCAAGCCTGTTTCTAATCTCATTTATTGCATTCTTCATCTGAATATTTTTTTTTTTTAGCTTTTATCTTTGTGCTAAGGACCTCACTGATGTCTTCTTTTTTCAAGCCCAGGGAGTATCCTTGTGATTGTTGCTTTAACTTTTCTATCAGGCATATTACTTATATCTGTTTGCTTAGAACTCTGGCCATGGCCTTATCTTGTTCTTTCATTTGGGATAAATTCCTCCACCTTTGGATTTTGTCTAAGTCTCTGCCTTCTCTGTGTTAGTAAGGCCAGTTATGTCTCCTGCTCCTGCAAGTAATGGCCTTATGAAGGAGAAGCCAGGTAGTGTCCAGAGCCTGGTGTTTAGGGAGTGTCTCTGGTGTGTGTTGTGTGTGCTCTGCTGTTGTGTTTTGGCTGTTTTATCCTTCAGGCCAGTCATCTGCAGAGGCTCTCCTTGCCTGCTGTGGGCAGTGTTTGGTCCCTGGCCTGAATGTGGTGAGTTTTAACTAGTGTTGTCTGGTCTGCTTGTGAAATGAGACTGGACACTGAATCCACAAGAACTGAGGCCCTGCAGAACTCTCTGGTTGGGAGATGTGACATAGGCAGAGGATTGTGCTGGTCTTCTGGGGGAGGGACCTAAGACGGTCAGTACCAGCAGAGTGCAGGGGGGAGGTAGGGTTTGGTGTAAGCAAGTTAGGCAGCCAGTATCCCTGCTGAGTTGTTTCCCACATGTGGCTCTGTGTTTATGCTAAAGTGTGGGGAAGGAAAATGGCACTGGCTAGCTTCTTTGTTCCTGGAGAGGCATCTCCATGAACACTACCTCTCAAAGATGTGCTCTGAGAAGAGCAAATAATCTCCCCACTATGTGCCCAGGAGATCTTCAGATTGCTGCCTGCCCCTGGGTTGTTTGTCTGCCTTTTCTCCAGGAGCAGCACAGTGCCCCCTGGGCTCTATGCCAGTCAAGTCCACTGACCTTTAAAACTCTAGGTTTTAAATCCTGCTGTTTGCAAGAACTCACCAAATTCAGTCCTTCATTTTCCAAGCCAGTGGCTTTGAGGAAATGTTCTCCTTGTGCATTCCCCTGTGTGCTCCTCTCTCGCTCTCTCTTGCCCTTCTCTGTGACTATGGCTCCCTCCCCTCCATGCAGCACCCATGATTCATTTCTCCTCTAAACCATGTCTACAAACTTCCTACCTTCTTCTATGTGGCCTAGTCTCTTCCTTTAGTTGTGGAGTTTGTTCTGTCAGCCCTCAGGTTGATTTCTGTGGTATTTAGGATGATTTGATAGTTATCTACTTCATGGGACAAGATGAGCCTAGGGTTCTCCTACTCTGGTGCCATCTTAAAAATCTTATAAAAAGGACCTTTAACTATAATGACTGTATAGACTTAAAAAAAAAATCATAGGATGATCTATGCCAGTAAATTGAAAACTTAGTGGAAATAGACAATTTCCTAGAAAAATATAATTCTCCAAAACCTATTCAAGAAGACAGAGAAAATCTAAGTCATCCTAGGACTTTTAAAAGATTTAATGAATAGTAAAAATAAATATACTTCCCTAAAAACACCACCCCAAACTATTTCATCAGTTATTTCTAACAAGTATCAAGGAACTGATATTACTTGTTTTACACAATGTGTTGCAGAGAATTAAAAAAAAAAAAGGCAAGTTTTCTAATTCCTTTTGTGAGGCTGGTATTATCTTGTTGCAAAAATTGGTCAAGGGCAATGACCAATTATGAACAAGGAAGGTTATATGCAGTTCTCACTCATCAACATAAAAGGAAAAATTCTAAGTAAAATATTAGTACTCCAAATTGAGGAATGGACAAATCATCTAATATTAGTGATCTAACATGATAAATCTGTCATTTTAGTTTACCACATGAACAGATTAAATAAGAAATTATATGGTTATCTCAAAAGATGTAGGAAAAAATTTGTTAAAATTCAACAGCCATCCATGATAAAACCCGTTAGTAGATTAAGCATAGAAGGCAGTTTCCTTTGAAGGATTCCTTAGAATCAGCTGGTGACAGAATATGGATATCTGTCATCACTGTGTCAACTGAACATTGGGTGAAATTCCTTACCAGAGCAATAAGGCCAGATACAAGAGCACAACATACAAAGACTGGAAAGGAAGAAGTAACTCTTATTTTTTTGCAAATGACATGAATGTCCATATGGAAAATTCAAGAAACTCTACAGGTAAGCTGTGGGAACTAATAAGAACAATCGGCCAAGTTGTTAGATACAGATCAATATACAGAAACCAAATGCATTCTCAAACGGCAGTACTGAATGATTGACCAAGTGATTTTAAAAAAGATAACATTTACAATATTATCCTAAGCTGTAAGGTTATCAGTAGTACAGCTACAAAAAATATAACACCTTCATGGAAAAAAACTAAAAACTTTTCTCTAAGACATAGCAGAAGATGTAAATAAATGTTGAAAACATACCACATTCCTGGATGAGAAGACACTATTCCAATGGTTTTAATTCTCCCCAAACAATTTATAAACTCAGTGCAATTCCAATAAAGTCTCACTCATCAACAATAACATTCTCATAAAATTTTTCATGGAACTCAAATTCATATGAAACAGTAAAGGGCTAAGAACAGTAAAAAATGTTTTGAAGAGTGGTAGTGTCAGTGATAAAAATGCAAGCAGAAGCAATGGGAGCTGAGCAAGGAGAAGGGAGGTACAAGAGGTATAAAGACAATCTATAGCTATAAAAACTACAGTGGATGGTGATGTAAGGAGTGGCATAGGATTGACAAATAATGTGACAGAATAATCTAGAAACTGGCTCACAAATATCTGGTGACTTAAATGATAAAGATAGTATAAATTATGGGTGAAGGGATGGATTCTTTGGTAAGTGATGTAGCTACAATGGACTATTTATATGGAAAAAAGATGCAGTTAAATCCCTACCCTTTACTATACAGGAAAACAAATTCCTGGTGGGTTAAAGACCTATTGTGAAAAACAAACTATAAGCATTTTAGAAGTAAACCCAAGATGTCTGTTATTTTTAGTACTTTTCTATATGCTTAGCATATTTTATAGTTAAAAATTATTGAAGAGAAAAATAAGTGAACCAGATGTTCAGGGAATTATGCTATTTTGGGGGTGAGGGGTTTTCAGAAAATCTAAGTTGCAAAATATTTGTGATAACCATAAAATAGGCATTTTCCAATTTCCCATGGTTAAAATGGCACCAAAGGCCAAACACCAATATACTAGGCGCTAAAGAATATTGCTTGGCTTCACTAACTCCTTAGAAAAATGAGGAAAATAAAATCTACTTTGTATAGTTGTGTCTTTTATGTCTTTTGTGATGTTTCATGGCAAGGGGACAGGAACCCAACTCAAATTTGCCTCAGTGAAGTAGAAAGCTTGGCTCAAGGGAAATCCAGGGACAATAATAAGAAACATGTGCAGTGCCAGGCGCTAGGCTAAGGGCTTCATGTCCATCCACCCATTTATTCCTCACAACCACCCTAGTGACATGGGTTCTGTTACTAGTCTCACTTTGCAGATGAGCAAACATGCAGGGAGGTAAACAGAGCACAAGAGAAGCAACTTCTGTCTTTGTGTTCGTGGTTAAGAAAGCACTTTGCAAACAGAGATGCCTAATATACAGATTTCTAGCATGTTTGCTTAGAGGTGTGCAAGGTCAGAACTCCTGTTCCACATTTCCTATGAAATCTCCAGGGTCTGAATGGTTCACTAACACTTTGGAATGTTTGGGGAAACCCAAGGAAGGGCTACGCTCTTAATCTGTAATCTGTGATACGGAGCAAAAATAGGGACCGCATGTGTAGAAGGAAGAACCCGGGGGAAAGGTCCAGCTGGCTTCTGGGTTATGCTGAACACCTTAAGAACTTACTCTACCATTAGGGAGGCTTCTGTGAATTTTTGAGCAGGGGCCAATGCAAGGAAAACAACCTTATGGCATTTCAAGTGAATGTGTACCAGAAATGTAACATGGGAAAACTCAAAGGCTGGGAGACCAGTTAGAACACTGCTCTCTGTGTTAGTAAAACCACTAGATAAAGTTAGATTAAATTAGAAGCATAAGTTTGTGACCATACAAAAACCAGAAGAGATGGATGAGAAACGCATTGTCACAGAGAAATCAGTAACACCTGATGACTGAACGGATGGGAACATTAAAGATAACTGAAGTTTCAGTTTGGGTGACTGAGAGAATGATGTCATTGGAAAGAAAGGGAAAGTTACAGTAAATAACAGATTTTGGGGGAAAAAACAGAATTCAATTTTAGACCTGTTGGATTCGAGATGATGGATAAGAAACTGTATCAGTTAGGATTCTTAGTTGGAAGGAACCAAAACCCACTCTGATTTAAGCAGCAAAGGAACTCTGTAAAGGAGCTTGGGTAGTTCGCAGAATCTTCAGGGACTCTGTAGAATCGGGCTCAAAGCTACCCACCCAGGAACAATACCCCATACTGAGTCACCCTCCAGCACTGCCTCTGAGCCTTGGACACCGCAACGTGCACTTCAGATTGCCTGACACTGGGTTCTGCTTCCCTCAGCCTCTGGGCTACTGCATTAGTCAGCAGTGCTGCTAGGCTGTTCAGTCCCTGCTTCCCTATATCACAAGCGCCTGATGTACAGGACAGGTGCAGCAGATTGGCACAGACCTCACACCATGGCTGGCTGCAAGGTTGGCTGGAAGAATAGTGTCTGGCTTTCTAGTGGGATGCAGCCTCTGTCCCCCACCAAAGCTCATTAGCTGTTGGAAGTCTTCCAAAGTAGGAAAGGGGTCATATGCTAAGCAGCCCAAAGAGCATTCAAGCACACGTCCCAATCAGGGGCTTAGAAAGTTTGGATTGGAGATCAGTGCAGAGGCTGGGGTTAGCATTGTAGCTCTGAAAAGGGATGTTTCCCAAAATAGGGGGTCTGGGGCATGATGGGGAGAGATCATGGCTGAGAACTGAAATTTGGAGAAAATGGTATTTAGGTGACTGGGAGAGTGAAAGAAGGGGGATGGGACAAGTTAGGCAAGAGAGAGTGTGTCTGCAGAGTGGCACGGTGTAAGTGTGAGAAAGGGTCATAAGTCCTGGGAAAATATCAATATCTTTGGACTTAAGAGTTCAGCATTGGCTATCCCAGGTATTCAAAACAGTTCCAGAGAAGTAGCAAGCTAGTGGTGAAGAAGGAAGGAAGCAGGTGTGGTTAGATCATTTATAAGCATTATAGAGAACATACACTATACAATTGCAGGCAGTGTGATTTGTGCTGTAAAATTATTTACATACTCCATTACTGGTCCCTTATGGAGAGCCCAGCTCTAGAGTGTTGTTTAGCAATTAGCTTTATGCATTTTCCTAAATACTTAATGTTTTTTGGCCAGGGCCTGGGGAGCGAGGGGCAAGCTTTATCAATATTTGAAATCTCTGGTTAAGTATAGAAGTTCTGCATTAGTTTCTGCTGATGTCTGCTTGACAGTAGATTGTAATCATGGCACATTAGAGTTTGGTTTACAGGTGAGACACCTGACATGTGGATGGGCAGATGAACCTTTTCAGTGCCCCCAGAACCAGGTCAAGAAACTAGTTCTCTTGAATTCTAGGTGAGTCAGAGATTTCTTTTGAATTTAGTCAACAGGAGGCAATTAGTTGTGCTCTCTGGAATGGGCCAGAAAGGAGGTGAACAGATTCAAATCCCTAGGGGTTTTCTGTTGTGCAGATGTGTAGGATTTGGCTGGGTTGAGGTTCCATCAGGCCGTGAAGGCCAGAGTGTGGCAGAGAGCATTCAGCCTGAATGGGTATGGTCAGCTCCCAGTTGGGAACAAATTCCTCCATTTTCTGCAGTAAAAACTCAGCCTGTAGCAGCATTAAAATGTAGTCAGAAGAGACTACTGCTTAATGATCAGTACAGCCCTCCACCAAATGGATAGTTTGGCAGTTGGTGTCTGTTTTAAGAGGGCCTCACACAGGACCTTGGCTAAATTCTAAGTTTTTTTTTTTTTTTTTTTTTTTTTTTTTAAGATTTTATTTATTTATTTGAGACAGAGAGAATGAGAGAGACAGAGAGCACATGAGAGGGGGGAGGGTCAGAGGGAGAAGCAGGCTCCCCGCCGAGCAGGGAGCCCGATGCGGGACTCGATCCTGGGACTCCAGGATCATGACCTGAGCCGAAGGCAGTTGCTTAACCAACTGAGCCACCCAGGCGCCCTAAATTCTAAGTTTTGAGAAGTATTAAAAGGAGGTAAAGTGGTGGAAGCAGGGTTATCAGAGTAGCTGGGAGAGGCAGGGGGTCAGGTTGGGAGGCTGTGTCAGGCACAGAGCTGTCTGAGTAATTGATTGAGTCATCCTGAAGGCTTATTTGTTGAAGTTTTGGGAAGCACGTTTCCTGATAAACATAAACCGTGTATTGATATGAATAGCTGCTAATGGCTACCCGATTCCCCCCACCCCCAGGTGAAAGTGATCTTTCTCCCTTTTAAGATTCTAAATTAATCTCTCTGTTTCATATGGATCTTACGGGTTTCCACTAAAGCCATTACATATCTTATCACATCAGGGAGCACTTTATTAACTGGGGAGCACCAGATAAATACTAGTTATTTATATATGTAGTATATAAGGATGTCAAAATAGAAGAGTCTCAATTGCTGAGATTCCAAAGACCTAGGTGCCAATCAAGCACGCATTTCGGAAGTGAGGCATGAGAAAAATCCATGTGGACTTAGCCAAGGAGATTTCTGAAAATCACTTTGTCACAGTTCACCCATCACTCACCTTCTAGGCTATGTAGGTGGAAGCTGAGAATTTAGGAAAAGAGATTATAAATAAGGAAGCAGTATTTTCCTTCCCTGAAGCTACACAAGAGAAGCATCAAGAGAAGGCAAGAGTAGCTGATCTTTGTTTCCTGGAGTATGTAGGACCCAGACATTGAAGGTGAAGTGTGTCCTGGACTCCACCTGCCCGGTTAGGGAATGAAGAAAGATGACTCACTTGGATATGAACATCATCCACAGAGATGCTGGGCCAAAGGTGACTGCTTTGCTTGGAAAGTAATAGTGCCTGGTGCCAGTCTAGGGGTAGTTCTGTCATTCCACCCAAGAGCTACCTGTAGGGGTGAGGATGACCCCAAAAGAAGGTTAGGGTTAGCAGATCCTGAGGCTGGGTGAACAATCACAAGTTGCCAGGCAGTGCCCATATACAGGAGGTTAAAGTTGGAGGATTCTCCTGGGGGTACATGTTCCTTCTATCCCAGTCAAGTAAAATCTCTCTTATTCCTCGCTTCTCCTCTCTCCCCATCTCTCCCTACCTCCCTGACCTGGAGGAACCACAGACAATTTGGTGAGTGTGGGAGGGACAGAAGAATTGGCTGGCAAATAAAGGAGGTGACTATTTCTGCTGGTCCTTACCCACTTCCTCTGAGAAGCAAGACTGAGTTGGAGGGAAGGAGAGAATAGAGTATGGTGTTGTGTGATTTGACACCGAACTAGGTATTTGAATTACTGAAATGAGACTGTCCCTATAAACAAAATCCTTTTGTTGTCTGAGAAGGCCTGGAGAAATGATGAGTCCTGCAGGTGATTTCACTCAGGGCCCAGGACAACACCAACCCACAGTTGAATTGGAGTTGTCATTGAAGGAATAGTGGGAAGGAGGAATAAAGTTTTATGAATGAACCCTGGAAGTGCCACTTGCTCAAGAAATGGCTTCAAAAGGGTCCTTGAGGACAGGGAACATGTCAAATTCATCTTTACCCCTGTAGTGCTAAGAATGTATGATTCTTGAATGGTATAGATCTCCTCATTGAAACCTGGAGCTTTGCCTAAAGAAGCAAACTTCTCACACTTGTGGAGTACACATCAGAACTGCCTGCAGGACTTGGTAAAACACAGATTGCTGGGCCCCACAGCAAGCGTTGCTGATTCTGTAGGTCTGCTGAGGTTTGGGGGAGGTAGTCTTGTCATGCACGAGTTCCCAGCTGATACCCATGCTGCTGGTCAGAGGACCACACTTGAAAGCATTGGCCTAAAATAAATGGTTAAAGGAGGGCAGGGCTATTCGTTACCTACTTTATTCATTCACTTGTTCATGAAATATAAGGACTTATTGTGTGCTCTGTGCAGGTGCTGGTTGGGCCTGGGACCATGAATTTGCCCTGTGAAGCTGTGGCATTTCCACCAGGCAGGAGGAATGAACAAGCTGAGATCAGAGAAACATTCCTCTTTCACATCAATCTCACACGATGGTTTTGGTTTCCTTGTTTGGCCTACTTCTAGTTGGAATTGAAGCCCTGCTTCATATTTAATAGAGGCTTTTGTTCTCCCTTCACACAATGTATTGATTCTTATAATTGGGCCTTTTTGCTTTTCCCAAACTACATTACCCACATTAACAGCTAGCTTAAAATGCCATTATAAAACCATACGGGTCTTAGTGGAAGAGAAAAAAGGAAATGAACTTCTCAGAGCTCCATCTCTTCCAGTAAGGCATTCCATGGACGGGGAAATCTAGCTGTGCTTGCTTTTCTGATTCGCACTAGCTACAATCCCCCAGAGCTTTCTAGTTGTCAGGCCAGCTGCTTATTCAGCATTGCCCTGCAGACCTGGCATGCTGGAATGTGGTAAGGGCAGGGGTCCCCTACTTTGTTATTCCATTCTTTACTAATGAGACCTCTGTCCTGTGAGTCTGTGCAAATATACATTTGTGTACCATCCTGGGCCTTGGCCTGTTGCATTGGAAAGTTAAGAGGGCTATGATTTCTACAAACCTGTAGAAATTCCCAGGTTGGCTACTCAGATCTCACTGAAGTGACTCTTTCTCTATTTAATGTCCTTGGGCTGACTTGGCCAAGGGTTAATTTGCTTATTCCAGTGCCCCCAAGTTGTGATTTTGACATTTTCATTAGTATCAGAGAGGTTTATAATATATGTTAACTACTTTGATTTGAGGGCTCTCTCCTCCATTTTTTACTACTGGTAGGCAAGTGTCATGAGGAGAGAGAAGAAAACATCAAAGGTCTGTGGAAGGACAAAGCCTCACAAACCTAGTCTGACTGACAGACTAGGTTTTCAGGTGCTGACGCACCACTGGACAGAATCAAGGCCTGTAGGTGTGCTTCGGTTGAATTCAATTCAGCACATGTTTACTGATGGCTTGCCGAGGGTAAGCCATTAATGGCATGCCTTGATGGGGCTGCGAGATGTGGATTTCATGATGAAAATATCACAATCTTTGCCTTCTAGGTGCTCAAGGAGGGTGGCGGTGGTTACTTTTATGTGTATAAATTTTGCTGGGCCATGGTGCTTAGATACAGTCAAACATTATCTGTCATGGTCCTGTGAAGGTGTATTTTGGAGGAGATTAACATTTAACTTGGCAGACTCTTAGGTAAAGCAGACTGCCCTCCATAATGGGCATTATGGCTGTTGCATTGGAATTGCATAATGTGGGTGGGCATCATTCAATCATTTGAGGTTCTAGATAGTTCCAAAGACTGACTTGCCCCCAACAAGAAGGAATTCTAGAGCAGATGGCCTTTGGACTTTACCTGTAGCATTGGCTCTTCCCTGGGTCTCCAGCATGCTGACCTACCCTGCAGATTTTGGACTTGCTAGCCCCCATAACCTCGTGAGCCAATTCTTTAAAATAAATATTTTTTCTGTATATATTCATCCTATCTGTTCTGTTTCTCTGGAAAACCCTTACTAATACAGAGGTTAAGACACAGATTTGCACAAACACACCAAGTAG
The DNA here is from genome assembly GCF_002201575.2 of Neomonachus schauinslandi. NCBI lineage: Eukaryota > Metazoa > Chordata > Mammalia > Carnivora > Phocidae > Neomonachus > Neomonachus schauinslandi. Next base: position 125,246,069 of record NC_058410.1, read on the forward strand.
ATTGCATCATTGGGAATACAGTGTAGGGACAGTTATGTGGGATTTGTTGAGAAGAACCATGAAGTGTGGGTGGAAGGCCCACCATGATGTGAATGGGGAAAGAATCCCTAGCAGACACCTGAGCAAAGAGGAAGATCTCTTCAGGGAATAGCAGAGTTGTTGCCTGGGAGACTGTCCATGAAGGAGGGCAGTGGGAGATGCAGGCGCAAATGTAATTGAGACAAATAGTGGAGGATGATAAAGAGTTTAGATTTTATTCTGTATGTTATAAGTATGAAAAGGAGAAAGAGAGAGAGGACAGCTTTCTATTTGGGAAGAGCATTCCAGTAGCATTTGGTGTGATTTATACTAAATGGTAGGAGAGGACAATTGAAGAAGAATTAGAAACTGAGGGAACAGACATAATCTAGTTAGCTAAGAAAGCAGAAGAGAAGTCAGGAAGCCCAGATTGTGTAGGACCATCTTCCTGAGAAAGAGGGGAAACCCAGAAATACACAAAGGAGAGAGAAAGGAAAGGCACAAAGGAAGGCACACAGGTTGAAAGACAAGGCTTACAGTAGACTTTGAGGAAGTTTTGTGTTTCAGGGGTCAGGGACCATTTCATCCTTTGGACATAGTGGCAGAGTCCATGTTAAGATTTCATAGTTTCTCTCTGATGAGTTTATCCTGAGCAGATTTTTCCAGGAATAGAATCTAACTGCCCAGATCTAACTCAGCAATGCTGCTGATGCTGCGTTATCAAAACTATGGATTTGTGTGTATGTGTATGTTCTGTGTCCTCAGAAGAGCCAACAGGCACTGTGGAGTGGAAATTTTGACCTTACAGTTTTTCCATAGCAGTTTCTCCTACCAAGCATAAGTAGAAGTTGCCAGCATGAAGGCATAGTCCTGGTGTGCAGTAAGCATCTAGTAAGTATCTGGTGGACAAAGAAACATGTATGAATGGCTCTCAGAGCTGATTAGAGGATTCAGAAGTTAAACTGAGTGTTATATTTTCAAATGCTGAAAGCTAAGTGCACACATTGCGTTTGTATGCACATATACACACATGCAGAGACATACACATGCACACACACACACAACGATTTGGTGTCTGCCATTTTAAATACTCTAGCTCTGGTTCTTGAGAGAGGTTGAGGAAATATTTCAACAACATAGAAAGAATGAGGTTACTGTTGCTCACATGAGAGACTTTCCATCTTGGATACACGTTGGAATTACCTCAGGAGCTTTAAAAAGTACTGAAGCCTAGGTTCTGATTTATTTGGAACAAAGTCTGCATGGAGAATTGGGATTTTTAAAAGCTCCTTAGGGGATTCTAATGTGCAGCTCAAGTTGAGAACCATTGCTCATGCCTCTGCTGTCCGGTTTGGTAGCCACCAGTCACATGTGGCTATTCGATATTTGGCCAATTGGAATTGAGACTTGCTCCAAGTACAAAATACACACCAAATTCGGAAGATTTTGAAGATGGTATGAAAATAAGACTGTAAAATAATATCAATAATTTTTATATTGACTGTGGCAGGCAGAATAATGTTCCCCCACTTGCACCCCTCCCCCAAGGTGTCCGAGTCCTAATCCCCAGAACGTGAGAATATGTTACGTTACATGCAAGGGGACTAAGATTGTTGATGGAATTAAGTTTGCTAATGATCTAACCTTAAATAGATTATCCTGAATCATCCAGGTGATCCCAAAGTAATCACAAGGGTCCTTAAATGTGAAAGAGGGAAGCTAAAGAGTCAGTGTCAGAAAGACTTGACCAGCCATTGCTTTGAAAATAGAAGAGGAGCAACTAGCCAAGTAATGTGAGCAACCTCTGTAAGATCCAAAAGGCAAGGAAACAGATCCCTCCCTAGAGACTCCAGAAAGAAACACAGCCTTGTCAACACCTTAATTTTTGCCCAGTGAGACCCATTTCAGATTTCTGATCTCCAGATAATAAATCTGTCTTGTTTTAGCCCACTAAATTTGTGGTAGTTATAGCTGCAATAGAAAACAAATCTATTGACTTATATATTCTTTCAGATTGGATTGAATAAGATACGTTAATAAAGTTATTTTCACCTGTCTCTTTTTACTTGTTTTTAATGTAGCTACTAGAAAATATACAATTACATATGTGGCTTGCGGTGTACTTTTATTGGACAGTGCTGCTCTAGACCCTCTCAACCTGTGGATGATATGGTGATAAGACTTCTATCTACCTCCGGTAGATACGACACTAGTCATCATGGGAAGAGCACTAACCTCTATGGAGATTTCTGGGCTAACTAAAAATAGTTTATCTTCTCAGGACCTTCTAGTTTGCTGGTCAGAGGAGGAGAAATTGTGTCTCTTGCCTGGACTATCCTGTGAATAAGTAGGTGGCTATGGGTCATTTTGAGTGACCCCACATTTGTAGAAACTATAAAACTGGCCCAATCAAAGAAATTATTAGAGTTTTTTGAGAGAAGTGAACAGAACTCAGTATGCCCATTCACCATCAGAATATGATTCTCTGAGTTCCCTCAACAACAGTGCAACTATGGTAGAATGTGGTGTGGACAAGATCTGCCAACCTACCAAGACCATCACAGGCTAGACCCTTGAGGGATGAGTTTGCTCTTTGTAAAGTGTCTTTTTGGTTGCAGATAATAACGTTCATGTTTAGGTGGTTAAGATGGTTAGGAAATCTATAAGAGGAAAAGTCAACTTACAGTGTTTGGAGGGGAGAGAATTGGAGTAAAATCGAGTAAAATTGAAGGTTAATTCCTTAGCATCCTTTCTTGGCAGGAGAAAATGAAAGAGAGGCAGAATAGAGAGACCTCTTGAGGGGCCACAACAGGACAGGAACTACCTTACTGCATTAGGGCATACGGGTCATTACCCTCAAGCACACCAATGAATACTTCGAAAGAAAAATGGGAGAAGTTGACACATGGAAGAAAAAAGCCTCAAAATATATGTCTGTTTTTTTTGCCATAAAATCATGCTATCTTCCAAAGACATAAACCTAGAGTATTTCAGAGAAACAATGAACTTTCAAAATTAATGTTAATGATTTTGGATTTGAAGTACAGGGAGGACTTGGAGAGTCTGATAACATTTGGAGCCAATTTGTGAGTCAAAGGACTTTTGTTCAACATAAAAATGCCTAAAACAATTCCCAACAATGTGCAGTGTTCAATGAGCACCTCAGTGTGTGTGTGAGGAACTTGGATGGTAGACACCAACTTTGCAAAGTTCAGTCTGGGGCGGGGGGGGGGGGGCACTTAAAATGACTGCTGAGACACTGCAGTTGGATGGAATCCAGGAAAAGAGAAGAAACCTCTTTATTTCCAATTTGAATATTTTCCCCCCTTGAACTCTGATCACACTGTGTGAAACAATGAAGCGGGATGAGAGTGTTTCTACATTTTCTTCATGGCCTCATGCCAGTATCTAACACACTTAATGCTACTTTATATTTCTGGCCAGCTCTTATAATCCACTCACGATAGATTTTTGAACTGCCTCAAGCACCAGCAGTGACAAACTTGTGCTCTATGGATAATAAAAGCAAGAAGGTTACTGGGACTATCTTCTTAGGAGCTCTTTTAATGAGCAGTCACCACACCAGTTGCAGGAAATATTGTGATGATCTTACTGCTGTAAAGACACTTTCTCCTGTGCACTTGAAGTAATCTGCAATAATTGAACTGTTTCTCTCCTAGAGACTTCTGCCCACATTTCTCCTTATTAATTTTGTATAAAATCACAGTGATGGAACCAGGAGGGTATCCTCTGTGCTTTGATCCCCCAAGCTCCAAGATTCCATCCAATCCTAAAAACCCTTCATAGTCAGATGGTGAGATTGAATGCTTTCCACTTTTTTATTATGTATTATTTTTATATTTTCCCTTCCTTGTAGCTAATGGGCCAATGCTTCTCATAAAGCCCATCTTTCCAGGGTCAGCTTCCCAATGGAATCAAGCCATCAGATTTTCTTTCGCCCTTCTACACCTTTCTGGGAGCATCTCTCCCATTTTATAACTCACCTTTCCTGACTCCCTTTGATTCTTTTTAGGAAAATTTTCTTTCTTTTTTAATTCACGGATTCATAGAAGGCAGCAGGAGTTCCAAGTCACTGAATTATTCCTTCACCTCAAACATTAGTCATTTCTTTTTTTTTTTTTTTAAACATTAGTCATTTCTAAAGACAAAAGAGCCGCCAGTTTAGGTGAATGTGCAGTGCTTTGCTAAAAAGAGAAAGAAAGGTGAAATAATTCTTAATACTTTCTTTCTCTAGTTTTTCTCCCAACTTTTGCATGACTTGTTTCCAAGAAACAAGATAGACTTACTTTAATTTTCTTTAGTTGCTCCTTTTCTCTGACAATTTCTTAACTTTTTACATGTATATACACTTAAGGGTCAGAGGTGAGGCAAAGAAATCTCCAGTCAAACCATGTTACCTCACTGCATTTGATGTGGACTCCACTGGTCTTCTTGCTTCTGTCCTTGACTTCCTTCAGTCATTTGCAACAGAGCAACAGGCATGATTCTATTAAAGTTGGAAGTCAGGCCATGTGACTTCTCTACTCAAAACCCTGCAACAGTTTTGCCGTAGGCTGAATGTTTGTGTCTCCCAAAATGCAGATGTTGAAATCCTAATACCCAGTGGATGGTTTTAGGAGGTGAGGCCTTTGGGAGGTGATTATGTCATAAGGCAGAATGCTTATGGATGGGATTAGTGCCCCCTTTGCCATGTGAGGATGCAACAAAAAGTCTGTGACCTAGAAGAGAGCCTTCACTGGATCATGCTGATCTTGGACTTCCAGCCCCTAGGTCTGTAAAAAATAAATTTTTGCTGTTTATAAGCTACGTGGTTTATGGTATTTTGTTACAGCAGCCCAAACACACTCAGACAAGTTTCTGACTTCAGAGTAAAAGAAAAGTCCTTGGAATGGTGCTAAGGGCCTATGTGATCAGGTCCGGAGTCACCTTTTTTGACCTCAGCTACCAGACTCTCCTGCTCACTCACTCTGCTCCAGCCACCTGGTTCCCTCAGTGCTCTTTGTGGTAGGTACTCTCCTCCCTCAAAACTTTGCTCTTGCTGTTCCCTTTGCATGGAAAGCATTTACCCAAGAGATGTGCTTGGCTCACACACTTTTTCATGTATTTACTCAAATGTTACCTCTTCACTGAGGCCTTCCTTAGCTATTCCACCTAAAATCATAATACTCACCCCACCCTCTGGCCCTTTCTCTTCCCTTTCTCTCCTTTATCTTTTTCATTTTGTTGATGGCTTCTCTTATTGTTCAGAATCCTTTTAGTTTGGTGAAATCCCATTTATGATTTTTGCTATTATTGCTTGTGCTTTTGGTGTCATATACACAAAGTCATTGTCAAGATTAATATTGAGGAAATTTTCCCTTATGTTTTCTTCCAGGAGTTTTATTTACATTTAAGTCCTTATTCTATTTCAAAATTATTTTTGTGAATTGTGTAAGATAGGGGTTCAATTTCATTCTTTTGCATGTGAATATCCAGTCTTCCCAGTACCATTTATTGAGGAGACTATCCTTTTCCCATTGAGTATTCTTAGCCTTCTTGTCAAATATTAGTTGACCACATATGCATGGTTTTATTTCTGGGTTCTTGATTTTGTTCCATTGGTCTATGTGTCTATTTTTAATTCCAGTACCATTTTGTTTTGATTACTGTAGATTTATAATAAAGTTTGAAATCAGGAAGCCTGATGCCTTTAGCTTTGTTCTTTCTCAAAATTGCTTTGGCTACTTGGGGTCTTTTGTGGTTCCAAATTAATTTTAAGATTGTATTTTCTCTTTCTTGAAAAAGACCATTGGAATTTTGATAAGGATTACACTGAATTTATAGATGGTTTGGGGTCAAATGGACATTTTGACAATATTAACTCTTCTGATGCATAATCAGAATATCATGAAATATCTATTTATTTATGTCTTCCTCAGTTTCTTTCATAAAGCTTTTATAGTTTTCAATATATAAATCTTTCACTTTCTTGGTTAAATTTATTCCTAAGCATTTTATTGTTTTTGATGCTATTGTAAATGGGACTGTTTTCTTCCTTTTCAGATGGCTCATTGTTATTATGTAGAAATGTAACTGATTTTTGTGTGTTGATTTGTAACCTGAATCTTTACCAAGTTCACTTATTATTAAAAGGTGTGTGTGTGTGTGTGTGTGGAGTCTTTAAGATTTACTATATGCAAGATCATGCCATATGCAAACAGAAACAATTTTACTTCTTTTCTAATTTGAATAACTTTTATATCTTTTTCTTGCCTAATTGCTCTGGCTAGGAGTTCCAGTACTATGTTGAATACAAGTGGTGATAATAGGTGCCTTTGTCTTGTTCCTGATCTTAGAGGAATAGCTTTCAACCTTTCACCATTAAGTATGATGTTAGCTGTGGGCTTGTCATATATGGCCTTTGTTATTATGTTGAGGTATGCTCCTTCTACACACATTTTGTTGAGAGTTTTATCATTAAATGATGTTGAATTTTGTCAAATGCTTTTTCTGCATCTGAGATGACCATATGATTTTTATCTTTCATTGTATTAATGTGATGTATCACATTTATTGATTTGTGTATGCTGAACTACCTTTGCATCCTGGGCATAAATCCCACTTGCTTGTGGTATATAGTCCTTTTAATGTGATGTTGAGTTATATTTGCTAGTATTTTGTTGAGGATTTTTGCATCTATCTTCATCAGGGATATTGGCCTGTAGTTCTCTTTTTTTATAGTATCCTTACTTGACTCTGGTATTAGGGTAATGCTAGTCTTGTCAAATGAGTTTGGGAGTGCTCCTCTTCAATTTTTTTAGAATAGTTTGGAAAGAATTGGTGTCAATTATTTTTTAAATGTTTTGTACAACTCACCAGTCTTGAAGCCATCTGATTCTGGAATTTTTTTGGGGGGGGGGTTTGATTACTGATTCAATCTCTTTATTGGTTATTGGTCTGTTGGTATTTTCTATTATTCCATGATTCAGTCTTGGTAGGTTGTATGTTTCTAGGAATTTATCCATTTCTTCTAGGTTGCTCAATATTTTTGGCATATAATTGCATATAGTAGTCTTTTATGATCCTTTTTATTTCTGTGGTATCAGTTGTAACATTTTTTTCATGTACAATTTATTTATTTGAGTCCTTTCTCTTTTTTTCTTAGTAAGTCTAGCTAAAGGTTTGTCCATTTTTTTTTTCAAAAACAATTCTTAGTTTTGTTGATCTTTTCTGTTGCTTTTCTATTCTCTATTTTATTCATTTCTGTTCTGACTTTTGTTACCTCCTTCCTTCTGTTACCTTTAGGCTTAGTTTGTTCTTTTTCTAGTTCTCTGAGGTATAAAGTTAGATTGTTTACTGGAAATCTTTCTTTTTCCTTAACATAGGGATTTATCACTATAAACTTCCCTCTTAGAACTGCTTTTGCTGCAACCCATAAGTTTTGGTATTGACATTCGTGTACAACTCTTTTTATGGTCATATTTTTAAAATTTCTCTTGGATAAATACCTAGAAATAGAATTGCTAGTTCACTGGATATACATCTGCTTACCATTAAGAGGAATTTCCAGATAGTCTGTTTTTTTGCCCTAGAAGCTTTACAGTTTTAGCTTTCACGTTTAGGTCAATGATGCATTCCAAATTAATTCTGTATATGCTGTGAGGTATGAGTCAAGGTTCATTTTTCCACCATGTGGATATCCAGTCATTCCAGCATCATTTGTTGAAAAGATTTTCTTTCTTCATGGAATTGCTTTGGTGCCTTGGTCAAAAATCAATTTATCATGTAAATGTGAGTTTATTTCTGGATTCTCTTATTTCATTCCATTTATCCATATTATTATCTTTACACGAATAACTTGCTTACTATAGTTACATTGTAATCTTTAAAATTCAGGTACATAGATGTATATTCCAACGTTATTCTCCTCTTTCAAAGTTGTTTTGGATATTTTAGGTCCTTCATATTATCATATAAATTTTAGAATCAGCTTTTCAATTTATACAATGATGCCTGCTGGTATTTTTATTATAATTGGATTGAATCTATGGATCAATTTGAAGATAATTGATATTTCACAACGTTGAGACTTCTAAAACATGAACACTGTATATCTCTCCCTTCTTTGAGTCTTTAAAAGTTTTCTCAGTTTTCAGTGTAGAAGTCTTGCACTATTTTATTAAATCTATATTTACTTTATGTTTAAATGTGATTATAAATAGAATTTTAAAATATTTGACTTTCCAAATTTTTGCTTCTAGTATCTAGGGGTGACCTTGTATCCCATGACCTTGTTATATTTACTTATTAGAACTAGTAGTTTTTATGCAGCGACCTTGGGATTTTGTAGGTAGAAGTCATGAATAAAGATATTTTTACTTCTATCTTTTTCTCTAATAATAAAGATATTTTTACTTCTATCTTTTTCCCTATCCATTTCTTCTAGGTTGCTCAATATTTTTGTGTGAATAAAGATATTTTTACTTCTTTCTTTTTCTCTAATAATCTCTATGCCTATTATTATTATTTTTTCTCATTGCCCAGATTAGGACCTCTCATACAATGTTGAGTAGAAGTAGTGAGAAAGAATATACTTACTTTGTTTCCAGTCATAACAGAGGAGACTTCAGTCTTTCTCCTAAAGTGTTACGTTCAATGTGAAATTTTTTGGGGTTCGGGGAAGTTCCCTACATTGTTGCTTTGCTTTTTTAAAAAAATCATTTGTATGTAATGTGCCTTTTCTCCTTAGCTGCTTTTAACATTTTTTCTCTTTATCACTAGTTATCTGCTATGTGACTATAATGTGCTTTGGTGTGAGTTTCTTTGTTATCCTGCTTGAGATTTGTTGAACAGCTTGAATAAGCACCCAGGAATTCAGTTTTTCATCAAACATTGAAAATTTTAAACCATTATTACTTCAAATACATTTTCTGTCCTCTCTTTCTCCCCCACTTTCTGCTTTTTTTCCCCTGGTACTCTGTTATCGTTTAGATCACTTGATACTGTTTTATATGTCATCAAGGCTCTGTTCAATTTTCAGTCTTTTTTCTTTGTGTATTTTTGTCTGAATAGGGTCTACTGACCTGTCTTCAATTGTTTAGCCTATTGTCAAACAAATCCAGTGAATTTTGTATTTGTTTTAAATATAGTTTTTTGTTCTAGAATTTCCATTTAGTTATCTTAAAATATTTTCTAATTTTCTATTAAGATCCCCTATTTGTTCTTTTATTATGTATATGCTTTTGTAGAAATTTTTTCTTTTAATTTTTAAAAGTTTACTTATTTATTTATTTATTTGAGTTATCTCTACACCCAACGTGGGGCTTGAACTTATGACCCTGAGATCAAGAGTTGCATGCTCTTCCAACTGAGCCAGCCAGGCACTCCACTTTCTTAGAAGTCTTTGCCAATATTTATATTATTATAATGTTCTTGTCATTGTTCATTGTTATAATCATCTCTGTCATTTCTGAATTAATTTTTTTTGCCTGGTTATGGGTCACATTTTCCTGCTTCCTTGCATGTCTAGTAAATTTTAGTTGTATGATGGTTGCTACATTTTTATAGATGCTGTATTTTTTTTAAAGTTTTTATTTAAATTCCAGTTAGTTAACATACAGTGTGATATTAGTTTCAGGTGTACAATATAGTGATTCAACACTTCCATACAACACCTGGTGCTCATCACAAGTACACTCCTTAATTCTCATCACCTATTTAACCCTCCCCTCTACCTCGCTCCTGGTAACCATCAATTTGTTCTCTATAAGTAAGAGTCTGTTTCTTGGTTTGCCCTTCCCCCCTTTTTTCTTTTTGCTCATTTGTTTTGTTTCTTAAATTCCACATGAGTGAAATCATATGGTATTTATCTTTCTCTGATTAACTTATTTCACTTAGCATAATACTTGTTAGCTCCATCCATGTCATTGCAAATAGCAAGATTTCATTCTTTTTTATGGCTGAGTAATATTCAATTGTATATATATATATATATATATATATATATATATATATATATATATACACCACATCTTCTTTATCCATTCATCCATCAGTAGACACTTGGGCTGTTTCCATAATCTGGCTATTGCAGATAATGCTGCTATAAACATATAGATGCTATATTTTTGAGTGTCTGTATTTTGTTGTCTAGGTTAATAAACATTAATATTTTTTTTCTTATAGGCAATTAATTTTCTTGAGGATCAACTTGATCCTTTTCAGCCCAGTTTTTAAGTTTTATTAGGTTGAGTCAGGAGTAATCTTTACTTCAGGACTAGATTAGCTCTATTTCTAAGGCATAGCCTTTCTGGGATTTCCACTGAAAGCTGTTCGTTTTCAGCTGTCTCTTAGCTCTGGAAGGGCTCTGGTAACTGATCAGTTTACAGGTCTTGGTAGTCACTCTTTTCCTAGTAGTTGTCTTTCCTTGACCGTGTGCAGTCTCAGCCTGTGCATACACAGCTTGCTCTTTAAGAAAGGGCTCATGAGGACCCATATGCTTATTTTTGAAGCCCTTCTTTTCACAGCTCTCTTTAATCTGATGCCTTGTTCTACAAAATTTTAACATCTCAGTAGCCTTGAATTCCACTCTTCCAAACCCTCAGCTCAGCAGGACTGTTGTATTTATTTGAGCTCCAACTTCTTGCACTAAAACCTGAAAAGAAGTTTGAGGCAGAAAACTGGAGAGATAATGGAGTTCATTGAGCTCGTTTTGTTGTTTTCCTTCTCTCAAGGACCATAGTTCTGTACTGCCAGATATTCAACATCTTGAAATACTTGTTTCCTAAATTTTGTCTAGATGAAGTAGTACTAGTAGATGTTGTACCACTTTTCTGTCATGATTAAAAGTTGAAGTTGCTTACTAATGTTTTGAAACTTGGAGTCCTTTGTTCTCACCATCCACAATAGCTTCAATGTTGACAGATACAAATGTTGTTCAGTGACAAATTATAATCCTTCAGATCTTGTTTCAGTTCATTTAATAAACTCACAGATGGTTTTCAGTTAGTAAAAATATTAAAAATCATTCATAACATATTACACTAAAATACATGTACAGAACAATCTCCAGATAATCAGCACTTGTCACATATATTGTAGACTCTACCATAACAGAATAGTTTTAACTTATGACTTAATTTTGTACACATTTTCCATTATTTCAATTAATTCTTTATGAAATATTTTGGGTAAATTAGTTTTTTCTCTTTCTTATTCACCTCTTCCCTAGTAAGTTGTTGTGAAAAATGGATAAAGTTTAATAATTAGCTAGACAATTCCAATCATATTTCTGTTATTTGAAGAACACTATTTTCAGCATAACCTATGTAAGAGAAAACCTCTATCATGTAAGTAATGTAGTAACTGCTATTCTTCTTATAGCACCTCAAAATTATGTTCTTTCTTGGGCGCCTGGGTGGCTCAGTTGGTTAAGCGACTGCCTTCGGCTCAGGTCATGATCCTGGAGTCCTGGGATCGAGTCCCACATCGGGCTCCCTGCTCGGCGGGGAGTCTGCTTCTCCCTCTGGCCCTCCCCCGTCTCATGCTCTCTCTATCTCATTCTCTCTCTCAAATAAATAAATAAAATCTTTAAAAAAAATATGTTCTTTCTTATCTATTATTAATATATTGGTTTTATATATTTTTCATTTATTTAAGTGTAATCCAAGCAAACAGATCTTTGTTGTACTTTGTGGAATTTTTATAACTTTTGAAAGATTTTAATATATTTATTTATCCAGTCCATTTGTTCTAAGCAATGACAAAACAATAACAGAATTTTTAGTTTTGTAATAGGCTATCCCAGATCTCATAATAGTTTGAAAATTTAACTTTTATTACTAAAATATATTTTTAAGAGAAAAATTCTAAATTTCATAGTCTATTCTGATTGATTCTTTGTAATCATTTTTGGGCTACATAATTTTATTTATTTATTTGTTTGTTTGTTTTTGTTATACTCACAGTTACACTTTATTACATGAAAAGGATACAGGTTAAAATCAGCAAGGGAAGAGGCAACTGGGGCAGAATCCAGCAGATTTCCAGCACCAACTTTTAGTTGTCTCTCCCAGAGGAGTTGTAGGCAGCACTAACTCTTTCCAGAGTGATGGGTGATAGTACACATGGAATATTGCCAACCAGAGAGGCTCACACAAGCCTTGGTGTCCAGAGCTTTTATTGTGGTTTGGCCATATAGATGTGGCTGGACACCTGTGTGACTGACCTTAGTTTCCAACCCTCTGGAAATCAAGCTGATAACAGGTGGCCCAAAGGCCCCACCATAAATCACATTGTTAAGCTATCTGGTGTGGTCCAAGGCCTCCAGGTAAGAAAGACACCCTTACCTGACAGGAAATCCCAAGGGCTTAGAGATCACTTCCCAAGAGCTGAGGACAAATACCAGACCTCTCTTTGGGCAAAGTGAAGACTGAACAGTGTAGGATACATAATTTTAACAATCAGACTGTCTTTTATTAAAGAATGTCTAATGAAATTATTTCTTATTATAACAGGTCATTTGGAAAGATCACAGTACAAATTGAAATCAACAAATTCATCAAATGAAGCTGCAACTCACTTTCATACATGCTCTATTGACCGTAAAATTGCAGGTATTATTAACAATTCCTATTGTCTTCTCTATGAGTTTTATTTATCTTTATTTTTAAGTTTTTGTTTCCTGGTTGTGAGTGTACTGGTTCTCATGATATTATTTATTTATTTATTTATTTATTTATTTATTTATTTTTGTTGTCATTTTATTGTTTATATATTCCTGACTCTGCTTATTATTTTCCTTATAGTCCTAAAATTATCATAGTTTTTTCCATTATAATAATGTAAGAATTTTTGACATTTTTGTTTGTTGTTTGACATAATTTCAAACTTAAAGAAAACTTGAAGTGCAATGCAAAAACTTTCCTTCCCTAAGCTTTTCAATGTAAGCTGCTGATATGATACCCCATCACTACCTGAACACTTTAGAAAAATTTCCTTCAGACAAAGGGATTTATCTACATAATAAAACAGAACCATCAGTATCACAAAATTAATATTGATGTATCATTATTACCTAATCCTCAGATCCCATTCCAGTTCTACAATGATCCCAATAATGTCCTTTATGGTAAAAGGATCATGTCTTTACAGTCCTTCAGTCTGGAGCAGGTCTTCAATCTCTCCTTGTTTTTCATGATCTAGACACTTTTGGTGATTATGAACCAGTTATTTTGTAACGTGTTCCTTTAGATACTGCTGATATTCCTTCATGATTATATTCAGCTTATGCTCCTATGGCCACAGTATCAGTAGTCATGCTGTTTTTGTCTCATTGAATTATATTAAATGGCACATGATTTTGATTTGTCCCATTATTGGTGATGCTAGCATCAATCACTTGATTAAGGTGATGTCTGCCAGGTTTTTTCAATGTTACTTTTTTCCTTTTGTGATTAGTACATGTTTTGTGGGCAAATTTTGGGAGAATATTTAAATATCCCATTTGTTATCAAACTTTCATTCACTAGTTCTAGTATCCATTGGTTTTTTCTTGACTAAATGAACTATGATGGTTGTTAAATGGTTATTTTCTTTAAAAAATTTAAAAAATCATTTTATTGAAGTATTGATGTATAAAAAATTGCACATATTTAATACATACGTCTTGATGAGTTTAGAGATAGTATACACCCATCAAACTATCACCACAATCTATGCCATAAGCACATCCATCACCTCCAAAAGATTTCTCCCATCTGCTTTATTTATTATTATTGTGTGTGTGTGATAAGATCACTTAACCTAAGGTCTACCCCCTTAGCAAATATTTAAGTATACAACACAGTATTATTTATTATAGGTGCTATGTTTTACAGGAGATCTCTAGGACTTACTCATTCTTGCATAACTGAAACTTTGTATCCTTTGACTGCTACCTCCCTGTTTTTCTCTCCCCTCAGGCTTTGGCAATTGCCATTCAACTCTCTGTTTCTATGAGTTCCACTATTTTGTTTTATTTTACTTTATTTTTTAAAAGGTTTTATTTATTTATTTATTTAGAGAAAGCACGAGCAGGGGAAGGGGCAGAGGGAGAGGGAGAGAGAGAGAATCTCAAGCAGACTCCCCGCTAAGCACAGAGCCCAATGTAGGACTCAATCCCATGATCCTGAGATCATGAGCTAAGTCAAAGTCAAGAGTCAGATGCTTAACCCACTGAGTCACCCAGATGCCCACAAGTTTGGCTATTTTAAAGATTTTATTTATTTATTTGAGAGAGAGAGAATGTGAGAGAGAAAGACAGCACACGAGAGCATGAGCAGGGGGAGGGGCAGAGGGAGACAGAGACTCCCCGCTGAGCAGGGAGCCCAACGCGGGGCTCAATCCCAGGACCCTGAGATCACGACCTGAGCCGAAAGCAGACGCTTAACCGACAGAGCCACTCAGGTGCCCCAAGTTTGACTATTTTAGATTCCTCATATCAATAGTATCATGTAGTATTTGTTCTTCTGTGTCCGGCTTATTTCACTAAGCATAATGTTTAAATGGTTATTTTCTAACTCAACTCGTCCTTTTCCGTTCATGAGTTGGTGCAAGACAGGCACTTTTGTTTGTTTATTTATTTATTTATATTAGCAAGGACCCATTATTTATTCAATTGGTTATAACCTGTTACTATTGTTTATTTCAGTGCTGAAACTGTGCCAGCTTTAGTCAGTGGTTGTCCCCTCAAGCTGGCTTTCATGTCCCATTTACATATTCTTACCATTCTTGGAGTCCTTCTTGACTTTCTGCCACAAGATAAGCCTGGATTATCTTGTGAATACAAGATAAGCCTGGATTATCTTGTATTTTCCCTCCCCTAGTCCTAGAGTTAGCCATTTTTCCAAGAAATCTTGGTTCCTTTCTGTGGAAAATGGTATTTAGAAAACATGATGTGAGTGTCAGGTGTGCTCATTGCTATTTAGGTATCAGTAACAGTGGACAGAATGAGAGAATATAAGTATGTATATTACAAACATAATATGCATATTTATATTCATCTATCTGTCATCTCTCATCTATCTATCTCTCATCTATCTATCTATCATTTATCTATCTATCATCTATCTATCAACGTGAGTTCACACCAATACTTCCAATTTTGATTCAACCCTACAGAGTGTTGAACACATTCTAGTGTTTCCCCTTTTTATATTTGTAACTATCTATAATATAATTACTTACCAGTCTCCTGTCACCAATACCGGCCCCTAGCCATCCTTCCCTCCCACTGCAAAGACACTTAACCTACCTAGCTTGGGCTCTAATATTTTGCCTTGGGCTGCCACTACCACTCTCTCCAATGAAGATGCCTTCCTTACCTGACTTGAGGCTTTGACACCCTGCATGGTGCGACCTTTCCACCTAGTATGGGTTCCACTGGCCTGTGCCAGGCTGCTGATATGACCACCTTCCCATTACCTGGGCATCATCTGCACCTGGTTCTGGCTCAAACAGTCTGTGTTGGGCTGATGCCATCCTCCTATAAAGACTGCTCCTCATCCTGCTTGGGCTCTGATACTGTATATTTCCCTGACTGCTGTCATTATCCTACCCCATGAAAACCTCTTCCTCACCCTTCAGGCTCTGATAGACCATGTTGTGTTACCACCATCTCCCAGATGTGTACCCTCTTCACCTTGCTTGTGTTCTAACACCCCATGCTAGGATATTGTCACTTCACCACCTTGCTTGGCCCTACCTAAAGGTATTTTGTTTGAATTATTCCAGAAGAAAGCATGATATGAAGAAGCAAGACAAACAGAAATGCTTGAAGAAGAATTTTTACATTTTGAAACTTCTACAAGTCTTCTCTCTTTTATTTACATTTTGGCTCCCACTAGGATTCTTCCTTCCAGTCACATTTGAATCTTAGTATGATCTAGAATTTTGAAAATATCTCAAAATTTATCTAGTAGCAGGGCATGAACAAGAGCAATTTGAATGCATTTTAAAAGTACTCCTACGTTATACCTAGTTGTATAATTGTGTAGTCAAATTACATTATGACATATATTATGTCTTATTGGTGAATATGTGAAGGAATTTGTCACCGGAAAACTTGTTTCTTCAGCCTGTTTCACTGCATCAGTGCAAAATTTCATGGTATTTCATCTGGAACTACAGGAATTTATTAAGTTTAGGCACATCAAATTTGCTAAGATGTGATCGGATACTTTAGGATGCATAAAACATGTGAGTCCACATGCTGATGTAATTTGCTTGTGTGATGTAATCTATAAAAAAATTCAAAATTTTATTTTATATTATTCCCCCCCAAAACAGATGCGGTATATTTAAGATTATATATGCTCTAGTATTTAGTGTATATCTAATAGAAGAGTTTTTTCATTTGGTATTGATAAGAAGTGAACTCTTCCTTTTTTTTTTATTTTTAAAGATTTTTTTTTTTTTATTTATTTGAGAGAGAGAATGAGAGACAGAGAGCACGAGAGGGGAGAGGGTCAGAGGGAGAAGCAGACCCCCCGCTGAGCAGGGAGCCCGACGTGGGACTCGATCCCGGGACTCCAGGATCATGACCTGAGCCGAAGGCAGTCGCTTAACCAACTGAGCCACCCAGGCGCCCAATAAGAAGTGAACTCTTAGTTTATAAGTACACAGACTAGCTTCCAGCTGTTTACATTTGAAACCTTGCTTCTCCCACACACTTCCACTGAGGAGCACACTAAATCATAGCCATACCATGGCATATTTCTGTTCCCTGCAACTTTTGTGAGGAAGAGATAGCAATATAATGATATAATGAAATCATCACTATTGATTTATAGAGTAGGCTATCTAGACCACTAGGAGATTATCAAAAAGCATATCTTTATTGTTAAACTTTGAAATAGCTTTTCACTCATCTTTTTCATATCCTTCCTTTCTCCTCATATATAAGACACAGAATTAAATGTAGTGGAGTTAAAGGGAAATTATCATAAAAGTCAAAGAAATTAGGTCCTGCTAAGAGTGACTGAATCTTTAGAGAGAAAGGCTATTGTTTTTTTTTAATTTCAAAAGAATTGTTTATTATAATATTTTAAGTATACAGAAATATCTGTGTACCCACAACCCAGACTGAAATTCTCTATGTCCCTCTCTCTGATCTCTTTTAGTGGTAACCACAACCTTTAAATTGGTGTCTATGCTATTTATGAATGCTTCATATTTGTACTATATAGATATGCAGCCAGATATAATGTGGAGTATTACTCTGGAAGCTCTTAAACTTTGATTAAAAGGTGTAATATATAGATTATTCTATAACTTGCTTTCACATAAACATTGTTTTTGAGATATTACCATGTTGACTTTAAGCTATCCTTATTTCTAGGCTATTGTTGGCATGTATATTACCTTTTTTTTTTTTAAAACTTCATGACATATTTTAAGAAAGAAAGGCTATTGTCTTTAAACTTCATTAATACCCAAATCTATAGTTGATATTGCTTTTGTGCTCACACTGCCCACATTTCAATTTGGATCCATTTAAGGATCAGCCACAATGAGGCCATGCAGCTACTTTCATTATCCTTTCCTAGAATTCCAAAATCGAATGGTTTTCACAGGCACATGCAAATGAGTCAAAGTAGAGAAGGGATGCACAGGGGAGGCGAAGATGCTGCAAACCCTCCCTGAGGCCAGGAGAAGGCAAGTGGAAAGAGCTACTGAGAATCTGAGATGAAGTCTATGAAAAGAGGCAGCACTGAGTCATGGTCAGTCCCAGTCTGCTCAGCCCTTCCCGTCCTTTCTTAGGACTTAGTGCCAATGCATTACTATCAGGAGATACGGTGTCAGCACTTGGTCTTTTGAGACATAAGAAATTTCCCTTTATTCACAGCATCATTTTTGTTAATTCAGATTTCCCTGAAAGCTTAGTTCTCATGCATTTAACGCCCTAAGAATTTGGAAATAACAGACATCTATATTTCATTAAATGAGTCATCTTTATACTTGGAATTATAGGCTTTTTCTTTCCCTGAAAATTACTTCAGGGGAGGCAAGGGAACAGACCCGAAAGTGGAGTTTGAAGGTCACTCCAGGGCTGGTTTCCTGTGGTCTCTTAAGATAAGGGACACAGAAAGTGACAATTATATCATAAGTTCTTAATGCTGATTCTTTATAGAACAGACAATCCCAATTTTCTATGACTTTTAGTGGGGTTATAAATATAAAGACTGAGACTTCATAGTTAACAGCCCAGCTCAGCTCTGCACTGTAGAAGACTTTTTACTACCCCCTGGTGGATAAAGTAAGAGAAACAAGATCCCGAAGGTCCAAGGCCAAAGAATGAGCAAACTGCTAAATTCTTGGGATTGGAGATGTGGAGGGAAAGTGGAGCAATATTAAGTATATGTAGAGCTGTGAAGTGGGCGATAATTTGATAACTTCCTTATTTAAATGTCCTGTCTCCCTATTTAGTAGCGCCCAACACTGGGCCCGGGTCCTTCACTGTTGTATTCATTCTGGTCTATTTTAGCCTACCCTTCCTATTCAGGGGTCCCTAACACTTCCCATATAAAGGAGCCCCTTTCCCAGCCAGCTTGGATGGAGGATCAGCCTCTATCTCAACAAACAGTGTTCAGCTGTTTTGTTCCTGACAGTTTTTCCTCCCAGAACTGTCTTCTCATTCTTAGCTATCTCAAAGCTTATTCATATTCTGGATAGTGGTTAACTTGCAACACAGAGTACCACGTGTTTTCCAATGAATTTATGCCTCCACACATATGTAGTGTTTCTTGAAAATTTGACCTCCTCCGACACGCTGACGCAGTTAACATTTTTGAAGCCTGGATTCTTATTAGTTGCTGAGTCCTTAACATCTCTTTGTTTCCACAACTTTATTTTACTTGCTTTTACTAATATCCATGGTTGTTAATTGGAAGGCAATTGTCATTAAAAATTGGGCCTCAGGTGCTGTGGAAAAAGCCTGGGAACTCAGCTAATAAACTGGGAAGTCTCTGTCTCTTCTTGTTACTTCTACCATTTTCATTACTAACAGTCCAAGAGTATATTGTTCTTATCTGATAAAAAGTTGTTTATAAGGGCTCACTCATGAGGCCCAAGTTATGAGTTATAAGGGAGGTAACAGAATTCTTGTTTATGGACACATGCTTCAAGCACAATTCACGATAGTCGTCTCGATCATGGAAAGACTGAATGACACACTGAGTGTTTCAGCTCAGCATGCTGATGTGGAAATGTTAGGTGTTATAAAAAGCACAGTCTGATAATAATAGATCCTTAGAATTGGAAGTGATTTTGGAAATCATCTTATTCGTTCTCTTGTCTAGTTCAGAACCTCATGGAACCATAACCAACAAACAGGCTAGAGGCCCAACCCCTGCTTTGGCATGTCCAGGTGAGGACTCACTACCTCGAGTGGTTGTTTGGTCCAATGTGAGAAGCTGTATTTGTGGGAAGGTCAGCACATGGTGCCCAGTTTGAAGATAGAAAATGAAAGCTCAGCTTCCCTCCTTTCTGTTGTCTTCATCTCTAAGTTCCTAAACCCAGCCTCATCCTGAACCCCCGTCTCAGCAACTGAAGGAGCTCTAGAGTGATTAATGTTATCTGCAAAATTGTTTAAAATCACTTTGGCAGGAGTCTGAGCAGAGAAAAAGGCTATTTCTGACTCTCTGGTTATTGTCTTGAGGGGGCTTGTTATGGGAAAATGGGAGTTAGCGTTCTGGGAAATCTTGATTAGGATAATTCAGGTTAGAATGCTTCAGGATAGGGTGCCTGTGTGGCTCAGTTGGTTAAGCGACTGCCTTCAGCTCAGGTCATGATCCCAGGGTCCTGGGATTGAGTCCCGCATCGGGCTCCCTGCTCTGCGGGGAGCCTGCTTCTCCCTCTCCCACTCCCCCTGCTTGTGTTCCCTCTCTCGCTGTGTCTCTCTCTGTCAAATAAATAAATAAAATCTTAAAAAAAAAAAAAAAAAGAATGCTTCAGGATATTCCATTTCCAGGGAGGAGCAGAAAGTCAATGGGCTATGTTCAAATGAGCTGTGTTCAACGATAGAGTTCTCCTTCTCATCCCATCTTGACCCCCATTCTCTTTTATATTATTTAGGCTTTAATGCTTGGGCCAACTCTAGAAGGTGGAATGGCAAAAAAAAAAATAAATTGCCTAGAGACAAAGTGCTTTGGGACTTTAGCGGCATATGGGAAGTGCTTGAATGAGAGTCACCAGAATGACAGGGTTAACCTGAACACTCTTTCCCTACTCCATTAGGTGGCCATTATGACCATTCATTCATTCAACAACGATTACTGACAGACTATCCTGTACCAGATACATAGTGATGTATACACCAGAGCCACAGACCTTCTTTTATAAGTTGAAAAGTGGATGCTTGCCTAAATGGGATTTATTTTAATCGTTTGAAACTGTTAGTCATTTTTGGCAAAGGAAATCATCGTGATGGGTCAGCCAGATACTACAACTTATTTCAACATTTGGTACGAGTTGTCAGGGAAGCCATGCCAAGGCACAGCAGAGATGAAGAGATAATCAACTTTAAGATTAAAAGGTATTATTTTTCCATGTGTTAACATATGGTTTGCCACACAATTTCTGCTGCATTTACTGGCTTTTATATACAATGAGGTGAAGCCCAGCTGAGGTAGCCCGAATATTAATGATGAAGACTGTTTTTTTTTTTTTTAAAGATTTCATTTATTTATTTGACAGAGAGATTGAAGAGCACAAGCAGAGGGAGAGGGAGAAGCAGGCTCTGCACTGAGCAGGGAGCCCGATGTGGGACTCGATCCCAGGACCCTGAGATCATGACCTGAGCTGAAGGCAGACGCTTAACCATCTGAGCCACCCAGGTGCCCCAATGATGAAGACTGTTAATTTTCTGGGTTTTTTTCTAAGCTGTATCTATGTGGTATTGAAGTGAAGACAGCAACTCCTCCCTCTCTGGCATCCAGATACTTCTTAGGTAGAGATACTTCTCTACCTAAGAGGTTCATTTGGGTCTGGTCAGATGGTGATCTTTTAAGAAGTAAATCCTCAAGTTGATGTCTTGAGGAGGAAAAACCCCAAGAAACTTAACTAGAATTCAGTTAGTATGCATGGATAACTTCTTAGGCCCAGGAAGGAGGACAACATAAAGCCAAAAAATCTTAATGTAGTCAGAACCTGTGGCTTCATCTTGGCACTTCTAAGAATAATTTTCTTACACAAATTTCATTGAGGAATAACTAAGACAGTTCCAAATGATTCTTGTTTTCTGATATTCATGCCCTGTGTAATTCCTTTCTCTTGACTGTAGGCTGGACTCAGTGACTCATTTTTAACAGAATATGACAAAAATGATGAGTGTCACTTCTGAGGATAGTTTACAAAAAGGTTTTGGCTTCTGTCTTGCTCTCTTGCCTTCTCATTGTGATGCAAGGTAGATGTCCTGAGCTGCCCTACTGAGAGGCCCACAGGACAAAGAACTGAGGGAGGCCGCCAACCCACAGCCAGCAAGGAACCAAGGCCCTCAGCACGCCTGTCTGCAGAAAACCCATGAATGAGCTGAAAGAAGCCTTCAGATGACACTACAGCCCTGGCTAACCTTGATTGCTGCCTTGTGAGAAATCTTGAGCCAGAGCACCCAGTTATGTCTCACCTGGATTCCTGAAAAATTTTTTTTTATTATTTTGAATTCTATGAATATTCTTGAACACTCTTATCTTTTGGTAACTGTATGTACACATTTCTGTCGGAAATATACCTAGGAGTTGAATCACTGAGTCACAGCGTGTGTTCAGATTTAGTAGATACTGCCAAGTAGTGTTTCAAAATCTACACTCTCACCAGCAGTGCTCCAGATCAATCCCTATTTTCGGCAGGCCTCTTCGCTGCTTCTCAATTCAGCACAGGACCTAGTGTGCCGTGGGATTTAAACAGCATATTTTATTAGTAATAACACTAATGAAAAAATAATAACAGCGAAGGCAACCTCTTGGATACCTAATTATCTAATGTATTAATTTTTGAAAAGCAATATACAGCCAGGACTTCATCATGTGTTATTATTTTACATGTATGGAGCACTAACAGAACAAAACATTAAGCGTTAGTTAGGATACATAGATACCATGGCTGTGCTTAAATTAGATTTTTAGGGATATAACCAGGATTAAAGAAGAGAAATGGTGGAAGTAGAACATTTTTATATTATGTTTTCAATATTTAGGTTATTTAGGTGAACCCGGTTTTTTTTTTTTTTTTTTTAGTTTACATTTCCCAGATAATAGCTGTCACTTTCTGTTTAACATTACTAGTGAAGATATCATGAAAGCCTATTGCTTTTCATCGTGGAGAGAGGTTTTATTTTATTATACCTATTTTTAAATTTTATATCAGTAATAACACTTTGTTGATCTATATGGGTTTTTAGCATTGTATACTCAATAAAGATAATTGGGATATTATTGAAGATGCCTAGCATCTCTTTCAATGATCAAATTCCTTTTTTAGAACCATATTTTTTGAATTCATGGTTATAGCCAAGACAAAAGAAAAAATACTCATGAGCTTGGCCTTGTGTCTATAGTAAAAGCAATGTACAAAAAAGCAAGTTTGGCAGTACCAGGGCAATACCATGGGCACATCAGCCTGGACAGGTCTGGTTTGGGTAAGGGAATACTTGGTGGCAGGGTGAACCTCTCCCTTGAAAATCCCCAGATGCTATAGATGTCCAACTTTGAAATATGGGTAACATTAGCCATAAGAAACTAACCCCAGAAACAGTAAAGAAAAAGTAAATTATAAATATCATTAAAAGTAGGAGAATAAAGATGTCATTATGGTCAGAAACTATTCAAAATCCATATTAAATGTCATAGTTTATAATGTAAGGGCATGATCTGCTAAGCTTAGGAATCTCTCTTTTCAGGAAAAGGTATAGAATGGCAAATCATATGGTCCTCCACTTCCTGAGGGCTGTGTAGTGCTGATGAGCACAGGCAAGAGCAACAAGGGTTCACCAGAGACTAGCTTTCAGTGCCTTCTGTTAGGGATCTTGGGGAACCACGTGGATATGGGCCTTCTATGGTTTGGGATGTTTTGATGAAAGCATGTACAAAAATGTGGGACCCCACTGTGGCATAAAGCCCCTCATAGATGAAAGGCTGGGCAGAGGACAGCTACTCATTATGACTACTATTGAGTACTGAGAACACATTCTTAAAGGGCAAGACTGCTCTAGGGTCACTGCCATCAAATGACTAGTTTTTGACTCATCTTTAACTGAACACTTCAGGTTTCAGGCCATTATCGGGCTTACCTGTTAAAAGTGGCCACAAATTTCAGGCTTAGGTATAACTGATACAAAAATAAGTTACTTTATTCCATTTGGTTTCACGTAGTTAGAGCTAAATCAGTGTAGACCTATGTGCGAATCAAGGCATTTTTGAACGTTCAGGGAGAAAACAATGGCATGTAGGTTCATGACCAGACCGTTCCCAGTACTTCAGCTCATGGAGAGCCTGGGTTTGGGGGGGTAGTAGAGGATCTGACATTG
Organism: Neomonachus schauinslandi; assembly: GCF_002201575.2. Taxonomy (NCBI): domain Eukaryota; kingdom Metazoa; phylum Chordata; class Mammalia; order Carnivora; family Phocidae; genus Neomonachus; species Neomonachus schauinslandi. The sequence goes on from NC_058410.1 coordinate 125,269,647, forward strand.
CTTTGAGGTTCTCAGTGGAATGACCCTATTCCCTAAGTCTCTGTGAGAGACAGTGTCATTCTCCATCCTCGGGTTCTCTCTCTCATCTTCAAGTTATCCCTAATAGCATCTAACCAAACCTCAATGAAGCTGATGAAGATCCCAGAAAATCATAGCTTAAAAGGAAGAGTTCAAGGAACTGGCAATATTGAAACTATTAAACTTGGAAGTATACGTGTTAGGTCTCTTCAAATACATGGAAGCTGCTGAGTAATGACAAACTATGCATCGTCCCATATTTTTTGGAAAGAAAAGATGAAGTTCAAACATAGCATTTCCTCAAAGCAAGAAGAGCGTTAATCAGTAAATTGCTCTCCTTTCTGAGATGGTTGGGCTCAGTGCTCTGGTTTTATCTTACTGCATTGCAGATAACCTCAAATCTAGTGACTTAAAACAGCAACCATTTTATATATCTCATGATTTGGTGGGTCAGGAATTTGGGCAAGGCTTGGCAGAGTGATTCTTCTGCTCTAAGTAACTGAGGTCACTTGGTGGTGGTGATGGTACTCAGCTCGTGGATGGGCTGATCTGGGGAGCCCCATATGGCTTTATTATCATATCTGGTGCCTTCGTGGAGATTACTGCAAGGCTGAGTTCGTCTAGGATGGCTGACCAGAGAATTAACATGTAGCTTCTCCAGTATGGCAGTCTCAAAGTAGTTGAGCTCTTATTGGAAGCTCAGGCATTCTATGGAGAGGATTTCAAAAGAGAAGAAGTGAAAGCCACCATTCTCCCAAGGAATGGACCTTAGAACTTGTAGCATTGTTTCTATCCCATTCTTTCGGTCAAAGCAATCATAGAGCCTGCCTAGAGTTGAGGGGTGAGAAGGTGGACCCCACTTCTCAATGGAAGCAGGGACAACAATTTTATGGTATTCTATAATCTACCACCTTTAGGTAAATAAACTCTGATTGTAATTATTTTTACACTGTCTAAACTTGCTGTAGTTTTCCACTGTCTAAACTTGCTCAAACCAAAAAGAGGAAAGAACACTTTCTGTGTTATAGGTACTTGCTTTTTACTAACAGAAAATACTCATTAGGACTCCTTATATTTGAATCAGTTTCAGGGCCAGTGAAACATTGCTTAGATAATTACTTAAGTTCTAGAACAATGATTAGTGTGAAAATTAATGGGGGTTCATTAATTGTTATCAGCAGCAAGCTGACCAAGCATCTTTTTGAAAATGGCCATTGTCTTTGGAGCTAAAAAGTGCTCAGTGTAACTCCTGGCACTTGAGGTGAGCACAATCTCCTAGTTACTCATCCTACCGCAACCGAGCCCTTTGTTTTTTCTTCTCATGTAGTTATGTGTTTGTTTTTATAGAGTGATTTCTGACAGATATGCTCAAAAGATGTTTGTCTTGTCTTGTTTTCATTCTTCTACAGAGACTAAGAAGGTAAAACTGAGTCTAAGTGGTTCGAAGTGCTGAAAATGGAAGGAGTATCTGTAGAAGCATTTGGCTCTCTTGGGTACTGAGTTGGAGAGCTTGGCCTTTAAGAGAAGTGAGAATGGCCCTAGGAATAAGATCCTGGGTATTCATCAGTCTCTGCCAATGGTAAATACTTGGTTGCCCAAATTTCAGCTTCTTGGAACTTGTCTGTTGTATACTTGTATCAGTCTTTGAAATGGACAGCTTCCCTTGACATGCTACCTTTCTCACTTTGTATCCACTTGGGCCTTCATACATTTCATTTCCCATTCCTAGACCCCAATGTGGCCACGGTCCCAAGCTTACACCTTCCTCACTGACCTGAGTTAGGCATTCCACCCCATACTCTCTTGGCCTCGTCCCTCTTTGACCCACCCGCTATAGTTCTTAGTTTTGATCCAGTTTTTTCGTTTTTTGTTTTTTGTTTTTTTTTTAAAGATTTTATTTATTTATTCATTAGAGAGAGAGAGAGGCAGAGGGAGAAGCAGGCTCCCAAGGAGCAGGGAGCCCGATGCGGGACTCGATCCCAGGACCCTGGGATCATGACCTGAGCCGAAGGCAGACGCTTAACCATCTGAGCCACCCAGGCGCCCTGTTTGTTTGTTTTTTTGTTTTTCTGTTTGTTTTTTTTTTTAATTAGCAGTCTTTATTAGCCTTTCTCCACAACACAGGGCAGAAGGAACAAATTCTCATTCTTGGAAGTGCTCCAACTCTGACCCATACTTCTGTGGCTGAAATCTCCGTAGATACCATCTTACAAATGATCTCTGAGTCATTATGGTGAATATGGAGATCCCTGCCTCTTCTTGCTGGATATTGACCATCTCGCCATGCCAAGCTAATTGCAGTTCCCCAGAAAGGTCATGTTCTTTCTCTTCTCTAGGCTGTTACATGAGCTCTTCTTTGTCAAATGATCTCTATCTTACCTCTTGCTCTTTTTTTTTCATGATTCAATTTGAATTTCTTCTCCATTATTGGAGACATTAAGGGAGGCTTTTTCAGGCATTTTTTTTCCCTCTTTATTCCCATGGTATGCTGGGCAACTCTCAATTAACATAATATCTCATGTACCTTACCTATTTATATATCTGGCCCCCTTCTCTGGATGTGAGTTCTTTCTGGGTAAGGACCATGGGACTTTTCATTGTTGAATTTCCAGGCTCTAGGATGATGCCTAATGTTCAATAAATATTTGTTTAATTCATGCTTGCACAATTAATTAATGCATAAATGTTAAATAGATGGTTGGAATAAAGAATGGATAGGTGGTTAAAAGGTTGCCTGGCTGGCTAGCTGGCAGGAGGATGGCTTGATGGTAGAAAAGATGAATGAATGGATAGTTGGGTTGGTTGACTACTAACTTTGTAGTAATATTGGAAGAATGTTCATAAATGACAACTTTACATCTGGAATTTTGTGACTTTTGATTGCACAAACTCCATTTCTTTCCATATTCTTATTATAAATTTGTACATATTTTTGTTGTTATACTGCAACTCTATGAAGAGTCTTGAAGTTGATTTTAATTCAATATTCTTAAAAACTTTGAGAGACAAAAGATGTAAAGAAAATACAGTAAACCAGGGGTTGATTTCACCGCTTGCTCCCATCTGCAGCTTGACTTGCCATGATGTGTGGCTTCCTAGACCTTTTTAGGGTCTTTATCAACAGGCTGGAAATAATTACATTTATTTCTTTTACAGGGTTGATGAAGTGAAATTACTTGGAAAAAATGTATTCATACAATCTCTTTCTCTCTCTCTCTCTCTTTCTATCTATATCTATCTATCATCTATCATCTATATCTATCATCTATCTATCTATCTATCTATCTATCTATCTATCTATCTATCTAATCTATCATCTATCCATCCATCCATAATCTATCATCTATCTATCTACCTATCTCAATTTCTATCATCTATCTACCTATAGTTTTGCATGTGTTGTTAAGTTTTGCTTCATATATCCCCAGAAGAATCTTGTGGAAATGTAAGTATTACTACCCCTCTTTGGTCACTGAAGCTATAAACACAAATAAAGATTTGTTAAGAAGCATAGAGGCCTAGCAGAGGCAGAAACTAGAATTCAGAGTCTCTGGTGCTGAGATTCATTGCTTGTTACCATTGCTAAAATGATTTTTAGAGTCGCAGCATTATTATACAGTGTAGAATCCCAGCTATTAGAGGGGATGGGCTGGTTCTTAGGCATGATGAATAGGTTTTATTTTGAGTGCCAACTCTAAATCAGTTGGTAATGGCTGCCTGGAGTGCTGCATTGAGGAGAGTTCTGAGGCCCTATCTGAGTTGCAATTGTTCAGTGATGTTGCCATGAATGCAGGATCTCCCATACACACTTATCATATGTTTTCCATCTTTGTTCCAAGACCACAAAAGGTGTTCATTATGATAGGTGTCCAGCTGGTTTGTCTACTGAGTCACTATAATGATTCATGAGATCATTCATGAAAAAGTACCTACAGAGATTTTGCAGTTTCTGGAAGCTGGTTTTGAACTAAATACATAAACTTCCTCCTTTGATGAATGTGGTTAATAAAATGTAAAGAGAGCAGTGAGGAAAGCTAACTGTGCATGAGTACCTATTAAAGTCATTTCCTTTAAAGTAGAAATGCTTGTTTTCCTAGCCAGGGTTGGTCATCTACTGCTAAGGAAGGGTGGTTTCTTGACCACCTGTGGTTAGTAGTATGTTGTATTGAAAATGAAGTGTTCACTTTTATGCAGATGCAAACATAATCACATTAACTTTATTTGAAGCTTTGATTACAGTCTAGTTAATAAGCATATACTACATTAAGCCAGTTTAACCATATAGCAAAATGCATTTCATTTTAAAATTGAGTACTGGAAAGCTTGGCAAATGCTGGGATTATTAATTACTTAATAGAATTAGGTATGATGCACATATGGAGGTGACCACTAACCCTCATGGATCCCTGGTGCCCGGAATAGTCTCAAAGGCTTAGAAATGTGGTTATGCAGATCAGAAAATTTCATTCTGGCTTTTCCCACTTTGTTTTTGTTTTTGCTAAGAATCATACCCTAGGCATATCAATGGATAATTTTGATCATAAATCAGCCTTGCAGATAAATAGCAGATAGCCTTGCCTGTTGGAACCTTGGAGCATGACACAAATGATGTCAACATCTTCTGTCATTGGGTCTGTGTTAGCATTGGCTACTTGCAAAATGGACTCTGTATTACCTTTTAGCATCTGTGTCCTGAGCTGAGGTCTCAACATGAGTGATATGAAGGACAACAGGGAATTAGTGGCTGCCCATCCTTCTACATGTCTGGCCATTAAATCTGCCAGATTCTCCAACTCATAGGGCTTGTTTTATCTCTAAAAATGTACCTGGACATCATTGTGTGAAGGAGAGGATCCCAGAGAGACAGATCTTGAAGTATAATCACTAATAAAAGAGACTAATTCCTCATTTTTCCTGTCCCAAGTCAGCCTTGTTACTTTCTAGTCCTGTGGCCCCAAAAGAGTTAAAGTAAAGGATATTGGTTCCTGCTGATCAGGCCACAGTGTGACACCTCTTATAGAAGGCACCATAAAACTCCATTATTTAATAGATCTGAGTATTGCACCTGCTATCTTATCTCCTCTTAGGTGATTAAGTTTCCCACAAATGCAATTTGTTAATATGGGGCCATATCTTCTCACAAGGTAAATCTGTGAAATTTGGCAGGCAGTTGCTTTGCCGCAGGTGTAAGATGAAAGACCTTGCCCTGGCTTTGCCAAGAAGAAAAATGATGTTGTTCTCACTACCTGGGAAAAATATTCTGACACAGAGAGTTGATTCCAAAGAAAGGGGAATAGAATTCTAGGGCCCAAATCATGTGCTTCTCTCCCTTTTGGGGAGTATATTACCTCCAAAAGGCTGAGTGGGAGATCAGAGTCTTGTTTTACATGAAGCCAGGTATTGAGCAAATCCCCTTGTTAAGGGAAGTCCTCTGATATTTGGAGCTGTAGCCATTTGTGATGATAAATGATGACTTCTACTCTTATGAGCCATGAGAACTTAATTAGAGCTTAATTAAAGCTAATGCTCAGAATCTTTTGGAAGGTGGAGTGATTCAAAACTAACTTCCATATTGAATAGTCACATTGAAAAGTAGTCTTTGAAATACATGGCGTTTCTACTCTGGGGCCCCGTGTAGTCCTGGCTGGGTCTTCATACCCAAGTTAAAGCAAGAGCTGACTATATTTTGCATTAGAATTTCCTTAGCCAAGACTACAAGAGGCCCAGTACCCCGGTCCATCTCACCCCCCTGTGCATTTATGCAGAAGGTCGTTTTTGAATCTGCAAATCCAGCTCTCCATACACATGTCTCAGGGAGTCACTGGTCATGCTGGCTATCAGCTTCCGACGGCCAGACACCCAGGGTCGACACACTTCTTCCCATTGCACGGTGGAGTTGGGCTGGATTTCACTGAAAGGATGGAAAAGAGAGGAAAGGTTTTACTTTCCAGAGAGGCAGATCCAGTTCCCCACCTTGATCAGGAAGCAGTGAGAACCCTTGCCTGAGTCACATGCTCTCTTTCTCTCAGTTGATGGTAGTAGAAGACAGAAGGGCTGATTTTACCAGTTCCAACCCAAATGAGGCCCCTAGATGGGGATGTGCCTGTGACAGACCCATTGGGTCATGGTTCCTTCCACTTGGATGCATCAACTGGCATCTACTGCCACACAGTAGATGTGGTCCATCCAGTGCATGGTGAAGAAGGGCTGAGTCTCCCAGCAGCCATGAGTCAACTGAAGTCTAGCTTGTCCCCCAGCCTCTGCAGTAGCCTCATGGATCTCCCTTGGCTCATTTTGGGCCACTCTAGTTCCCTCCTGAATTAGACTCCTATCTGAATCCCCAGCTGCCTTTGCTGAGGTCCTGATACTCTAATTAGTTCTTGCCAATCCCTTTGGGATAGACCTTGTTCCCAGGCCCAAGGTCTGGAACATAACCTTACCTGCTGCCAACTGATGGAGTATTTACATGCTCTATAATTCATAATCCTGTTTAACCGCCAAATTGGGTCCCTTTGCCCATGTACCTTTCTACTACTCATTTGTGTCCATCCTGATAATGGGACTGGCCTTTAATGGTTCTGGTATTCTCCTCTTCCTCTGCAGCCTATGCACTGAGGTTTTCCTAAGCTTCATGGCCAAGCCCACTCCAGTGAATGACTAAGGTCAATCAGGGTTGGGGAGATTTAGGCTTCTCTGGGGTGCTTCACATATTTTACCCTATAGAAGCCTCAGGGGGAAGTTACATTCAGGTTTTACATGCATGATAGTCCCTTGGGGTAGGTACTATTTGACACACTGAATAGTTAAGAGAAATGGAGGGATAAACAAGTGAGGCAGTTTTTCCAAGATCACACAGCTGTGAATGGGCGGAGATGAGATTTGGACCCAGGTTGTTCTGATTCCCAAATCCATGCTCCTCCATAAAGATGACTTTTCTGATCACTGTGCTAGCTTTTTTTTTTTTTTTTCTATAAGCAAGACAGATGCCCTTTTATTCAGTACTAAGAGCTTCTTGCTTATATTGCTCATAGAGGATTCCTGGTCTCTGCTCTCTGATCCTCAGGGAGAGCATGTACTGGGTGACCTTGCAGGGGATCCTGGGCCAGCACTTCTCTGGGAGGACATCTGGGAGATGAAGGAAGACCACCATGAGCGCCTTAGACAGAAAAGGGACCTGTTTTCATTGGATTACTGAGGCACAACACGTCAGAATTGAAAAGGACTTAGAAATCACTTAGTCCAGCTACCTCATTTATAGGCAAGGAGGATGAGATCCTAAGGAGCCTTATGGAATCTTCCACAGCCATAGCCTGATGACCCAGACCATGGACAAACAAAAATGTGCTGGGGGACATGAAGAGTGTGCTCATGCTAAGAAATGAGGAACATGATGTGCAGAGGAATTCTGTGAATACATCCCTAGTGGAGGGTACTTCCTACTAGTACCATGGAGGGACTGAGGGACCAAAGTAGCAGGGGATGCTGTTGCTTCAGACTGGGGTGGTGGTAGGAGGGGTTACAAGGAAGGGGAACTGCCAAAGAAAGTCTGGAGTGGTTCAAAGGCCTCAGCTATGTGATCCCCTATTTGCCCTTGGGGGCCAGGTCCATAGAGCATTACTTTAAACACAGCCAAAGTACAAGGAGAAATATGGGGCCACATACCTGTGCTTGACCTATTCAATATAGAGTTAGAAGCCCCAAGTTTCCTCAAATAGAGCTAAAACAATATGTATTTTAGATGGCAGTGGATGTACATCCTCTGGGATAGAAAGGGGAAATACCCCAAATCTTTGAAATCTAGACACTAAATAAGAAATCCCTTTCAAACTCTTATACCTGTGCCCAGTGAATTGGGAAAGGCATCTAAGGCCTTGGGGACTCCTCTCTTTGGAACTGCTCCAGGCATTGACTCTGCCGCTGCTGGTCTAAATGTCTCAATTAATTTGGTATTTGCTAATTCTCTTCTTTATTTTTGTTCTTTATAAATGTGGTTCTATAAATTATTTTCACCCATTATATAAAAGCCAAATTGGGTGAAAAGTGCACACACATAACCTATATAGGTATTTTTCAAACTCAGTAAATCGATTTTATGATTCAAGGTTTGAAAAACATTGACCTCACCATGGGTTTCCTCACCTGTAAAAGGCAGACCCTATAAAATATTGAATAGAGTGTGGGGGTACCTGGGTGGCTCAGTTGGTTAAGTGTCTGCCTTCAGTTCAGGTCATGATCCCAGGGTACTGGGATCGAGCTCCGCATCAGACTCTCCACTCAGCGGGGAGCCTGCTTCTCCTCTCTCTCTGCCTGCTGCTCTGCCTACTTGTGCTCGCTTTCTCTCTCTATCAAATAAATAAATAAAATCTTAAAAAAAATGAATAGAGTGTGGAGAGAGTGGGGTGAATTACTATTTGTACTGCACTTAGAAGCATGGCAAATATGGCAATTGCCAAGTGTCGTTTAGTGTCGTTATTACTGTTGCTGTTGCTATAATTATTATTATTAGCACAATCACCCTTGTGGTTGTTGCTTCCTCTGCCTGAACTCTGCAAAACAACTAGGAAAGTAAATTCCTCCTGCCTGTTTGCAGAGAAACAGTTCTCTGTCCTTAATTTACGGTGATAAATTCAATATGAATATATGTTTTAAGATATTTATTTCTCAAGCGCTGGGCAATTTTTACCCTGATCCTTTCATTCTTTCTTCTCTGGTTTCCCCAAGTGATCAATCAGAAACACTTTGCAAAATAGTTGTCTTGCTTAAGGATCTGGCCTAGGGCCATGTAATGCAGGTGACTACCTCAAATAGAAACTATAATCCCTGAGCTTCACTTTGTTATTGGCTCTTATTCATAAACTTGGCCCCATAATGATATTCACATATGTATCTCATACATGTTTAGATGTCTACTCAAGACTGTCATACAAAGATATTCATACATGAAAATACACATGCATGTCTAAGTATGCATTTATTTATACATAAATATGTACAGAAAGAGAAAAGAATCACTCACCCATATTGGTAAATGGAGTAATACTGGAATAATCCTATTTGCCTGGGGATAGATGTTGTGATAAATGGTTCTCAGTTAATGTGCTGAGCTATCAAGACATGCTGGCCATTTATCATCTTGAACACACACAGGCAAATGGGATTATTATTACAATAAACTGCAACTATCTATGGGTTGTTCTCCATGTGTCTAGCCCTCAGCTTCTGTCCTACTTGAGAAACTCAAAATTTAAAACAAAATCACAAAGTCGGGGAACTCTTCTCTTGAAATAACTTACTGAACCTGATCATTTTTTAAAGAGAAAAATGAATCTGGAAGATGAATTATTTGATGTTCTGGAAGTATCAAGTGCAGAAACTTGAAAGCTGAGAGTCTGTGGGGGCAGCACTTTCAAGCATCTGAGATAGGTGGGAGGTGGTAGCAGAAGGCAGGAAGGTAAATCATCTCGGAACACAGTTTGGCTCATACCCTGAGCAAGGAGTGAAACACCACTGCTTTCCTCATTCCTAGTTCAATTCCCTGTTCTCTAGCTCCTGCCTTCCAGGCCCCCTGTTTTGAGCTTGACACCCCTTGTCTTCTAGGGCCTTGGCAGGACTGTGAGTGGATAGGTGGGGGTAGTGATTCCCTTGACTATTCAAGATGTGTATCCTAGAAAGGAATACAGTCTTGTGAACAATTCTGCTACTACATAATTGCTCTTTTTAAGGGTCCAAGTTGTTACATGGATCTGCCACTCTTAGATCAGATCTTGGCAGGATAGGGTACCCTGGAGTGCTTGTAATTATCTGACAATATGGATGTGGGTGCTGGCTAGCTCAGGTCTTGGTTGTGAATGTGTGTGCTGGAGTCAGAAGGAGACAGAGAAAGTAGTGCTCTCCAAAGTCCCAAACCCACCCTAGATCGTAAATATTTTCCCTCTCAAGTTCTTTCCAATTTTTGACAGTCTCAGAGAAATAAAGCTACCTTTGTGTTGGAAAGATTCACCTCCTGGATCTGGATTCCCATAAGAGATTGAGGACCTCGCTTCCTGTCTGTTACCCATCTGCCATAGACCAAGGCGTTGGAAGTAACGACCAATAGTACCTTAAGGAAGAGTGTGGGCAGGGCATTTGCCTTGTATCCATGTAAGGACTGGACTCTCCCATCCTTTCCATGATTCACTCCACTTTGCCCTACCCCAATGTCAGATATTAACAATAAGCGCCTGGACACTCAACTCACTTAGAGCCCTATGCCTCCCAAACTGTAGGTCATTGCACCGTGTGAGGATTAATATTTCTTTTAACACACAGATTGTCTCTTTTCATGCATTGGCCTATGATCAAGGTGGGATTTTTGGCACAGCCAAGGTGTACAGGTAGCAGGAGGTTCCAGTACCCTCAGATGAGGCTTCCAGGGTTACCATTTGAGAAGGAAAAAATGGATGCAGCGGGGGTCGTTTTGAAGAAGAAACGTGTTTCACTTTGCCTGAGTGATTCTCGCATCTGATTCAAGTGGGAAGGTGCGAGAAGAGGTGAGTGAGGCTGTCGTTTCTGATGAAATCAGGGCTATCACTGCTGACCTCTCCCTCTCACTAAGGATGATTTCTAATTTAATTCTTTTTTTTTTCCCTTCAACTTTCCTAGTACCACAGGAAGGGTTGTTATGTTTTGTGCTTGCATTTTTAAAAAAGCACTCAAATTATTTTCTCTGTTGTTTATTGCATTCATGGGCAGCAGTCTCTCTTAGACAATGGGATTGCAGAAGCTGTGAGCACTGTAATTTGAAAGGAATGCAGAGAGCACTTAGTGGGCAAATTGTTCTTTAAAGGCATCCCAGAAGGGGTGAAGGAGGCCTTGGCCTGGTCCCACAGTTTCAGAGGGGGTAGCTTCCAGAAAGGGTGTTAGGGAGATTCCTAACATATTTCGCCATCAGGCACTTTCTGCAGCCCTCCACCTCTCCTTCTATGCTTTAGAAGTTTACCCCACAGAAAATATGCTAGATCGATTGATGCTGACAGGGACTTATTTGTGGTAGAAATGAAAGTATTAAGCCTCAAAGATTGGGATCCATTCTGGGTGTCACACTTTAAGAGGAGCACTGACAAACTGGTGTATGTGGGAAAGGTTGGAGGGGGAAGCTAAAGCCACGTTAGGGGTCAGGAGAGATATAGAGAAGATGTGACAGTTGTTTGCAAACATTTGCAAGGCACCAGATGGAAGAGAGATGGGTTTTATTTTGTGCTGATCCAAGTGACAGAATTAAGATCACTGGGTAGGATCAAAAGGTAGAACTGTTTTCTAACAATGAGAGCTACCTGACTGTGAAATGGGCTGTCTTGTTGGGGGACACTCTTTGTCAGCAGAAGTCACAGAAGCTAAGAAACTATAGGGCACAATCTGACAGTGCTAGGTGTGAATGAAGCAGTCTCATTCATTTTATCATGGAGCCTGAGGTAGTCATTTGTCCCCTAGAGAACCAAGTGTGCAACTCTTTAGGCTTCCCTCTACTCTACAGAAAGCAACAGTTCTAGAGTGCTTGTGTCAGGGAAATCTGGAAGGTGGGGCTGGGAAGAGAGGACCCTTGAAAAGGGACATCTTTCAGCATAATATCTGACACACACTAGGTACTCCATGGATAGTAGTAGAATTGACACCTGAGGAGGTGGTATGGCAGAATGCTTGAAACTTAATTTCTGAATCAGCCACCCTGAGTCTGAATCTGGGCACCTCTCTTATTAGCTGTGGAACTTGGGGCAAACCAGCCGACCTCTCAAAGCCTCTGCTACCCAAAGGGAGATGATAATAGTACCTATCTCATTAGGGTGGTTTTAAGGATTAAATGATGGAAATGCCAGTCAAACCAACCCTACTTTTACCCCATGACTCCTAAAAATGGCCAATAAGAAGGTGGCAGCTTCTCAGACATGTTTAATGGGTGTTAGATATAAGTTTGGAAAAGACAGAGAAAGCTACCTACAGTCCCACATCACTTGTCACCTTCTCAGTCCCCACACCACCCCTTACCGGAACATCTTCCTCCTTGGCTTCATCAGTCCAGGACCATCCAGGTGTATCCACACATTCCGCAGAGTTTCGTTTAGAGGATTGGTAAACTCAACTGTCACCACCATTTCAGAACCAACCATCCTGGTGCCGCGGACCTAAGGCAGAAGTGGGGGAGAATGCAGCTCATTAGCAACACATAAAACCTTTCTGCTTTCCTGTGTCCTTAGCCATCTTCACTTTTGCTGGTTTTACAGAATGGTTATTTTTTGGCAATGGAACTTGTGTGATGAGGATAGCTGATTGCTTTGACTGGGGGATACCTATTGAGACAAAGATGCAAAATTACTAATTAGGATCACACTCTTTTCCTCATTATAAAAACCATCCTAATTAGAGCTCAGGTTAATAGCCATGACCACCAGCTGCTCTTTCTCAGCAGGAGGTGGAAGTGTATTTGGTGTAGCAACACATTTCCATGGTGAGGATGGCCAGGCAAATCCTGCTTCTGGACAGGACTCAAGTTTCCTGCCAGCACACGGGAGATTCCCGAGTTCAAGAGGAAGAAAATGCTCTAGGGGGCCTGAGCCTTCTTCCTTTTAGGCACACTAGAAAGAAATGTGGCCAAAGAGGGAGTCATCACTGTGGAACTTGAAGAAAAAGAATCTGGATACTAAAATAAGCAAAAAAAAAAAAAAAAAAGACTTTTCATCTGCAGTTACAACATCTGAGTCCAGGACAGTGTAAGGTCCTTTGTTGGCAAGTTTATCTATGACAAGTCTCAGAAGTATTGGGTATTTGGCAAAGCATCTCATGAGGTGGCTAGAGTTCAATGTCAGTTCGGCACTTACTAGTAGTGAGGCCTCAGGTGACTTACTCAACCTTTTTGAGATTCAGTTTTCCTGTCTCTAAGACTGGACTGACATTCCTGTGGGGTCATCAATGTGAAATGCTATTATTATTTGCTCTTAGGCTGTGTTTACTAGGTTCTAGGAATGGAATGCTCTCCCAACACCAACACAATAAGCTAGAAAATGGCCATGTGTTCTGGGGTTTGTTTGTTTAGAAGATATGTGTGCTGAATGGATGGATCTGAATAAGCTCTACATAACTTGGGAACAAGATAATAATAATAGTTCTTACCTCAAAAAGAAAAGGGTAGAATGGGATAATGCATATAAAGCAACAAACACACTGTAGGACACAAGGCAAAAGCTCCATACTTTATAGCTCATACTGTTTTTGGAATAGCAATGTTCAAGGTAGTTTGTTTTATTCACCTTATATTTTAGTGCACTTTCAACTCCAATATCTAGCCAGTGTCCAGTAAATATTTGTGAAATCAGGTTATCTGCTTAACAGTGGAATTTTTTGACTGAGTTTCCTATGTAACAACTCGGTCATTCTTATACCCTATTTCTTTAAGTGGCATATACTATAGAAAAAAATCATATGGAAATGAGCCTTTCTTACGAACAGAAGGAAGGAGGAAGGACAATTCCCAGAGAAAAAGACTCTCACTTACTGACTTTGCAGTAAAGAACAAATCTTCATGGGCTTTACTCTTTAAGACACAGTTTGTGTCTAAATTTATGTCTATGGAATTTTAAAAACCTATGAGAAAAATGAAAATTGCAGCCAATTCTCCATGTTTATGACATTCAAATCAACACCTGTTGGGTGGGATGAGGGGGCTGCTGGGGTCACAGGGATCAGGGTGGAGCAGACAATGATCATGGTGGTGACCATAGTAGAGCACAGATCGTAGGCCAAACGGTTTGTCCAGTGCTTTGCCCATGGTCTTCAGCCTGCCATGCATACAGAGTCCCCTGGGGAACTTAAAAATCATGGAGGTCTAGGCCCACTCCCAAGCAATTAGCTCAGAACCTCAGGTGGAGCCTGTAATCAGTTTCTTGTAAGCACCCCTGTTGATTTCTAGGAGCCAACTTAGAAAACTGCTCCCCAGGTGAAAATCTCTGATGCAGACAAAACATTTAGAAGACAGGCTGAAATTTTCACTTTCTTTCCAGATGTCCTGGCTCTATCAATATATATGTTGGAAGTACAGGAGTGCGTTATTAGAACGCTCTGAGTACTCTTGGTTTAATTTTCAAGTATGGCCAACATATTTTTCCTAAGTTGGAAAACAATTTCAGAACACTTTTAGATTTTTAAAAATATAAAGATAATGTTTACAAAAACTGCCTGAATTGGAGAAGGTGGGGCTGCTTCAGAGATGCTATTGGTAAAAGTCTGATCACTTTAATTTCATGGGGGGGGGATATTTTGGAGCCATCTGCTGTCTTCACGGCATGCTATTACAGGTATGGACAGAAGCCCCTTACAAAAATCTGGTAATAGCTACTGACCCTTCCTTAACACACACACAGTGACAAACACAAGATACATACACCTCTCACATGTGGTTTTAGGGGATTTGTTACAGACCCAGAAGATCTATCCATGGACCTCCCAGGCTCATGGGCTCCAGGTGAACAATGATTTCCATATGGCGAGGCTAGCTCTACGGGAAGATTCTTGCACTGTGGAAAGCAAAGTGTACCCTTCCAGGTCACTTTTGACAGTGCTGGGGAAATTTAGTGTTTGGAAGGCTGGCCTCTGTGCCTGGGTCTTCATGGACAGGCTTTGGATCTGGCCATGATTTGAAGAGTAAGCCTTCTCACATAACTTCATGCATCATGCCTAACCAGTTTCCCTTCAGATGTTATCTTTGTAGCCAGCTGCTTCCATGGGCGTGTAAATATTCCCTGGGCTTCCCCGATCCTCAGTGGGCAGGAGGCCACTGATGCAGATGATGCAGGAGGCCCTGGAGAGGTGGAAGGATGAAAGGAGAGGTCTCTTTTCAGGTTGTAGAGTGTTTCTTTTGCAATTAACAAAGACTCAGTGTCCCTTTCCTGACATTCATCTCCTGCACCCAGAATGTAAACTTCCTTTCCCTGACTACTGAGATGCTAATGAACCCTAGAGACTCAAACCAAGCCAAATATGAAAGTCTGCCTAACATTTGACATACTTGTTTTCTGTGTAGGGAAACTAAGTGGAGATATTTTCCTCCCTTCTTTTGAGGAAAATGGACAAAGTATTTTCACGGTATGCGTTGATTTAAGTGAGGTGCCATGCTATGGTATCTGCCAAATGCTGAGAAGACCATTGTGGATGAAAATGTCCAAATCTAATTCTTTAAGGAATCTGCACTGTTCCCTTTTCTTTAATGCTGTAAAAATAATTCCATATCATTGTTGTTATATTTCTGAACTTCTTGCTCTTGTAAAAAGTTAAACAAAGGGAGGCTCGAACAATCCAGAGAAGGTTAGGTCAGGAAGAAACTTTTATGTGCACTCACTTCTGAGAAGAGTAGCCATTACTCAGGCCAGAGAAAAGGATAAAGTGTATGTCATTCTTCATGACATCAAAGTCTCTTCTATGTGTTTGATGGTCCTTAGTGTTTTCAATATTCCATTTAAAATATCTGTTTTTATTTTTTAAAAAGATTTTATTTATTTATTTGTTAGAGAGACAGAGAGCACAAGCAGGGGGAGTGGCAGGCAGAGGGAGAAGCAGACTCCCCGCTGAGCAAGGAGCCCAATGTGGGACTCAATCCCTGGACCCTGGGATCATGACCTGAGCTGAAGGCAGACGCTTAACAGACTGAGCCACCTAGGTGCCCCTAAAATATCTGTTTTTAAATATTGACATAGAATATGATGCTTTCCAAGTTAAACATTCACCAATACTGACATACTGAGTTCTTGTCTTTTGTATGACTTCATGATAAATAGCAATTATTTTGATTCTTTGGTGAACGAGAAAGTTACTGATGCGCGCGCGCGTGCATGCGCGCGTGCGCACACACACACACACGCACACACACACGTAAATTTTGGAAGCAATTACTTTTCAGAAAATCACAAGATCTCTTCCAAGGAGTATATGCTTTGTAATATGCATACCTGTGTTCAAAATTGAAACTGAAATGAAGGAAAAAAATTTGAGAAAGAATGAATTTAGGTGGCAATTTAATTCACATGATTTAATAGTTCACCTCACGGCCCTTACTTCAAGTGCCATCAATAACGTATTACATGTATTACTGGAAAATAAATTTGTTTCTCCTCTCTAGCCTTGCTGGGAAGAAGTAGTTTCTTATTCATGAGCTGTGCTCACATACCAGCACCACCACTGCTTCCAGCTAACTCACTTAGTTTCGCAGTTAGTACATAATACTAATGGTTCTATGGTAGTCAGGCAATGTTCTAAGTCTGCACTGTCCAGTGTGGTAGCCATTGGCCACATGTGGCTACTTAAATTAAATTAAATTAAAAATTCGGTCCTTGGGCGCCTGGGTGGCTCAGTCGTTAAGCGTCTGCCTTCGGCTCAGGTCATGATCCCAGGGTCCTGGGATCGAGTCCCGCATCGGGCTTCCCGCTCCGCGGGAGGCCTGCTTCTCCCTCTCCCACTCCTTCTGCTTGTGTTCCTGCTCTCGCTATGTCTCTCTCTGTTAAATAAATAAATAAAATCTTTAAAAAAAAAAAAAAAAAAAATTCGGTCCTTAATTGTACTACATTTCAGGTATGCAATAACTACCTGTGGCTAGTGGCTATCATATTGGACAGTGCAGATTTAGAATATTGCCATAATCATAGGAAGTTCTATTGGACAATGCTGTTAAGTGATTTACTTATATTGATTATTTAATCCTCACAACCCTATAAGGTAGATACTACAAGTCTTTGTTTTCCGGAGGAAATTGAGGTGCAGGGAAGCGAAGTAACTTGTTCAAGTTCACATGAATATTAAGTAGGGGAAGTAAGATTGAATGCAGATCTGCTGCCAGTCATTGCTTAATCACACCCCCTTCATGGACTCTGATTGGTAGCCGTGATAATAGCACCTGGCATTATTTTTAGCGTTTCCTTAGTAACGCAGGCATCCTGCTCACGTTTTACTTACATTATCTTGTTTCATCTTCCTTACAGCCCTCCTTATGGGCTTGGGAGCAACATTATCATTATCTTCATTCAACTGATGTCAATCTGACACTTAGAAGATAATCAAAGGACCCAAGTTACAGAGCTAGTAAACTGGTAGAACTCAGATACAAATCTAGGTCTTTCTGACTCCAAAACATTCCTCTTTAAACCCTACATACACTGTCATCTCTGACAGCAGAAAGGCAAAAATAGTAACTTTTTTTTGATGGAAGTCGCTTCTTTATTTTCTGAAATTCACTGATGAAATCATTCGCAGTATTACCTTATGTTACCATTAAACTTCTAGGTAAGCACGATGATTATAACTTGACCCTGAACTAAATTTGGAAATGTATGTATAACCCAACTCTTTGTCTTTGATTTCATGGGGGAAAGAATCTGATTCCTATGCCAGAGTAAAATGTGACAAGGTAGCCTTGGGGCCTTGATAAATTACTTGACGATAATAGGATTTTCTATGTAAGGTAAAGATAGAAATATCATTTTAGAAAATACCCAGTTGCCTAAACAGAGTGGGATCATATGAAGGTAAATAAGATTCATTATTCTTGATGTTTTGCTTTGTGTCTGTGTTTCTTTTTTAAGATTAAAAATTAGCAAACGGGAAATATATAGAGAAAATTGTGTTTTAGGCACCCCAGTTAGCAGTGATTTCTCATTTTCATTTTCAAATACAGGTTGTTCAGTAGCTGTGCTGAGCAGGGAGGTGCAAATGCACACTTTATAGTGGCAGGGCTCACTCAGAGACATCATCTAGGACGTGCTCTCCTGGCTGATGGAGCATATCCACGGTCTGCTCCTCTGTGACAAACAGCCATGAATGGGCAGAGAGTCAGCTACTCGAGCATGTAAAGCCATGGCTGGTGGTGCTCCACCTGGGACCCTTTGGGGATACACAGGCTACACCTGCTCAGAGTCCCTCAGGATGGGACATCATAGACTGATGTCTTTGTTTTTCTCCACAGATTGAGAAGACAGTGCCGAGGGGGACAACCGCAGTGGGTAGGACACAGAATGTGACCATGGTTGGGGGGCGCTGAGGGAGTGTTGGACTCAGGGTGTAGAGACCAGGGGCTGCCACTGTGTGTCCTTGGACCAAGTTGTTCGAACTCTCTAGGCCTTGGTTCCCCGTGTGGTTATTGGGAGGGTATGTGAAACCATCTGGCAGAACATCTGAAACATAGCATTTATTGAATCTAAATGCAATTGATGTTTAAAGGGAGAATCTTATGTTGCCAGCATGACCATGCAAACCTCCTCACCTAGAAGTTCTCTTCTGCGGAATGACTTGGTTATGGTTTCTCAGGTACTGGAGTAGAAAACCACAAGGAGAGAAGCTGCCAGCCTCCACCAACACTTGAAAGAGAAGTGGAGAAGCCCAGGTCCCCACGCCCCTGTCCCAGCCTCCCTGGTAACTTATGGCCCTGGTGGTCCAGACATGTGACAGAGTCATGGAGAACCCAAGGGAGGTTGGAATGGATAAATGTGCTTGGATGGAGACATGGGAGGGTTCTATGGCTCAGGGTTCAGGGGACAGTTAGAACACAGAGTCTTTGTTTTCATTTCTTGCCTGGCTGGGAAGTTTTAGACATTCAGGCTGTCACAGAGCAAAATGATTTACCCAGTAGCTGTCATGGGGGCACTCATATCTCAAGTGGTTTCCCAGTTTTACCTTCCCCTAATAAGAATTAGGATGTTAGAGGAGCACGGCTCAGACACTCCCCACAGCAATCCTCTGCTTTGCTCTACTCTGGTTAAAATAGGGGCTTTGGGGAGCACGGGCAGAGGGGGAATGAAGAGGATTCTGAACTTAACCTCAGCAAGATCAGTGCGTTCCAGTGAAGAAAAACCAATAGTGTTTCAAGTCAGAGCAGATGTGGATATGGAGCCAATGCTGGGGTTTATCTGTGCAAGTTAGGCAAGGGCACCCCTTTTTTGGGGTGGACGCTGCTCCCTGCATGGTGTGGCCGGTGGTGAATGGGCTGGATTTGGTCCCCTCTCCGCCTCCCCCATCCCCAGGCTGGGTGCAGTGAGCACCAGCGTAGGTGTTGGCCTGAAGTGGGGCCTGCCCAGAGGAAGGTCCCGGTACCCTCCTGGGGTGGGGGTGGGGGACAGCGGGGACATTTCCTGTGTGACCTGTGTGGTCCTCAAGGCTGCAAGCCCAGAGGACATTCTGCCTGTTGATTTCTATGAATCACCTCCCTTCGTCGGCCCTGTATGCACTGCAGCCAACCCATGTTAGAACAGAGAGAGAGCACTTCTGGAGCTGACCTAGGCAGCCACTCCTAGAAGGGAAATCAGCAGTCTCTCCCCATTTCAGAGAAAAAGTCAATAAAAATGTTCTCCGTGTTGGGGCGCCTGGGTGGCTCAGTCTTTAAGCGTCTGCCTTCGGCTCAGGTCATGATCCCAGGGTTCTGGGATCGGGCCCCGCATTGGGCTCCCTGCTCAGCGGGAAGCCTGCTTCTCCCTCTCCCACTCCCCCTGCTTGTGTTCCCTCTCTCGCTATGTCTCTCTCTGTCAAATAAATAAATAAAATCTTTAAAAAAAAATGTTCTCCGTGTTGAGTTTTTCTCTGGTATTTTTTTTTAAAGCATTTGCTACAAATTATTTTACAGAGTGCACACCAAATAACTATTTGTTGAATGAACTGAATACATGAATGTATAAATGAGTGAGTGGATAAAAGGGAGGAAGCAAAGGGAAGAAAACTCTCAGCCAACAGAACAAATAAGCAAGGAGCACATGCATGTTATCATCTTGCTCACGCCGCTCTTGGCCAACACCTAGTGGGGACTGGGCCCAACTCGGGGTGGGAGGAGGCAGTGAGGAATGTCAAAATGGTATCAAAAAAAGCTTGGAAACTGTCAATTGTTTTCATTTTAAATGTTTAAATAATTTTTTTTCCAAATTTGGGGTCACCTGTGTGTTCATGGTTGTAATTAAATTTTTTTTTAATTTTAAGGTTTTATTCTAATTCCAGTTAGTTAACATACGGCATGATACTAGTTTCAGGCGCACAATGTAGTGATTCAAAACCGCCACACAACACCCAGTGCTCATCACGACAAGTGCCCTCCTTAATCCCCATCACCTGTTTCACCCATCCCCCCCACTCCCTCCCCTCTGGTAACCATCAGCTTGTTCTCTATAGATAAGAGTCTGTTTTTAAGTTTGTCTCTCTCTCTCTCTTATTTTTTTTTCCTTTGCTTGTTTGTTTTGTTTCTTAAATTCCACATATGAGTGAAATCATATGGTATTTTTCTCTGATTTATTTCGCTTATATTCCCTAGCTCCACTCATATCATTGCAAATAGCAAGATTTCCTTCTTTTTATGGCTGAATAATATCCCATTATATAGAGTCGCCTGGGTGGCTCAGTCATTAAGCGTCTGCCTTCGGCTCAGGTCATGGTCCCAGGGTCCTGGGATCGAGTCCCGCATCGGGCTCCCTGCTCTGTGGGAAGCCTGCTTCTCCCTCTCCCACTCCCCCTGCTTGTGTTCCTGCTCTCGCTATCTCTCTCTGTGAAATAAATAAATAAAATCTTTAAAAAAAAATCCCATTACATACACATACACAGACACCACACCACATCCACATCTTCTTTATCCATTCATCAATCAATGGACACTTGGGCTGCTTCTGTATCTTGGCTATTGTAAATCATGCTGCTATAAACATCGGGATCATAGTTGTGATTTTTTTTTAATCACATACGTAGACAGTGGTTATGTTTTCTCTTAGCAAAATTGTCCCTAGTTCATATGAGAAAATTAGTTCTATTGCTGTTTTGTGCTCTTCTATAAAGGCTGCAGGACATGTTCCACATGACGATACTAAAGAGCTGTCTTAGAATGGCACTTGGAAGAGCTTATTTCCCAGATCCTGAATGGAGGTTATCTGAGGAACATGTGAATGCCTCCTCTTTTTTTTTTTTTTTAAGATTTTATTTATTTATTTGAGACAGAGAGAATGAGAGAGAGAGCACATGAGAGGGGGGAGGGTCAGAGGCAGAAGCAGGCTCCCCGCCAAGCAGGGAGCCCGATGCGGGACTCGATCCCGGGGCTCCAGGATCATGACCTGAGCCGAAGGCAGTCGCTTAACCAACTAGCCACCCAGGCGCCCGTGAACACCTCTTCTCTCTCAGTCTCATGCCAGGCACTTTAAGAGTGGTCTCCCTTCCATGAGGGTTCCACAGGGAACAGAGCACACACTGCATACCCAGTGGTCAGAGTCTATGCCACGAGGTGAGGTTACGTTTGCTATAGACCAGAGGGCCACATGCTACCCTAAGCAATTCTCAGGGGTGTACCTGTTGGATTCACAGGCACAGATGGGACCAGGCAGGGAGGGAGGCAGGGGACATTTATCAGCAACTACCAGGTCCTGGTGTGGGCTAATCGTTCTCACAAGCATCACTGATGTTAATGCTCACAACTTCGAGTTTTGCATACGATTGTATTGAAAAATAAGAGTAATAATTAGCGTGTTATCCATTCTGCAAAAGGGGATGCAGAAGTTCAGAGAGAGGATGTGTATGAGACAGATGGAGAGAAAGAAAGAGGAGGGAGAGGAGGAGGAGGAGGTGGAGAGAAAGCAAGATGGTGGCTGGCGTGAGTGGGTGAGTACGTACTATGATTACCGTAGGTTTTTGCTAGATTCTTTTTTGGGATTATTTCAATGATCCTTCCCAGAAACCCAACCAGGCCAGTACTCCTACTGGATCCATTTTACATAGGAGGGGGTTGAGTAATTAGCCCAAAACAGCCCATGTAGGATTATGAACTCAGGAGGTCCAACTCCAGCCATTGAAACCACTACGTTATTCCACCTCCTTTGTAGAAGGGACTGCCGGTGTCCCTCCCAGTGTTCTCACTCTAGCTGGCTAGAGAACCTGGAAACGGAAGCCTTCACTGCCAACTGGGAATGGGAGAAACCCACCAGAACACTGTTTCCATGTTATACATTGCAGATTGCAAGCAAGCTAGTCTCTAGCCTGGAGATTAGCTCAATTCCCTCCACGTCCCCATTCTCTCCAAAAAGTAGCTGTTCACTAAAAATCAAAATGGTGAAGTCTTTTCTTGACTTACAGCATCTTACAACTAACAACACTTGAGAAAAACCTCTATGTCTGATTTTAATAAAACATACTTTTCTCATCAAAATATTTTGATAGCACAGATAAAGAGATGCATGCTCATTAAAATTTAATGAGTGTCTTTCCCTGCCATTTTCCACATGAGGATCATACAGTATGACTCACGCGTGGTGGGTGCTGGGAATAGTTAACTGGGAGCGCAATTTAAACCAGTCTCGATCTTTGTTTTCCCAGGGACAAATGCAGCCGCAGGCGGGGTCCATTAGGGTGTAAGTACATGTCTGCTGACCTAACTGCTTGGTTGATAGTGCATGGGTTCAGACAGGTGGACCCAATAATTGCTCCTGGTTGACCTTTATTTGCTCTAAAAAGGGAGCGAGGTAAGGACAGGGGCACACCGGCTGCCAGGCCACTCCAGTCCCAAGGCTAACCTGGGGAGTCCCGGAAGAGGGCAGTGCCTTGGACAGAGGTTTATCTTCGCTAGTCTCCTGCTGCCTGCCTCACCTCCAGCCAGGGCAGGCTTTCTAGCTCTTTCCGCAGGCTGTCTACCCCTCTCCTTGCCTTTGCTCACACTTTCTCCTGGCCTCTGGAGTGGTCTCTGCACCCATGTCTGCAGCTTGAGATGTTATCCATTCATTGAGGATCGTCTACTGTTCCACCACCTTGAGTTTTGGTGCCTTGACCTGATGCGATCTCTCCTCCCCTGAAGAGCACAGACCCTCTGTTGAGGCAGGCACTTTCCATGGAAGTTCCCGGGCATTAGGTATTCATCAGCTCAACATATACTCACAACAACCTCTGAGGTGAGTATGGCGATTTTGCAGAGGAGGAAACAGAAGCTATGAGAGATTCAGTGATGTGTCCAGGCTCACACGCATGAGAAAGTAGGCTTTGATTTCAGAACGTTTGGTCCCAGAGCCCATGTTTTTTTTTAATTAATTAATTAATTAATTAATTTAATTTTTTATTTTTTAATTTTATTATATTATGTTAGTCACCATACATTACATCATTAGTTTTTGATGTAGTGTTCCATGATTCATTGTTTGTGCATAACACCCAGTGCTCCATGCAATACGTGCCCTCAATACCCATCACCGGACTAACCCATCCCCCACCCCCGTCCCCTCTAAAACCCTCAGTTTGTTTCTCAGAGTTCATAGTCTCTTATGGTTCATCTCCCCCTCTGATGTCCTCCCCTTCATTTTTCCCTTCCTACTATCTTCTTCTTTTTTTTTTTTAAACATATTATGTATTATTTGTTTCAGAGGTACAGGTGTGTGATTCATCAGTCTTACACAAAACAAACAGCACTCACCATAGCATATACCCTCCCCAATGTCTATCACCCAGCCACCCCATCCCTCCCACTCCCCACCACTCCAGCAACCCTCAGTTTGTTTCCTGAGATTAAGAATTCCTCATATCAGTGAGATCATATGATACTTGTCTTTTTCTGATTTACTTATTTCAGTTAGTATAATACCCTCTAGTTCCATCTACATCATTGCAAATGGCAAGATTTCATTTTTTTTGATGGCTGCATAACCCAGAGCCCATGTTTTTGATTGTGATATTACCACCCACTTAGGTCTCTGTTTTCTCATCTGTAGAATGGGGACTGCAATAATACCCACCTCTAGGATGGTCACAAGGACTAACTAAGATAATACAAGAGAATTACAATAACCTAGAGCTCAGTGGCTCCTAGCTGCTGTCATTGTCATCACCACGTGCTGGTCTCATTCCTCTCCTGCCCCAAAATGAAGGGTGGGATGATCACATCCTCCTAACCCTTCATCTCTCACGCAGAGTCACCCTGTGCCCAGCACATTCCTCACAGCGACCTCGAGAGGGTCTGTCCACTGTGGGCCTGACCTAGGCTCAAAGAGATTGACAACGGGTTCTAGCATCTTCCTAGAATTTGGGGACATGCACCTAGGTAACTGTGGACCCCTGAGCCATTGTGCTTTTGTGCTTTCATGGCCTTTACCTCCTTGACAACTCCTGCTTTAGACAAGTTATTCAACCCCTCTCCCTGAGTTCTCCTGGGCCAAGATCATCAAAACCTTCTCTTTCTCCTCTCCTCTTGCTTCCCCCTTCCCTCCCCTTCCCTCCTCTCCCCTCTGCTCCCCCTTCCCTCTCTCTTTCTACCCCTTCCCTCTTCTCCCTCCCCTGCTCCTTTCTCCTCCTTCCTTTTCTCTCCTCTCCCCTC
>NC_058410.1:125294086-125349674 GCF_002201575.2 Neomonachus schauinslandi
CCTCCCTCCATCCCTCCCCTCCCCTCCACTTCCTTCCTCTCCTCTCTTCTCCTCTCCTCTCCCCTTCCTCCTCTCCTCTCCTCCACCATCTTCCCTCTTCTCTCCTCTCCTCTCCTCTCCCCTATTCCTCCCTCCCCTCTTTTTCTCTGTGTCCTCTTTCTCTCTCTCTCAGTCACTCTCAGGACAGTCATATCTCCTGTAGGCCAAGCAGCATCCCAGGTCCCTGGCCCAGGAGCCAGAGTTTCTGGAACCAGAGCCCCTCACAGCTCGGTGACATCTGGGTGGCTTTTACGGTGTGAGGTTCTTTACCCAGGAGCACCTCTTCCCTTGCTTGGATTTAGTTCATCCCTGGGATTGGCATGGTTAATGAGGTTAGTGGTTTAGGGGTAGCTGAGGTGAGGATGCTCCTGACTCCTTTCCTGAACAAACAGCACTGGACAGAAGCCAGGATTTCCATCTCACTCAGGCTGGAGCCCTGGTCAAATGGGCCTACCTCTAAATAAGTTTCTTCCAAGAACAGCATCTCCCATACCTTTACAGAAATAAAAACTAAGAAAAAAAAACAAAACAAAACCTGTAACTCTTTTAAAGGACACTTGCCCTTCCCCAGGTCACTCAACTTGTGGCAGAGGGCATTTCCATTCTGCCCCAGGGGAATTTCACTGCTCTTTAAGTAAACCCAGAAGACAACCAACAAATAATGCTTCACATTAATAATGTCTAAAAGATGAAAGGTATTAGTTTCCTTTATACGTCCGGTTTATTGTCAGTGGTGCAATTAAATTCTATCTTAGGCTGTGGCTGGAGCATCCCACAGCTTGGAGGGGCTCTCTCCTGAGCCCTTCACAGGGACAGGGCGTCGGTTCCTAATGAAGGCAGGCCCCACCTCCGGTGGGACAGGTCTCCCAGGGAGCACCTGCCATTGGGGGGGGACCCTGGTTCTGGTACCAGCACCTTATGCTAGTGAATGCACGTTTTCACAGCACTGATGGCCCCTCTGGAGGAGCTTCATGCCACCCTCCATTTGCAGTTGTTTCCTGTTCTGCCTGCAGACCCTGCACGACCTCACTGTTCGATTATCTTCTAAGGCCTCTTGTGTGGATGGCGCTGTGAGAGGCTGTGGGCGCGGCCTGAGGGGGAAGGCCTCAGGATGACTTAAGCCTTTCTCAGAATGAAGGACCTGGGCTCTCTGTCTCGATGGGCACGACCTGTGTGTGTTTGGGTGAGCCTCTCCCTGGGGTGACTCATAACATGGCCGTCCTCAAGTGCCATGTGCACAGTGCTAGACCCATTGGCAGCTGCCTTGCTGAGTGCTCCACGACAGTCATTAGCTTTACAAATGATTCACAGCAAACGGTTCATAAGACCCAGGGCTTACAGTACCCCCGATCCCTGCCACCTCTGGGGGCATTTAAAATATGCGCAACTTGGTAAACTTTGATGATCATCTTAGAAGAATGAAGCTTAAGATCTGTGCTAATGCTTTTAATCACTTTTGGAAAAAAAGACCTCCAGCAACTTGAGAAGGCCTCTAATACCTGGGTAAGGCTGACATAAGGTTATCATACCCCAAGGACATGGACGGAGGCCTGGGTTTCTGCTCACAGGACAGGAAGGTGTCTCAGGATGTGGCTACAGATGCTGCCAGTGCTCCCGAAAAGAGGGAGCAAACAGGTTGCCATATTTGTCTTCCATTTCCATCCATCCTCTGCCCTCCTCTGCCAAGTTTCTTTGAACCATTTGGGCAGAGATTTCTGGTGGTAAATGGAGAGACAAATAAAAACTACTAGCCAAACGCGCAAAATAACCCTATGGTGATAGAAGTCAGAAAGGTGGTTATCTTTGTGATGGGGGAAGGGATTATTGACTGGAAAAGGCATGAGGGAGCTTTCTGGAGTGTTTGGACTCCTCTATGTCTTCATCTGGCTGGTGGTTGCAAGGCGTCTATGTATATACAAACTCACTGTCACTAAGCTGACATCTCAGTGAGTGTATCCTACTGTATACAGTTAGATCTCAATGTCCTGAATGCAGGCGGGAGATGATCCCAGTGGTTTCCATTTCATGCCATGCCTGACCCACTTTACTCTGGAGACACTGAAATTCTATCTGTGTCCATTACACATCTTTATCTTCCTCCACAAGTATGTTTATACCCACAGGTTTTACTTATATCTGCAGCCACATCTATATATTTAAATCTGGAGAGGAGGGAAAAGTGTTATATATGTGTGTGTCTATATATAGGGCAGTTTACTTCTCTCAAAGAACAGGAGGATCTTAGCTCCCCCCTACTTTTTTTGTTGAGCAGGACACACACACACTAAGTATGCCTGGGTGCCTAATCAATAACCTTGCCCTTCTCCCTTGTCTGAGATGGTAAAACTGACCTTGATGGTGAGCTGGGGGATGGTCAGCATGGTGGACTTCTGCTTGGCCAGAACATCCTTGGTCTCGTTGACACGCGCTGTGACAAAGAAGTGCAGGTATGCTTGTTCCAGCAGCTGGCCCATGTACTCGCCCGCTCTGATCGGCACCTCCTCTCTCTTGACTGGCAGGAGGAGAAACAAACATACAGAACATCAGGACCTGAGTTAGACCTGCTTGACTTTGCCCACGTGCTCCATCTCCTTCCCCATCGGGGTTCAAGGGAGCAAAAGGACCTCAGCATCCACCAGAAGCACAGCCAAGGTGAAGGATGAAGACTCAATCAAGGACAAAGTCTCGTGCTTCTTGGATAAAACAAGAATGTGCTAGAAATTTAATATTCAGGGAAGCCTTACTAGAGAAAATGTGTCATTTTTTTCTAAACAGTGCTTTTGCTGTTGTAAAAATGCAAAGCCATGACAGGGATGTTGAAGATCAAGGACCAAGGGGTTTTAACTGTGGCTGTTTTGAGTTGACCGTGGACAATCCCAAGATGACAGAAACCCAAGGCCACCAGTCCATGTACCGTCCCCTCGTGCAACAAGAAACATCTCTCCCAGGCCATAGGCCACCCTTGAGCAAAACTGTCAACTACCTAAACCTTATCCTTATAGCACTTCACATTTTCTTTCCAGCTTTTTCTGTACCAATCTTACATGACTTTTCAATATAAGAGAAAGAAGCCTTTGAAACCAGTTTTTATCCTAGGCATTCAGGTCTCTCCCACCCCGTTCCTATTTGCAATGTAAAGGACCTCTGTGCTGAATGCCTGGTTCCTCAAGTCACTGATGTTAGCTTTTAGGTGTTGAGGACAGGCCAGTGAGGCTGGGGAGTGGTCCAGGCTCCCCTCCATTCACCATCTGGGCTGAGGGCAGAAATGCTATCTTGTGGCTCTGAATGTAACAGTGAGGTCCTGTTCGGCTGCACTGCCTGCTTTCTCTATCACTCTCATTTCTCACTGCTCAGGATTCAAGAGAGCAAAGAGGCCGAGCCCGGGCCATGGTGTAGCACCTGCTCACCTGCTCAGAGCCAGGTGCTAGCGCTGCATTGACAGCTGGCCCAGTGGGGAAATGGGTGGCAATGCCTCCATCCCCATGCCCAGAACACAGGCTCTGCAAATGGTCACAGAATGGAACATCTCCACCACTGCTTCCTTGCCCAATGTCTGCCTTTTGCCAAAGATTCCTCGTCCCTGTGGAAGTTATTGAAAGGAATGATTCCCAGGGTCCATTGTTTTACGTGCAGGTGCAGGGGATAGTCAGTCCCCAGTGAACAGCAGTCCTGAAATGAGGACGGGATACTGTGTAGGGCAAGCCAGGGCACAGGGAAGGCTCCCTGACTTGTCGGCCCACAGGCGAGGATGCATCAGGCCATGCTCATCACCTTCACAGATAAATAGGCGCTGTGACCTCCTCTAGCCCTCTGACTGAGGAGTTCTTAATCCCCGTGGGGACATTAAAAACCCGCCCTGTTGAATTAAGACCAATTAAATCACAGACCAATTAAATCAGAGTTTTGGAGGCTGGGGCCCAGGCATTATTTTACAGGTTTCGTGGCTGATTTTAATGTGCAGCTGGGGTTTGCGGGGGGGTACTGCTCCAACAACCAGGACGATCCCCACAGGATCAGCTCTGTAGAAGCGTTGGTTCATGTGGAAGGTATGGCCCTTCCAGTCCAGGAGCTTGCTGCTTGGAGTGTGGCCTGCAGACCATCAGCTGTGAGCTCATAAGAGATGCAGGTTCTCTGAACCCCCCCACCCCTAACCCCACCCCAACTCTCTGAATTACGATCTGCTTTTGAATAAGATGCCCACATGATGCATATTCAACTTTGAGAAGCTCCCAGAGTTAGGAGGACCTTGGCTTGAACTTGGCCCTTGAATTCTGCTTTTTTAATGACCCTTTCATATTGCCTTCTTTGGGCCTGAGCCTGGACCCTACTTCCTCCATGACTCCCCTAGAAATTAATTGTCCAGACAGATAAGACTCCATCCCTTGACTGGATACAACCTCAGATGAGCACAAGGGGCCTGTTTTTCATGCTCCCAGCTCTGGATGGATGGAGTGGCAAATGGTATGCCTTGAAGAACATATGTTTTGTCTCTAGCTGCCTCCAGCAATACTAAAAAATGAGATCTCCTCTGGTTATTACTGGGGGGGGTGGGCTCTGTTTGACCACTGGATTCCTTGAGGTTGGCGAGATATTTCTGACTTTTTTCTACCAATCTTAACGAAGACTTTTGCTACCTTTATAATGTTGGCACCAGGACATTATTCTCTTGGGTAGAACATTCTCTAAATCATAGCCCTAAGGAAACTGGGCTGTGCTTCCAAGCCCAAGAGAACAGTGCTCCTGAAATAGTATGTTATGTAAGTGCTGTGTTTTGCCACTGCACAAGAAATTGTTCTAGATAAAGTTTATTAAACGTGGCAAGAGAAAGAAGAATAGGTTTTCATTCTATGAGTGGTGGAGCTGGGCTCCTGCCAATATCATTTACTGTGTCTGGGGAAAGCCGAGGGAGACACAGACAGGAGCTGCCTCATCTCTTTTTCCAAAAAGCAAAGAAAACTAAATATAGTCAAGTGGAAATGATAACACCTTTGAAGGTACTGGAAGGTTTAAGTTATTCAAATCTTCCAAGCTGATTCTAGCCCACACATTCTCTTTAATCATCAATCTGGGAAGTATGCCTCCCATTCTACTTGGAAAACTTTCTTTGCAACCGAGTCTCCTAGGAGTGTACTCTGACCTGCTTGATCAAGGTCTAGAATCAGGTGGCTTTTTGCAACACGTTGCAATTTATTTTATTATTATTATTATTATTTGCCATTTATTTTAGATTGCAGTTTGCAACCTATTGCATACAGTTAATTCCACCTGGTCGCTGTCCCTAGATCAGTGACCAAGAGGGTTAATGTATCATGCCATTCCAGCCCTATCAACTCATAGAAGCTCATTTTCTTATTGGATTAGGGAGAAAAGGGGAAGGAGATGGGATTCTTGTGAGGTGGGAAAGGATGGTGTATAGTTAAACCTAAGTTAGATCAGGCCTCATTTCTGCTCAAAATCCTCTAATGGCTCCTCCGGCTCAGCTCACTTAGAATCAAAGCCGAAGTCCTTACAAGGGCCCACAGTTCTTTATGTGGTCTACACCATCACTCTCCCTTGCCACCTTTGC
This sequence comes from Neomonachus schauinslandi, assembly GCF_002201575.2. Lineage (NCBI taxonomy): Eukaryota > Metazoa > Chordata > Mammalia > Carnivora > Phocidae > Neomonachus > Neomonachus schauinslandi. Next base: position 125,299,692 of record NC_058410.1, read on the forward strand.
TCCCAACTCTGGTTTCCTTGCTACTCATTGAACATATCAAACATGCTCTGGCCTCAGGGCCTTTGCATTTACAGTTTCTTCTGGCTGCAAAGCTTGCTCCTTTCCTTCTGTCAGGTTCCTATTAAATGTCATCCCATTAGAGAGGTTTTCCCTGATCATCCCACCCCACCAACATTCCCTTCTTCCCTTACCCTGTTTTATATTTTCTTGTTATGTGTGTAACTATCCAATATGGTACTTTGTTTATTGTCCAGCCCCCACCTCTTAAGACCACAAACCCCATGAGGGTTGGCACTTCTGTTGTGTTCATTGCTGTGTCTCTAGGACAAAACAACATCTAGACATTAAGCATGAAATAAAGGTTTGGGGAACGAATCTACAACCCTGTGGCGTGGATGGTATTGTTCCCATGCACGGAAGAGCTCAGATTACTTAAGTAACTTGCCTAGGGACACACAGCCAGTAGGTGACATAGTCACACCTAAAATCCCCATTTGTCTAATTCCAAGACTCAGTTTCTTTAAACTCCACTGTGTCTGCCTGTTGTCTTGAGTCCTTTATACTGACGAGTTTTGTCTTTAAGAATTACCTTTCCTACCTTGAGGGATAGGAAAATTGCTAGATCTCTCAGTTTCCAAAAAATATATACCATGGTGACTTCCTAATCGTTAGTCACATTACTATAGCTCCGGAAATTTGTTCCCCTAAGGTTGGGTAGGTTTGTTGGAATTAGGATTTTTAGGAATGTTCCCCATTTTTCTGGGAATATCTTTCTATAGCCTCACAAGGGTACTCACTGGGGCTTGGGACAGCCACTGAATCCAGAAAGCTTGAAAACGACTGGGATGTGTGGGTTGGTTATCCCTGGGGGCATATTAGTCTTGCTTGCCTTCACGTTGTAAAACTTATTATTTGTACACCTTTAATTTTCTTTGCCACATGTCAGGTCAACAGAAATCCAGTGCCCTGAAAGGTTTAGGTCCTTTTCAACCTGCTTTAACTCAACATGCTTGGCCTGGAGACCAGTTTCTCCCAGTTAACTCATTTTACCAGTTATGTGACTAACCTTTGTGCCCCCTAAATACTAGTACCTCAAGAAATGAGATTGGTCAAAACTGCAATTCCCAATGTAAGCTGAAGACTGTCGAGCCCAAGCCTGCTTAAAATATTCTGAATTTTTATAGTGAAGGAGATGCTTTGGAAGGGCATGTATTCGAGGGAGGCTGGGCAGGATCAAGGACGAGAAAGAGACCCCATGAGAGGTGGCAGAGAGAACAAAGCCCATCAGAAGCTCCTGGACAGCACATCCTGAGTCTCCAGTCTCCTCTCCCAAGGGTGGGCTCTCCCCTGTCCCACTATATCAGCAGATGAGTTTTCAGAAATGGCCCATATGCAGAGCTTAGATCTCTTACTTTCTAAATGGTAAAGCAAAACACATGACTTGGGGAGAGAGATAGGGAGTGGAGCGGGGGGTGCTGCTTTCTGATACAGGTGCTTCACAAACTTTCCTGGGCACTAAAATCCCCTTGGGATCTTGTTACAATGTAGATCCTGGTTCAACAGATCTGGGGTGGGACCTGACAGTCTGCATTTCTAACCAGCTCCCAGGGGATGCTGATGTTTCAGGTCCTCGGCCCACACTTTGAGTAGCAAGAAGTTACATTTAATTTTCATCACTCATGGGGCTTTAGGCTTTGAAAATTTCAGTGTTCACTTCTATGCATGAGAGGTGAAGCCGAAATCTGAGGCCCCTCTAGAAGAAGGAGATTCTCCTATGGGGTTCCTGTTTCTGAGCTCTGCGGCAAAACTTTAACTTTGACAGGAAGTTATTATTATTTTTTTTTAGATTCATTTATTTATTTGAGAGAATGAAAGAGGGAGGGAGCAGGGGGAAGGGGCAGAGGGAAAGGGAGAGAGAGAATCCTCAAGCAGACTCCCACTGAGCACAGAGCCGGAAGCGGGACTCTATCCCACAACCCTGAGATCATGAACTGAGCTGAAATCAAGAGTTGGACACTTAACCAACTGAACCACCCAGGTGCCCCTGACAGGAAGTTATTAATGAGTGACAGCACCAAGCCAGACAGGGAGGCAGAGAACAAGTCCCGGGGAGAAGAGCCCCCCTTGTTAGCTTACAAGACATGGGCTCCAGCATCACTTCAAACGTCTCCTTCTTGAATTCTGTCTTGGAGACCCCGGTGTAGAAGACAATATTGCCCGAGAGATAGGCTGAGAGGGTGTAACGGTCGGAGCTGTTGTTCTGGAAGGTGATAGTTAGCTTGAAGTCTCTTCCCAGCACGGCATTTTCCACTTCAAAATTCATGACCACGTCAGACCTGGGTTTAAGAAGGCCATCCGTGTTGAGGGGCTTTTTAGCCCCATACATCAGTGCAGTTTCCAGGGCCAGCCTCTCTTCTTCTTGGCCTAGGAGAGATGCAGAGATCATGACAGGGGAAAAGAAATGCAATGCATCAAAGAGAAATTAATAAACACGCTGTGCTCTGGGCACTGTGTGTTATACTGGTCTGGTTGCCTCTGTAAGCCACTCAACTGCTCTTCGAGACAGGCGTCATCATTATTCAGGTGTTACTAATTCTGCAAAATCAGGTTCCTGGAGAGCTATGACCTGCCTGGGCTGCCGAGTTAGTTGGCATCGCTGGGGCTTATCTGAAAGCGGGGTGCTAAGGGGTTGCTCTCAGGGCTGTTTCTCCAGGGCTGCTACTTCAGGGTTCTGCAGGCAGAGTTGGCCCAGTCCAACTCCTCTCAAATAGTGGTGCCAATTTGCTTCCCTCCCCTAATCCTAGCTAGAATTCAGGGGTCTCTAAGCAAAGATTTTGGCAATAGTTGCATCTTGCCATTCCACCCTGTGCTATACCAGTTTTCTCCTATTCACGGGTATTTCTGATGAGACCTGTCTTCCTCGTCTCTCTTTCCACGTGGGCCTGTCCCACTTTCTCCTGCTGAGCTGACTCCTGGGCAGCTGCCGTCCTGCCCTCTACTCCTTCCTCTCTTGCCATCGTCCCCCCTAATCCCCCCCCCGGCAGAGTGTAGAGATCACTTTTTCTGCAAATAGTGCACCGCCCCTATACTCAGACCTGGCAAGTCGTTAACAAGCCTTCTCTGCCAAAGGGCTCTAAGGCCAAGTTCCCTTGGGGAGCACTGGGTTGTCTGGGGCCTCCAGATGTTCATTGTCTTGATTCCAGCCTATCAGAGATTCTGAGCTTGAGCCCTACAGTAAGGAGACTTAGTTAATGTAAGACTTCCCAAACTCATCCGACGCCAACCACATTTTTTTTTGAGGGACATCTATTGGCATCTGGGGGTGCACTGAAGTTCTAATGCAGTTGGAGATGTGTGTGCTCTTTTTAGGAAAATGTCTTCTGTGGGATTTCCAGGATGGTGGTGGAGGAGATGAAGGTAGGGACAGGAGGAGAAGGTGTGAGCTCTGGAAGAATCAAACAAGAGCTTTGTGCAGTTGTGGAAGCAAGAAATACAGGTATAAGTCAGACCTCAGAGCTTGCTCCTCCTGGCTCCGAGCTGCGCTGACGTTCCTTACAGAGCCCCGGACAAAATGCTTGGCTTGAGGGGACAGGGCTTGAGGAGGTGTGGAGAGATAGTCTCTATTCTCTTTACCCCCTGAGTACCTTTGGGTACATCTTAGTGCATCGTTGAAGACACAGAGGCAAATTCTTTGACTTGTAAAAACCAGTCATGGGAATGGCTAGCAAAAAAGAATCACCTGGAAATAAAAGTGTGAGCTTTTAAATTCATTAATTTTAAGATACTGTCTTCTACTTTACTTAGCAATGGAATGCAATGCAGATGAAGAAGTCAATTAACAACAGTTACTGCCGAGAGCTAATTCTGTGACAGTTATTGTGGTGAAGTGCATACTGGGCATTGTCTCATTTACTCCTCAGAGAACCCTACAAGGCAGGCACTATTATAACTATCCATGTCCTTGTTTGTAAAAAAAAAAAGCAGGGGGGCACCTACATCACGGGGTTGTTAGGAGGTTTGGGGGCATGCACAAGAACTGGCAGCTACTAGGACTTTGCAAAGACCAAAAATGCCAGTAGGTGTTGCAAACAAATGTGCATGTGCGTGTGTGTTAACAAGTTCTCTGATTGCCAAGATGGCAAGAACGTGCCAGGAACAATTGGTCTAGGACAAGCATTGGCTAGAGCACGTGTTTACAGATCAATAGGAGGGAGACATTATCTCCCTACAAAGGGAAGGAGGGGCTATGACAAGGAAAGTTCAGTAAAATATTTCTGCAGAAAGCACCTGGCCAACAGCTCCTTGGGAGAGCATTATTGATGATCACTTTGGATGGGCACCAGATATGCATTTAGACAAAATAGGAGAGGGGAACACCAGCAGCAGGGACCTACCTGTCAGAGAGGTGCCATCTGGGGAAAGAGAGGCTGAGCTGGCCCAGATGAGGGGAAGGGACAATGGAAGGCTTGTGGCGAGCCACGGGAGACTTTATATGGCATCATAGATGGAGGAGCCTCTGGGTCCCCTCTGGGGATCAGCCTGTCCCGGGAGCCGGAGTGGCCAGGCAGTCATTCCAGAAGAGGAGGCAGGGACGTCAGGTTTCCCCAGAGCTAGGAGAATTGCCGTCTCTCTGCAGCTGTGCTTTATGCTCTGACATCTTACATAATTCAGGGCCATGAATTTAGTGCTGTGGGAGAATGATCTAAAGCCAGATTATATTTTCTGAGATTCTTCTGTGGCCTCCAGGAGCAAGGTCAAAAGCATCTTTCCGTTAACTCGGATGTAATGAAAGTGCGCTTTTATGTTTGTTAAGCTTCTTCTCATTGTTCAGGTGTTAGCTCAAATGTCCCCTTCTCAGAGAGCACCCCCTTCCATCACCCTGTGTAATGTGTCTCCAAGCCCAGTCCTCTCATCTCTCACTAACACCTGGTTTTCTGTCCTTTGCCCAGGACTTAACACTACATAACATTATTTTCCCCGCTAGAACGCATCTCCATGTTCCCAAGACCTACGACCCGGCCTGGCAAAGAGGCTTTGAAGGATCAAGGTTTGGAAAAGCACTTTGCTTTCATCCAGAGACAAAACTTTCATCTTTTAACAGACACTAAATAGTCCAGTTTGGGATATGTGATGTGCATTTAAATGCACCTGTGAAAGGGCCACCGGCATTACCATTCATCTGACGATTTGCTGCTACTTGAGCTACTATGACGTCCAGGCACCATGCTAGGCTCAGATGAGAAGCACAGCCCTTCCCTCATGGGTCTCAGGGACAAGTGCAGAGGGATTGCTATATGTGTGCCCTCCACAGACGCTGGGTCAGACGTTCCCATGTGGGGCAGGGCACAGGAGGAGAGACTCAACACCACCTGGGGGCAGGGAAGACTTCTTGGAGAGGTTTTACTCTCCGCAGTGAGAGCAAAGCATGAAGAAAGTGGCAGCCTGGCTCTCTGGAAGGCTGTCAGCAGCTCTCCCGGCTGCTGCTTGGGATGTCTGTGGGTGTGGTCAGGAGGTGCAGTGAGGGGGCCCAGAAGGCAAATAGCAGAGGCTTGGTGAGCTCTGACTGAAATGCCCTTCGAAGCAACAGAGGAGAGCAAGAGCTTTTAAGCAGTGTCATAACAGGCTCAAATTTATATTTTAAACATGTCACTTTGGCAGCAATGCATGGGTTAGACAAAGGGAAAGAGAGGGTGTGGCAGGAAGGTGGAATTGGGAAATAACAGCAGGTAGCCAGGAGAAAAATACTCATACCCTGACTAATAGTAGTAGTATTGTAGTAAGAATTGAATTACTAGCAGGAGCAGAAACTAACTTTATTGGACATTTATTCTGTATCAGGCACTATGCTAAGGGCTTTCCACACCTGATACCCCTGAATTCTCAGAGTGGCCATAGTATAGAGATAGAGGAGAGGAGATGAATTGGAACTATTTCTAAGGGGACATTTAGAGGGTTTGCTGCATGATTGGTTCTCGAGTTGCTAAATCTGGGGGGACTGTGGTTCTCTTCACTGGGGTCTGGAGTGGGGGAAACAGATCCAGGGAAGAGAAGGAGTGAGAGAAGGTGGCATTCCGGAAGGGTCGGTTTCAGGTTTCTTGGGAGACTTAGGGGAATGTGGAGCTGAACAGATAAGTTGGGCCACAGACACCAACTGGGGGGGTGATCAGTAGATATGTGACTATAATGCCAGCCACAGAGAAAGAACATAAAGTGGGTAGGAATGAAGCCTGAGGACTGAGCCTAGAATAAGTACCATTCAGAGGTGAGGGAAAAAAAGAGGAGCTTAGAGTTGCAGAAGGAGATAGCAAAAAGGGTCAAGTAGGTTGGGATAGAACCAGGAGAAGTGGTGTCATAGGAACAAAGAGGAGAGAGAATGTCAAGATTTGGGGCTGAGCAGTAGCAACAGAAGGCACGGGAAGCTCAGGCAAGCTGAGATCTGCGAACATTCATTCCACGTGGCAATCCGTTGGTCCTGGCAGCCTTGAGATGAGGAGCTTCAAGGGGCGCCTGGGTGGCTCAGTCATTAAGCGTCTGCCTTCGGCTCAGGTTATGATCCCGGAGCCCCGGGATGGAGTCCCCCAACAGGCTCCCTGCTCAGCGGGGAGTCTGCCTCTCCCTCTGCTCTTCACCCTGCTTCTGCTCTCTCTCAAATAATAAAACTAAATAAAATCTTCCAAAAAAAAAAATGAAGAGGAGCTTCAAGGATTTGTGGCTGGTAGCAGAACTCAGGGGATGGTAGGTGAGAAAGGAAACGAAAAGGCATGCAATGGCACGCCAAGGACAGGCAGTTCTTTCCAGATGCCTGCCATGGAGGCCAGCGGGAAGAAAGAACGGGGCATGTTTGGTGGGGAATATATTGCTGAAAAAAAAGTTGCGTGATTTTTTTTTAAACACAGGTGACACTGGATCCTCCTTAAATGCGAATGGGAAGGAGCTAATCCGGAAGGAGATACGGAAATACAAGTGGCAGAGGGAATGATTGATGGAACAAAGAGGAAATGGGATCCAGACATCATCATAAAAGAAGACAGATGGCCGCAGAAGTTTTAAGAATTCTGGTTTTCAAAATTTTATAGTTTCCTAATCTTACATATTTGAAAAAAAAAGGTATAAAATTAATATTAAGCTTTAGTTCATCCTCCACGTGAAAAATGATCTTTCTACAATTTAGTTAATTAAAATAGTTAATTCCTGAATCTGGTAATAATTTCTTCTCTATGTTTTTATTCATCTCTACATTTTAGTGCCCACATTCAGCATTTATGGATAGAGCAATTATATGAGAGATTCAATAATGAGAAGCAGAGTGACAAATGTATGACCACGATACGAGCAGCCTCTCCTAGGGGCCTGTGGCGACATCTGTAATCACTCAGTCAGTCCTGCCAGATTCAGGCACAGTGTCTGCATCCTTCTGTAAATAGCACCCCACTCAGCCATTCCTAAAGTCAGAATTTAAAATGCAGCTGCCATTCTTGGTTAAGAGGCTAATTAACCTCCTGGGATCAAACTCCAGCCCAGAAGCCAGATGGGGTGTCTCATAACTATGCTGACTTAGGGGTTCTTCTGCTTGGACCAGACCCCCATATGGTCCACCTCCCTGAGCCTTGCTTTCTTGCCAAACTCTGGAAGCCTGAACCTCCAGCTATCTTCCTTATCCAGAGTGGGCACATTTTATTTCTTTTAATCTGGTGTCCACCCCTGGTCAAGCCCCAACTCCTCTTCCATTGGACTGGCTTTTGGTCCTTCCTCTTTTGACATCTGACCCTGATTTGGCCTTCACTGCCACCTCCACGGATGACAGCTAATGACAATGGCGTTCTGCTGTGTGGTTTAGAAGAGACAGCTGGTTGTCTGGATGGCTCCCTGTAGGATTACCGCTTCTTCTCTACACTGTCTGTTCAAGACTTCTTCCACACCAGGAGTTTATCCACAATCCCTGGTGGGCTGCCTTTTCCTGGAGAAGTCTCTCCTCATGCTTCACCTGGCCAATACCTGTTTCTCTTTCTGTCTCAGTGAGCCCACCACTAATGTCCTTCAGGATCCCAAGTCTGATTTGGAACTCCCTTCTCTGTGCCCTGTTCTGGGCACCTGCTGCACAGCATGGTGAGGGCTTGCTTCCTGCTCATCTCTCCAGCTAGATGGGAAGGCAGGACTGTGCATCTCATCCCTACACAACAGTGCTGGGAATATGGTGGGTGGTTAAGATCAAGTTGTTGAATGGATGAATGATAGATGAGTGAATGTTGCAGCTAGTTTCTTTCTCTTTTTTCTTTTTAAAGATTTTATTTATTCATTTGTCAGAGAGAGAGAGAGAGAGAGCACAAACAGAGGGAGTGCCAGGCAGAGGGAGAAGCAGGCTCCCCACAGAGCAGGGAGCCTGATCCCATGACTCTGGGATCGTGACCTGAGCTGAAGGCAGACGCTTAACTGACTGAGCCACCCCGGCATCCCTCTTTCTCTTTTCCTAGGGACTTTTATTTTTCCTTTCCGAACCTTTTTGTCCATAACTCTATAACAAGAGGGCATTACTTGTTTGTTTTGTTTTATTGTACTTATGGTTTTTTAAACTCTCATTTCAGGAAAAAGCCAAAAAGAAAAAAAACACACATTTGTATCTATGTTGTACAATGGATGATAACCAATAGAAGAAAAGAATGAACCATTTCAGAAATATAGCAAAAATTCACTAGTTCAGGTGACAAAAATCCTGAATTTCTAATACAATGTGTGAGAATTCTCAATTCAGCAAACTTTCTCTTTATAGTGCAAATTGCTTTTTTAAATAAGAGCAGAGAGACTATCTAAAATATTTAAAATGAATTCTGCATTCCTTAGCACTTCAGGAGTACTGATGAATATTTAGGTATATGCTAATTACTTGTCATTTCTCTCCATTCACTAAAATAAATGCCTACTCCTAAGAACCTCTACTGGTGAATCATTTGTAAAATATACTCCACATTCCCCATCAAGAAACCCAAGCTCCTCTACCTCCTATCTACTACTGACCTTGGCCAGCTTTGTCTCTAGCCATTGGCACTCTGAGCTTGATGTTTTTAGGACCCTAAACACACCGACTAACTCACATCTCCAGGATGCCTTTGTTCATGTTCCCACTGCCTGGAAGCCCCTGTCTAGATTTATTTAACTGTGGTCTGTGACTTCTCTTACCCTGCTCTGCTTTTTCTGAATCTCCTGGCTGGACTGTGTGTCTTTCTTCTTTGTTCCCCACACCCTCTGCATGATGATCCTATCATTTTTCCAGGAACAGAAACTGAATCCTGCTCACCGTGGGGATCCCCAGCACCAAACACCATTCTAGACATAGAGTAGGCACCCAGTACTGACCAAAATGGGCTTGAACTCAACAGCTCCATTTGAAACTGTCTACACAATAAACATTATTAACATTAATATTATTTTATAATTGAAATGGGCCTTTGACCTAATTGTCCTGAATTAGTGAGATCACACTATTTTGTTAATATTGTATTATCTATTTCAAGGGACTTCCGTGATAATTCAATGGAACGATGTATATGCAGATAGTTTGTAAAGTACTAAACAACTGTGAATGGCTGTTTAAATTTCTATTATTAAACTAAAATTACATTAGTTATACAGTGTTTTCTATTATTGAAAGTTAAGATTCTTCCGTGTTTTTGTGAGCAAGAACTATATTGTGTTAAAAGAGACATGACTTTAAACCAAATTGTCTTCACAAGCAATGTGAAGGGGAATTCTGCTCAAAGCAAATAAAGAAAACTACAAGGAGAAATTGTGGGTGTGAGGTGTCTCCCTCATGAGGGTTTATGGTGTATTCTCCAGAACACATTTCATAGTGACAGCAGGTAAGTATTAAACAAACTTGGGCAAAGAAATCTTCATTCAGTGGCAGTAAGTTACCTTCTTGGAATTTGTAGGTATCAGTAATATCCTTTATGCCATCTCCTCCAACTTCTTTGGTTACCATCAATTTCCCAATGTGGTTGGTATCAACGGTTTCAACCACATGAGTGCCATCTTTCTTGGCTGTAATGTAAACGAGATCACTGTTGACCTAAAAACAGGAGAAGGGAGCGTTAGCTACCATCTGAAGTCCTTGTCATCAGAATCTCTCTCAGTGGTGTAAGCCATCCTGGATCCCTAGAGAGGACATGTTCCTTTCTTCAACAACATTGGATTCATTGGGCTGAACTTGTCTTAAAATGAATCTGAAGGATAATCTAGCTTATTTTAGTTATCAGGTGTTATAAATGAAGAGTATTTGGACTATTGATTGTTTAAACATCAACCACTTCTTTCTCTCCTTTTTCTTGCTGGTGAATTCCACCTCCTCAGAAAGAGCCCAAACCATCACACCTGTTACTCACTTTCCCAGACTGCTTTTAATCCAGCAGTGGCTGTGTGACCTACTTCTGGGAAGAAGAAGAAGTCTGCTGGGTGGCTTCTGGGTAGGATTCTTCTCTGTTATAAAAGGAGAGAGTTTGCCCTTCCCTTTCTCCTTTTCAATGTTTTCACATTAAGTGAGGTGATGTTTGGAGCTTTTGTAGCCTTCCTGGGACAGTGAAGAGAAACACTGCCAACAATACAAAGATGGCCAAGTAGAGAGACAAGAAGCACGTGCGGACTTAACAATGTTGTTAAATGGCTGAGTCAACCGTGGGACCGCCTACTTTAGGATTATCTACATGAGAAAAATTATAGGTAAACTCTTCATGTTTAAGTCATTTTAATTCTGTTACTTGCAGTCAAAAGCATTTTAACTGAAAAATGATATTAGGCTATCAGGAAAAATTCAGGCAATTTTGTGGTGGTTCAGCAATGGAACCATGCTATTTGTGGTATTTGGAGACAGCATCTTGGGGCCATGCCGGCTGACCCCAAGCTCTTCTGACATTCTGCCTTAACAGTCTACTTTCTAGAGACAATGTCTAAATCTGTGCCTGAGGGCTGAGCCCCCTAGAGTCTCTTGTTATATTCTTTATAACCACTTTTTTAGGATCCCATTTATTAGCATGGGAGCAGGTAGAAACATGAACTACAGTGTATTATCAGGAGCTCCAGCTGAAAACAGTCTCTGAGGTGTTCATGAAATATTTTCCAAGCCACACATCCCTACTCTTTCAAATAGGGTGACAATAGTGTCTTCCTCACAGTGGTTGGAAAATTAACTGAAATAGATGTCTGTAAATTACTTATCATAGTGCCTGGCATAGATCAAATGCTCTATAAATAATAATATCATAAATTAATAGTATTGCTGAGATGCTGTAGTGCTATAGTCCTAGAGATGGACAAAATGCATTTAGTCACTGTTCTTGTAGGATTTACACTCTAGTAAGGGAGATTCTGTGCATTAGAATCACCTGGGGAACTTAAAAAAAAAAATAGATGCCCAGTTGAGGAGGTCTTGGGTGGGGCACTAAGTCTATTATTTTTAAAAGAAGTTCTCAATTAATTCTATTGGACACCCAGACCTGAGACCCTGGCAATACAGTACAATAAGTCCCCAGGGTGGGGGGATGCTTAAGATACCACCAGAGCACCTGGGGCAGTGGGGCAGGGCAGGGTGGGGAGGGGCGGGAAGGTGACTAGGAAGTAACAGCCAAGTTGAAAACCGGAAAATGCATAGGAGTTAGCGAACTAAAGGATCTCATGTTAAGTGCTCTTACTAACCAACCAACCAACCAACCAGCCAACAAAAGCTCACAAAAGAACACAAGGAAATTTCTGGAGGCCATGGCCATGTGTACTTCCTTCATTGTGGGGAAGATGTCACAGGTGTATGCATATGTACAAACTCATCAAGATGTATCTATTAAATGTGTGCAATATTTTACGTTAATCATACCCCAATAAAGCTAAAAAGAATAAAGCATAAAAAAAAAAAATGGAGAGAGGAAGGCTGTGACAGGCAGAGGGACTGCCACAACCACAGGTCGGAGAGGGTGGGTCAGAGACACACTGGATTAGCAAGAACCTCGGGTTCTGATCTTGAATGTGTACTTTTGGAAAGCTACCTTATCCTCTCTGAACTTCAGTTCCTGTTTCTAGAAAATGAAAATAGTTATACTTCTTCTGCCAATTTCATAGTAACGCTTTAATGAGACAGCACCAAGCAAAATAGGATCTATGTGAGCATGACTTGTAAACTTTAAAACTGAGTAAAAATGTAATGGTTTTTATTAGGTAATGGGGGAACTTGATGATAAAGCCCTAACTTTCAAAGTTGAGGTTAAAAAAAGCAACTTTTCTTTACTTTCTCACAAAATGTTCTGAATTTACATGGACTCTGACCTCTACTAAGGTGAAAGCAAGTAGTTGACATTCATTGAAGGGCCACAAGGTTTCAGGGACACTTACAAATTATTTAATCTAAACCTCACAACAACAACCACCTGTGAGGTATGTATTATTATCCCTATTTTATAGATGAGGGTGCCAAGTGGGTTAAGAAGGGTCAGCAAAGTGTTTGTGGTCACATAGCTGGGAGCTGCTGGAGACTGAAACCCTGGGCTGGCCCATCGCCCATTCCCTGACCTTCACCCTGGGCTGACCCATTCCCTGACCCTCACAGTGCATTGCCTCTCCCATACAGCCCTACCGGACCACCAGCGCCGCCATGAGGTGGTAAGATGGTTTCATGCTTGGGGTGCAAGTGGTTCCATGCATGGGCCTCAGATATCTGAGGGGTGATAAATGGTGACCTCATTCTTTAGCAGAATAATCACGGCTTTGTGGCACTAGCCATAGGATGTGCAAGACCAAAATATGAATTTAGGAATTAGGATAGGCCATGACAGGGCAGACACCAGGGATATTTGTCATTTTGGGGAGAAAAAAAAAAGTTAAGGAAACTTTAAAAGAGCTTCCTGAGACTTTTGGCTTTCCCTCTGGAGAAGGCCATGCGAGCACAAACAGCCTCCTCCTCTTGCAAATTAGAGCAACAATGCTGATAAATATCTTCTTAATAACAGCCCTTACAACAGTTTACAGTTTTCCAGGGAGACAAGGCTAAATATGAAAAGTGGCTAAATCGTCTCCCCTTGAGCATAGAGCTTAGGAAATTTATGTGGGCTCAAATCTCAGGCCAGCCCAGCAGCACTGTCCCTTGTGGAGAGAGGAGAGGAGAAACCCACATATGAAATGGCTATTGCATATGTATGTTGTGGGGGTGTGGAGAGAAAGTATTCTTTCCAATCGACATTAGCAAGCCTTCTTTTCGGTTTCAGCCACCAGTGCAATGGTCCCCCATCTTGGCTGCGTATGAGCCACTGAGGGCTTAAAAGAGTAATGGTGACAGGCCCCCACCCAAGGCCAACTGCATGTCTGTGGTAGACATTTGTAAGTGCAGGTGGTGCTGGAAAGAATATTGGATCTGTACTGTGTGACTTTGGGCAAGTTACTCACTGTCTCTCAGCTTGGGTTTAATAATGCCATTCTTGCCGGGCAGAAACCTAGATCAGTACTGCTGGAGAAAGCCCTATGTTGAAGGCTAATTTCTTTTGAATGAAAAGGAGTCTTAGTGGCCATCTGGTCCTACCCTACACTTGAGGGGACTGTGGTCACATAGAACCTGGGCATCCCAACATGAAATCTGGTGCTCGTTTCAGCACACCACAACTTTGCCCCTTTATCAGACACAGGCACTTCTACTCAGCCTCTGCTGAGGTGCTTGCTGAGCCCTGGGGCTCAGCAAAGGTGGGCTGGGGCTGCAAGCTAAGGGTCCCCCTCTCAACAAAGTTCTGCACGTGCCCCTGGAATGTAAGCATATGTCCACTGCTGGCAGAAGCTATGCTCTTTACCACTAAGGATGGAAACTCTTTTTTCAGGATCCAGGAAGATTTGCTTTGTTCATTTGTTCCTAACTAGAGATAACTACAAAACAGGCTGTGCGGAGAAAGTGGTGCTCCTCTGAGAGCGCACGGAGGCAGTGCATGAACCTTCTGGTACAACTGCCATCCTTCTACTCTGTGCTTGCCAGGCCCCTGTGTGTGCTGTCTGCTGCTCTGTCCCTGTGCCTCGTCTCCCACCAGGACTGCCAGCACCTGAGGGCACCATCTGGATCCTATCTCTCTGAGACTCAGTTCTTAGCAGGGTACTCTGCCTCCACTTCTGTTTGCTTGCTTGCTTCATTCATCCATCCATCCTCGTTCATTCAACAAGTATTTATTCATGACTACTTTGTGCCAGAACTTGTTTTCAGTGATGAGGATACATTCATGGAGCTCATATTCTAGAAAGGAGAGAAATAATAACACTAAGGCAAGTGTTGTGAGACAGGCCAGGAAGTGAGATTTTAGGTGGGGGTGGGGTGGGATGAGTGAAGACCTCTTTGAGGAGGTGACCTGAGCAGAGACTTGGATGCAAGGAGGGGTCAGATGTGCAAGGATGTGGTGGAGGGTAGGGGAGAGCTTTCCCAGCAAAAGGAACAGTATATATAAAGGTTCAGAAGCAAGAGTATGTTGGCATGTTGCCAGAAGAGCAAGAAAGTCAGTATGACTGGAGGGAAATGAGCAAGGGAAGAGGTGGAAGGAAAGTCAGGAGCCAGATCACATAGAATCTTGTAAAGACTTGTGCTCAGTTTTATTGTAAGTGTTGTGGAAATCCATTAGAAGGTTGGGGGCACGGGACTAAGGTGTTTTATTTACATTTTTAAAGGATGATTCTGGTTAGACTGTGGAGAATAAACAGGAAAAGGGTCAGAGGAGGGAAGGGAGGTGGGCTAGGAATCAAGTTCATAGAGCTCAATGTTATACGGAGCTCAAAGGGTAATAATGGGCATCACAGACCTGGCTGGATGCATGCTGTCTTTAGAAGGTATTTCTGGCAAGATGCATGAAGATTAAGAAGAGAAGCCAACCTGATTCCAAAATCTTATACATTATTTGAATAAATGGATGAACTATTTTAGATCAGAATAGGAGTCCCCCAAAATGGGCTAAAAAGTGGTAGCAAAATAACGTTGAATTGAGAATGAAGTGTCTGTAGAGTTTGTATACAAAGAACCTCTGGCCCAGAGCAAGGGAAAGTGCTATATAGCTTCTGAGCAATGGAGCAGTTACTGTGGCCCTGGGGCACCAATCATTGCTGCAAAAATCAGCTCAGTGACAGGGAGGGAAGGAGGGGTGGGCATGTGCTCAAGTGTGCACGTGTGTGCAGGTTTGGGGTGGGCCGGTAGGAGGGGAGGACAGAGCCAATGAGAGGAAGCTAAGATGGAAGAGAAGCAGCAACCCCCAAGCGCTCAGTGAACACGGGAACTCAGGAGAGGACTTCAGACCCTAGCACTCTTCTGCTCTCTCCTCCCCCCCACCTTTAGAAGCCAAAGGCCACCATTAGTTGGGGAGAGAAAAGGCAGATGGGCTTCTATAATGGAGGTCCTCGTCATGGCGCTGAGGGCATGAGAAATAAGCTTCAAGCCCTGGAAGCTATCTAGAAATGTGAAGAATACATTTCGAAAATGGAGGAGGAGAGGAAAAGGGGCAGAGATAGGATCCTTCCCATGTACATGCCTCTTTTTTTAATTTTTACTTTTTAATTTTTTAATTTGAGTCTAGTTGATACACAATGTTACATAAGTTTCAGGTGTACAACATAGTGATTCAAACTTCTCTATGCTATGCTCACGGCAAGTGTAGCTACCATCTGTCACCATACAACACTATGACAACATCATTGACTATATTCCCTATGCTGTGCCTTTCATCCCCGTGGCTTATTCTATAACTGGAAACCTGTATCCTCTGCTCCCCTTCACTTCTTATTTTGGATTTTGCTTTAACTAAAGGAGACCACGGCTCTGAGAAGATCAAAAAACGTCAGTGAACATGATGTTTAATCCAGCCCGGAAGTGAGTAAGGAATGACCAAGAAAGTCAGCGAGAGGCAAGAAAAGGCATACTGGGCTGCCTGCCTGGGGTGTGACAGGCAGGCTTATGCAGCCAGAGGATGGAGAAGGGAAGGGAGGATGCAGTCTGAACCTGAGTCATGGACACTCTCATTAAAGTTAAATACGATGCCCCCCATGTGGTCCTACTTTGGGCACCCTTGAGAAAAGATTCCTCATACACTTTCAACAGCTTGAGCATCTCTTATAAATGGCTCAGCCCCGGGGTTCAGCCCGTGCCAAAGCAGCAAATCGTCCGCTCTGTCAGACAAGTCTGCAGTGGCTGAGAGAGGAGTAATTATAATCTGCGAATCCCGATGACATGCATAACACCCTGATCTATATTTAATAATAGCAAAAAGCGTTTGCATTAACAGCTATTAGGCAATTCACTCTTGGAGGGAGGTTGCTCCCTCTGTCTTTCTTTGCAGCAACAAAGAATAATAAAAATATAAAAACATGGCTCTGTGAATTTTAGAGTGATTTCCCATTAAGAGGTTCTCCTAGCATCATAAACTATCAGTTGGCAGCTGGGGAGGTTGGGATAAATCCCCAAATCCCGAAGTGAAATCGAGGGGGATGAAATTCGAAATACAGTCTGCCTTTTTCCCCCAGGCTTCTAGCAACTGTAATGGTAGTCTCCGTGGAAGCAATACTATCCCCTTTGTGTGTTTCAAATTCCCGATCTTGCTGTCTGAATATTCACACTTATTTTACTTCCTAAACATTTCCGGATGCTGCCTCCTCCTTCTCGCCTCTTGCCATTTGGGGAGCTCAGGCCCCGCCCTCTCGGGTGGGTGTGGAGCAGACACAGCCTTCCCTCTGACCTCCCCCTGCCCCCAGCTCGGGGCCACCCCTTTCAAGTCCCAGCTCCACGGGGCTCAAGTCTCTCCCCTGTGGGGACTCCTTTACAGGAGTCCAGTTCCTTCTGCCTTCATCTTCTACACCCCTGACACGTCACTTTTCCTGAGCCTGCAACAGCTTGTCATTTCCCACACACTCCATTCGGATGCTCAAATTGTCCCCTCTGCCTCAGATTCTTTCCTTCCTCTGGCTTCTTTCTTACCCACTTGGCCTGAATAACTACAAACTGTCCATCAAGATGCAGTTCAGGCACTAACCCCTCCAGGGAGCCTCCCTGCCCCTCCCTCCATGTGCTCCCACAATGCTCTGCCCAGCCACACAGGCGTCATTATCCTCTGTCCTCATGTCACCCTCCCTCCCTGGATGGTGTCTTATGGCCTTTACTGTCCTACTCAGTTCCTGACCCGTGTTTCTCAATTAACGAATCTGTATGTATTAAATGCAGATCATTTATCACCTACATTGCTCATCTGACAATTAGTTCCACAGTCTCCTGTACTACTGTTATTTAACTTTTGATGTGCTATATATTGCCACCTCCCATCAAGAATCTAATTTCTTTTTTTTTTTTAAGATATATTTATTTGAGAGTGAGAACACGAGCGGGAGGGGCAGAGGGAGAGAGAATCTCAAGCAGACTCC
Source organism: Neomonachus schauinslandi (assembly GCF_002201575.2). Taxonomy (NCBI): domain Eukaryota; kingdom Metazoa; phylum Chordata; class Mammalia; order Carnivora; family Phocidae; genus Neomonachus; species Neomonachus schauinslandi. The sequence goes on from NC_058410.1 coordinate 125,317,089, forward strand.
CGTTGAGCGCAGGGCCTGTCCGGGGGCTCCATCTCCCAAAACTAAGAGTCAGAGGTTTAACGGACTGGGCCACCCAGGCTCCCCAAGAATCTAGTTTCATAAGGGTTCTGAGTTCCCCACAGGACAGTGCCTGCCACATATTTATAATAGGTATTTATTCATCCCAGAGTAGTAGTAGAGTGTGGTGGTTAATGTCATGAGCTTCAGTACCTGCCTGGCTTTAGATCTTAGCATGACTGTTTATTAGTTCAGTGAATGTGGAAAGGTTATTAACCATGCTGCCTCAATTTTCCTTTCTGTAAAATGGGAAGAATCATAATACCGATTTTAAAGGGTGGCTAACAGCCTCAAATGGTAGGCACAGTGATTACATGGTAAGAACTCTGTATACAACAGACATTACTTCAGTGTGTTTGTTGGTGAAACTATATTCTGGGTAAATCCTGCCTCTCAGCCTCTCACATATTTCTCTTCTCTCCACCCCCTGCCCTCAGCCTCCCAGCCCCCCAACCTTCTCCTTTACCAATACCTTTTATATTTAATTTGATTTTTAGAGATCTCCTTGGAGTATTCTCTAACTGCCTCATCTGCTCCTAGTCCCCATCCAAATCTTTCAGAATTTCAGACCCTTTACAAAAGTGTTCCCATCAACCCATGAAGTATGCTGCCTTCTAGCTGCCATTCCCTCCCCTCCCTATTTCAGCAGCTCTGCTTTCCCTCCCCGATGATGGAAGAAGGCCTGGAGTGGCAGGAAATGGGTTGCAGTTCCCAGACTAAGACCATGGCTGGGGTGTGTCTGGATTTTGTTTTTACGTGAACTGCTAGGTTAGTGTCAGAGTGAAGTAGTAAGCTCTGAAATTTCAATTCATGGACTGTCTCCACCAATTTTTAGTTGAGGGATTCATTTAGTCACTTAATTTCTCAGGAGCAGTTGATACCTATCTCATGGGTGCGAAGAACTCAGCTAAGGTTAGTAACACAATTCCTTTTCAAGGAGAAAATCTCAAAACATCAAGGAAAGAAAAATGTTAAGTAAGAACTACATTTAGAATTAAGAGCCTGGAGGTTGGAATGATGTTTAGTCGACTTTGTAGACATGAAACATGTGCCATGGACTTGGGAAATTTAGAAGTAACAACCTGGTGTCTTATTTTTCAAGTATTAAGAGGTTGGGGAAGAAAGCGGCACTTCTCTCTGGCTTACTACTTACCTCTGCAAAAACAAAGGGTGCGTCAAACTGGAAGCAAATATGGCCGTGCTTAATGGCTTGAACGGAGGCCGGGCCACACCGATACATCCCTGCATCACACAGAGGAAAGGGAAGCATGAGTCTGTCGTCTTCACTTCTGTCCAGATACAGATACAGACTCTGTAGGGGCAAGTGTTCCTGACTTCATCACTGATTAAGCCCACATGCTTCCCATGGCCGGAGACGGTGAATGACCAAGGTGTGTACTCAAGAGGGCTTTGTTGGAAATGCATCCTCAAACCAAAATTTGAAGCCATGAGAAGAATACAGGGCAGTCACTATGTCTCTGTCTGTTCTCCCACCTAGAACACATACTCCAGATGTTTGTTCTGAGGCTGAGCTGTTTGCTTACAGAGGATTGATCCATTTACACAGGTCTCTGGAATGTTGGAGATGGTAATGTGTCCCCCCTGGTTGTGTTGTTGTTTGTTTTGATTTTTGTGTTTTGTTTTTGGACATCATGCATGTACATCAAGTATTAAATTGAGGAATTTGGACATTAACAACACATTGATCAATGCCCAGCATGCATTTCTGAAGTCAGTAGGCACATGATTACCTTTACAAAGTTCCTTACATTTTAACCATCTATCTCTGGTTAATAAGAAATTAACTGTCATTAGTCATTACTGACGTCTCCTCATGATACATAATTGAGAACATCAGAAAGTGTTGAACATTCTCCCTCAAAATCCAGCATAAATAAAGCATGAGTCTCTTATGAATAAGTTATGAATGTTTATGGATATATGGGTATATACACACACGTCAGTATCTCATATCAACACCTGAGGAAGTAAACATAATAAAAGCCACTGGCTTTTATCATCATATTAAAGAGAAATGGAGGCCTCTGATGTGATTCCATAAAAATCTGAGGGCGGTCATAGGTGTCATTCATTGCTTAGCATAGACTGCAAGTTAGATGATGAATATACCCACATACTTAGGTTTTGGAAGAAATCACACAACATAAAAAGAAATCAGGTTCTGGGAAAACAATAATTTAAAGGATGATCTGTAACTATTTTTTGAGTTCTTTATTTTCTCTACTGCCTTATATCTTATCACTGCATCACAGAGGGCCGAGGTGTATTTTAGAGCCTAGTAAAAGTGCCTACAAGGATATTTTTTTCTCTTGTCTTCAAAACCGCTTATCAAAGCAAGAGTAGATGAATTACATATGTTAAGTTTTATGCTTTTTTTTTTTCTTTTTACCAGTTGTAGAAATAATCAGGGGAAAACTGACCATTGAAATGAAATTAAACTGATCGACAGGCTGTTAATACTGTACATGGGCCCAGGAAACACACTTTCGATGTTGGTTCCCAATGGGAGTGTTGCCCACACATCAAATGCGATCCTAACAGCAAAATAAAGATCGCAGTGAAATGAGTTCCATGAGGGACAATGCAGTTTTACCATCACTGTTTTCTTGGGGGGTGCTGTCCACAGCTTGCCACCCTCCAAATCCAACAGGAAGATCAGGTCTTGTCATCCAGGCTTCATTCCAGCAGTGGTAGTTCCTGAGAAAACACCACCCCAGTGAGATTAAACTTCCCATCCCATTCAATGCCCCAAGAAATCAAAAGGTGACCAGAATTCCTGTGAGTACGCTATCTACAAGTTGCTGGGATGGAATAAACCAAATTGAAGACTCCTGAGAGATATCCTGGACTTGAGTTTTCTGGGCAGATGCATTCCCATTGGCACCCCTGGGGGGCATCAGGTGGCTGGACATCTCTCTTCCCTGCTAATATCAGTTTCAAGGCCACCCAGCGCATGAAACAGTTTTGTTCTTAACCATCTTCTGCTGCCTAATGAAACAAAATGTACTATGTGCTAACAGGATAGAAAAGAAAAGTTAATTGAAACTGAAATACATATATCTTTGAATTTCTTTTATATTTATGTTTACATTTATGCATATTCGATTTATAAGAAGCAGATCTCTTGTAACAATTAAGCAATAGAATGCTTGTGTTTATGGGCTTAGGCTGTTGCCATAGAAACTATAATGTTAACCCCTGACTATAATTGTCTCTAATTTGTGGCAAATTTCCATTTGGTGTCCAACAAGAAGAAAAGGGTATCAGTGTGAGTGTCTCTTTACCCTTTATTAAAGGTGGGCAACCCACAACCTGAGGGCCACGCAAAACTTTTCAGAACATTGCATATGACCCTTGAGGCAAGAGCATGGAATAAAATGTCATCATGAATTGTATTATCATGTCCTTGGAAAGACCTGAAATTATATGACAGTACAGAAACCAATGAAAGCACATTAACCCATCTGCACTATAGAAAATATTCATATAGTAATAACGATTTAACGGTGGGGGGAGGTAGTTATAACAGTCTTTGTTTATAGCATGGATGAATTTCAGATCCAGCTACCATTCATCCTTTGCCTAAATGTCCTTCAATGTCAGGAATTCGTACATGTTCCCATCTCCGAGTTTGGCTCATCTTTGATTGGCTCAATTTGGAGGTATTAATTTCACTATGTACCCTTTTTGCACCAGGCTAGGTGCTGGCGATGTGGCAATGACTGATACATAGGTTCATGCCCACAAAGACCCTCGTGATCTAGGAGGAATGATGAAAAGGTAAACCAATTGTTACAAACATTTCATAGATTTGCTGTGAGGCTTAAACAAGATGATGGGAGTAAAGCACTTAGAAATAGGGCCTGGCATGTGATAAGTGCTCAAAAATAGTAAGTCTCGGACTTTTTAAAATAATTCATAGAAGTGATGCAGTGGAAATTCATTTCGGGGTACACTGGAGTCTCAGTGGGAAAACCCTTAGGGAATGAGGACAAGTTTCACAGCAAAAGTGGTACTTGAGCTAAGTCCTGAGGAATGTGGGGGTTTAGAAAGTCAACAAGAGAAGTAAGAACAAAATTGTGGAGGCATGAAATAACCCACACGGTGTGTTTGGGGGACTGCACGCTGTTCGTTGTGGCGTGAGGACAGCGTGCTTGCGTATTTGTGTGCACGGGGGAGAAGGATGGCAGGTGAGGGTGGGCAGAGAATCACAAAACTGACAAATGCACAGCACTTACTGTGTTCCAGGCACTGTCCTAAAACTTTTATGTATATTAGCACAGATGATGTTCCCGTACCCTATTAGAAAGGTACTATTACTATCTCCAGATTGCATGGGAAGCACAGAGAGGTTAAGAATCTTGCCTGAGGTCACACAGCTGGTTAGTGATAGAGCTCCAGGGCCCAAGCTCTTAAACAATGAACTATGCTGTAGGAAAGGATGAGACTGTGAGATCCTTTTATCTCAAATCAAATGACTGAGCTCTATTCTTGGGCAAGTTAAATTTGCAAATCTGTCTTTGTGGAAGTTGGGTGGGGAGGCAGGATGGACCAAGAAGCTGAGTTGACCTCCACCCCTGTGGGGAGGTCCAGGAGCCATCAGCGGGTACCGCACGTGGAGGTGAGAGAGCTGGATGAGTGCAGGAAGACTTTCATGTTTCCAGGGAGTATGATGGTTCCATTTACCAAGACTGAATGAAGGAGGAAGAGAAGACAGTTTGTGTTGGGAGGTGTGTGTTGGGTGGCTGACAAGTTCAATTTTGGACGTGATGAACTCGAGAGCCAGTGAGAAACCCAGGAGACAAAACCCTAGAGACGTTTTTATATACCCATGAGACAGTCAGGGTTGGATGAGTTCCTGGCGTCTTCATGGATGGTGGAGGAAAATGGGGACAGAGCCAAACGAGGAGAGCATGGAAACAGAGGGATGCAGTGTAAGTTTCTCTCCTCAGAGTGATCTAGGTTGTGAAGGGAAAAAAAAGAAGATAGGGCCATGGCTAGAAGGTAATGCAACGCAGGCAAGAGTGTTTTGATTAGTTTCACATTAGGAGAGATTGTCATGCTTACAGAGGAAGAACCAGTGCAGGGAGTGGGAATAGAGAATAGAGAGATTGAATAAAAGGACACTCAACTCTCAAGAATGCAGGAGGATGAGGTTGACAGCCACACCACTCCTGGGTGTGGGGAGCGAGGCATTGTTTGCAGGGACAGGGAGGTGTAGGTGTAGATCAGGGTCAAGGTATGGAGGTGTTGGACAGGAACATGAGGTTGGTTCCCACTTGAGAGCCTGTATCTTTCCTCTGAAGCAGGAAAGAAGGTCACTGTGAGTTTAAACATGATGGCTAGCCTCCCTCCAGAACAGTGAAAGTTACATCATTAGGCAGGGAGATCCAGGAAAACGGCAAGGAAACATTTGCAATCCAAATGGACATAGTCCTGCTTCCTACACAATCCGTGTAGGCAACCTGTGTTTAGCAATCCTGGCTCTAGCTAGGATTTCACTGTTACACCACCACCCTAGATTAATAGGTGCCAGAACCTCCTTATTTAAAATCAAATATCCTGGACAGGGTTAGCCTTGAACAAGATAAACAAGCTTTGTATTTCAGATCTCAGAGAACTGAGTTTGGGGTTGGGCCTTAGTCAATAGGTAGAAAGCCAATGGCTGGGCTCCCAGGCTCGTCGTGAACAGAGTGGGAGGATGCTACCTCCAAAGCCATAGATTTTTTTTTTTTTTTAATCATGCCATTCTCTCTGCTCAAGAATGGCCAGGGAAAATGTGTCCTGGACCACTCATGCCATGAGGGTTCCCTTTTGTCTGGATGTTAAGTATTTCTGGGTACACATGCTTGTCTTTGATTTCAAGGTCCCCTGTGAAAGGGGTTTAATATTTACAGACATTTCTGAATTCCATTTACCACAAGGATGTCTGCAGATTGGGGAATATATATGCTTCCTGAAAGGTTACTTTAAAGTTTCTTTATCTAGATCTGTCATAGTCTTTCTGTTTTCATCTTGTAATTTTATTATGCATTCGTTGAGGGAGTGATTCACTTCTGGGGCTCAGTCTTGTTCACAATCACATTCCCAGTGCTAGAGTTAGGCCTTAGGAAGTGCTCAGAAAGTATTGCTTGATTGAAAGGCAAGGACAACTCCTAGCAAGTGTAGGACATCTCCAAGGCAGGTGTAATTAAACTTTCGTTTGTTTGTTTGTTATTAAGATTCATGGTTTTATATTTTCTCAGAGCCTTCATTTGAAACTTGACTTCCCCCTATACGATCAAAATGTACAGTGTCACTTTAAAGGTAAAATAATAGAAACCTTCAAAGTGATCTAGTTTTCTTGTTGCTTCTTTCTAAAGAAGCAGTGTAGAAATTAAAATAAAGCCCCCATTTCATTGAGAGTTATTTAATCAAGTTGAAAATAACTTTTTTGAGGGAGAATAATGATGGAATGACAAGTGAAGAACACGTCTTTGCTTTATGTTACTTTTTGTAGGTTTTCTGCAGTGACAGCTAGTGATTTCTAGAACTCCTTTCAAGGATGCTAATAACTCAGCAGAACTGGTGCAAAGGATCTGCAGAATCTTCACCAAAGGCAGAGCCTCCCTAGAAAAATAACACCATGCATTGCTGAGGGACCTTCAGAGAATGTCACAGCATTGGTTTGGTTTATCCTTTGGCTAAACCCTTTCCTTAGAACTTATGTGTAGCAAATAATCACACAGATGCAAAGACAGGTACTTCAGAATGTTCATCCTTGCATAATTTACAAGAAGGAAAAATCAGAAACTGTCCAATACATGATTGTTTTGAAACACAAAACAGAACATTATTCAGCCATAAAAATGCAGATCTACATTTATTAGGCAGGAAATATGCTTATGGAATATTAAGTTTTAATATTAACACATTATTTAATAATAACACATACAACACAGTGTATGTGTTCATTGTGTATGTAGATAAGCGTGGAAGGCAGAATTCTAAATTGTATAATTTCCTCCCCTTGAATGTGGGTGAAATCTATGAATATGATGGTATATAACTCCTGTGATTATGTTACTTTACATGGCAAAGAGGATTTTGCACATGTAATTAAGATAATTAATCTGTGGACTCTGAGTTAATTAAAAGGGAGATAGCAAGGTGGGCCTGATCTAACCAGGTGAGCCCTTTAAATCTGGGTCTAGAGGTTAGGGACAGAGCAAGCTAGAGATTGGAAGCAGCAGAGATATCCTCCTACTGGCCCTGTAAAAGATGGAAGCTTCCATGAGTTCTATAGCTGCAAGGAACTGAATCCTTGCAAGAACCTAAATGAGTTTGAAAGAGAGCCCTGAACATCAGATGGGACCACAGCCTCAGCTAACATTTTGATTGCCATTATTTGAGACCCTGAGCAGAGGACCCAGTTAACCTGTGCCCAAACTCCTGATCCAGAGAAACTGATAATAGTTTTAGGTTGCTAAGTTTTTGGTAATGTGTTATGCAGCAATAAAAATGAGTACAATAGCAAAGAGACATATGAAAGGATACTTAAGAAGATGTTGGAAATGTTCTGAGGAGTTAGAAGATGGATGACTCTGACTTTTGTATTTTTTTTCTGCAAATGTTGAAAATTTTATAATAAACATGCACTAATTTCTACCCACCCCCCACATAAGTGAACTATTTTTTATTAAAAGAAAAGAGAGCACAGTTAAAAATCTGCCCTGGTTTTAACCACTGGATAAGGTCACATCTGGAGTTGCAAGACCCTGTGGGATGATGGAGAAGTGGACAGAGAACACAGCTGCGATCAAAATGGGCTTTGGGGCTCTGCATGCTAGATGTTCAAAGACAATAAAGTGGATAATATAAGCAAGGAGTCTTTTACTGCCTTAAACTTGGCTAACTGCTTAAATCCTCCACAGGGTCATCTCATTTGCAATTTGTCCAGGAACGTTTTCCTACAAGAGAACAAAGAGATTTGGGCTTGTAACCCTGTTTCTGCAGCTTTATTATGGCTCAAGGGGAAACACAAATAAGATTGAGTGAAAGCCCTCAAGGAGATGTGTTGGACCAACTTCAAGTGTAAACAAATCTTTGAATTCTTTTATTTTAAAATGGTAGGGGGTGGAAGAAAGGTACTTAGCTATCTTGCAAATTGAGTGTTTGTGGCAGATGGGTGCAGCCCCACTTCCCGGGCTGTTTTGATATACTTTCAATACAGGCAATGCTATTGGTGACAAAAATGACAGCACTCCCTGAAATTGTTGAGCTTTGGCCATCCCGGTGGTGGTGGGCATGGGGTGGTATGGGAGTTGTTGAAAGAAGTGGAGGCAAGTTGGTGGATTCTGAGGCTTTTCTAGCAAGACATTCCAAAGTGGAAATGAAAGCTTGGACCAAGAAAAAACTTGTCAATTAGGAAAGGTAATGAAGCAAAACAATGAAAAGGAATTATTCAGACAAAGGGAGGCATGCTGGAGCAATCTTTTATGGAGCTGGGAGCTGGGAGCTGGGAACACTACACTACTTCAGAATGCGGCTGTTCATTGTTAGGAACTGTTGGAATGCTGAAACCAGGAAGGGGCATTTGAAGTCTCTCTGGGGTCATCAGTCAAGGGTTGGAGGTCCAATCAGGTGGAGACCCAGACAACCCTTCTGTAGAAACCAACTGCCCACCAAGAAAAAAAGAGAAATAATGAAGGTATTTGTTTTTGCTTGTCCTTTGCAGGGAAGGAGTCCTCCAATGCTAATTGTGAAATCGGCTTAAGCACAGTCTTCTGTAGTATGAGAGACCCCAATCAGGGGGTTTGAAGTTGGGGGTGGGGGTGGGGATGTGATATTACTCCCAAAATGAAACTATGAGGTGTATTTATAGAAGAGGTGATAATCAAAATAATTAGTAACTGCTCAGACACAGACATGAACCAACTGGAAATCGCAACCAATCAGAAAGGACACTCAGTCTAAATAAATGCTGTATGTTCCTACCTGTACATACTGGATAAATGCCAGCCCAGATGTATTCAACTACATATACTGTACCATAGTACCTAAGAAGCTTGTTTCCATTTACAAAGTTTTCTGGAGGTGTGTCTTTCCTTAGTCCTGAGCCTTTCCACTCTCTTCTTAAGCTTCCAGGTACTGATTTCTTGAATATTTATTAAGAACATTTTATAGCAGTCTTATTACAATGATTTTTTTAATTTTACTTTTTTCTCTTCTTTTGATAGCGTCCCCTCTTTTCATTATCTGTTTTACTTTTAAATTGTGGCACGAGAAAATGGCTAAGACAGAGAAGAGAAACAGTCAAGAGAAACTGTCACTAAGGAAGCCAAGACATTGGTTTACTAGACAAAGATTTTTAAATCAGGTATAATAAACAGGATCAAATAACTAAAGAAAACTATCTGAGTAATATTTAATCAAACAGAAGATATCAATGAAAAGATAACAATTATGAAAAGGAATCAAACAGAAATTCTAGAGTTGAAATATACAATAACTAGAATGAAAAATTCAAAAATTAACTAGTGGGTCTCAAAAGCAGATTGGAGTAGACACAAAGAAGAAAGAATTAGTGAACTTGAAGATAAGTAAATTGAAATGAAAAAAATATGAAGAAAAATGAACAGAGCCCCAGAGACATGTGGGATACCATCAAGAGTACCAGCATACTCATAGTGAAGGTCCCTGAAGGAAAGGAAAGAGAGAAAGGAGCAGAAAGAATATTTGAAAAAAATAATAGCTAAAAACTTTCCAAATTTGATGAGACATTAATATATACATCTGAGAAGTTAAATTTCAAAAAGGATAAACTCAAAGAGAGATATATACACCTAAATACCTCAGAGTCAAACTGTCAAAAGCTGAAAATAGAGAATTTTGAATACAGTATGAGAAAAGTGATTCATTATGTACAGGAGTTCATCAATAGGATTAAAACTGACTACTCGTCAGAAACCATGGAAGCTAGAATCCAGTGGGATGATATATTCAAATTGCTGAAAGGAAAAGTTAAATAAGAACTGTATATCTAGCAAAAACTACCCTTCAAAAAAGAAGCAAAGGTAACTTACATAGAGCAATAGGCAAAAGAGTATAAATGTATATTTGTTTGAGTTCTTTCCCCCTCTGATTTTAAAGACAACTTCATAAAGCAGTAATTATAAAATTGTGTTGATGTGCTTATAATGTAGAAAGATGCAATCTGTATTACAATAACAGAACAAAAGGTAAGGGGAATGGGACAACGTTTTTGTATGCTATTGAAATTAATTGGTATTAATATGAACTAAGTTGTTTCAAATGATGGTTTTAAATTGTAGTCCCCAGGGAAACTACTAAGGAAAAACCTAAAAAATATATTGTCAAAAGAAACAGAAAAAGAATTAAAATAGTATACTAAAAATATCTGTTTACACAAATTAAGAAAGTAATGGAGGGATGGGGAAGAAAAAAGACATAATGCATATAGAAAGGAAATAGCAAAATTGCAGCTATAAACCCTACTTATCAGTAATTACCTTAAATATTAGTAGACTAAGCACTAAAATCAAAAGGCAGAGATTGGCAAGATGGATAACAAAACTGTATGTTGTATCTAAGAGATACACTTTATATTCAAAGATGCAAATAAGTTGAAAGTGAAAAGGTGGAAAACAAACTGTGCAAATAGAACCAAAAGATAACTGGAGCTCTATATTTATATCAGACAAAATAGACTTTATGACAAATATTGTTACTAGAGACAAAGAAGGACATTTTTTAAAATTTAAATTCAATTAGCCAAGGTATAGTACATCACCCAGAAGCACATTTTATAATGATTAAAGGGTAATGATATTAGGAAAACAACAATCATTAACATATCTGCATCTAATAAGAGAGCCCCAAAATACACAAAATGCAAAACTGACAAAATGGAAGGGAAAAATAGTCAATTTAACAATTCAACCAGAGGTGGGGAGTAGGGGGTAAGCAAAATGGGTGAAGGAGGTCAAAAGGTACAAATTTCCAGTTATTTGAAAGTTGGTAGGTGAGATCTTAAAAGTCCTCATCACACACACACACACACACACACACACATTTTGTAACTATGTATGGCAACAAATATTAGCTAGACTTACTGTGGTGATCATTTTGCAATATACACAAATAATCATTATATTGCACACCTGAGACTAATATGTCAATTATACCTCAATAAAAATAAACAAACAAAACAAAAATAATTTAACAAATAAAAGTTGGAGACTTCAATACTGCACTTTCAATAACAGAAAGAACAAGCAGGTGGAAGATTAGCAAGGAAATAGAAGACTAGAACAACACAATAAACCAACCAGACCTAATGGATGTCTATAAAATATCTCACCCAACAACAAGATATACATCTCTCAAGGGGAAATGGAACATTCTTTGGAATAGACCATATGTTAGGCCATAAAACAAATCTTAATATTTGATCCATTAACATTTAATCCAATTACTGATAAGTAAGATTTACATTTGCCATTTTGTAAATTCCTTGTTATACGTATTATGTTTTTTTCTTCCTCTATTCCTCATTACTTCCTTACTCTTTGTAAAAAGATGTTTTCTAATATACATTTTAATTCTTTTTCTGTTTCTTTTTACTATGTATTTTTCAGTTTTTCCTTAGTGGTTTCTCTGGGGATTAGAAGATTCTAACTGAGAACTCTAGTTCAGATTAATACCAACTTATTTTCAACTGCATGCAAAAACTTTGTTCCGTTCCCCCTGTCCTTTGTGCTATTAATTCAGATTGCATCTTTCTACATTATAAGCCCAGCAACACAATTTTATAATTACTGATATGTGTGTTATATTTCAATAAAGGTGTTATAAAAAAAGTGGGCTCTAGGGTCAACCCCCCTTGGGTTTGTAATTCAGGCTCTGCCACTTATTGGCTGGTGACTGTGGTTAGGTTACTGTGTGCCTCAGTTTCTTCATCTATAAATGAGGACAATAATAGCAAGTATCCTAGAAAGTTGTTAAAAAGGTTAAATGAGTTACTACATGCCACCCACTTAGATCAGGACCTGGCACAATGAAAGCATTCCATAAGCATGAGCTATTTTGATTCTTTGGAGGTGGAAAATAACTTTTTCCATCCTTTCTTTAAGACTCTGGTATAGATTCAGAGTGTATATTCTTAGGTCTCTAGTGACAGAGCTCGTGATCTTGTTCTAGGGGATTTCCTCAAAAACAATTTGGCTGACAGTAATGCAGTTAACAAGATAATCTATACTTGAAAAGAAATATCTTTGGTAGATGTTCAGAACTGGTAACCTAGATGGATCACCGGTTAATTTTATAAACCCTTAAACATCGTTAAGCAGTTTGGTTCATATTCAGAAAATTTTCTCTACCTTTATATTTGGAATTCATTTTTGTATAATTCTTTTTTGCACATACAGGAATTAAAATTTAATATAATTTAACACCACGAAGGTCTAACTAGTTGGAACACACTGAGCATCTATAGCAAGGTACAAGATAGATCGATCTAAATTTCAAAAACACGCCTACAATGGTCAAACCTCTATGCCAAGTGCAGAGACTGCAATGAGAATTGGGATCAGTATTATACCCAGTGCTGGCCCCTAGGTGTGAAGGCTGTTTAATTTCCATTCTAAAACTTGCTTCAAAAGAGCTTTATTTATAGATTCAATGCTACCCACTGCAGCAGAGTTTTTTGCATTTGGAGTGAAAAAAATAAAACAATAACAATTGTACTCTTTCCAACAAGTACTGAAGGAAGTTGGATTTTTTTTTTTTTTTAAAGAACCAGATCCACTGAGGCCAGAAATTACAACTACAAAATTTTTCTGTGGTGTGTGTTTGATTTTTGTTTTGTTTTTTGTTTTTCTTCTCTTGGGAGCTGATGGGAAGTCAATTTGCAAAGCAGCACCTATATGTGAATGGGCGGATCCTAGCTGGCCCTGTGCAGGTGAGCAGGTCTTCACACAGAGTGAGGGGTAGAACCTGCTGCATATGGGAGGAAAGGCCTTGTTGGAAGAAGAGCGAAATTTATTAAAAAATTTTGGGGAGCTCATTAAGACCAAACTCATACATTTATATAAGAGAAAATTAAGGTCCAGAGAAATCAAGCCACTTGCCCAAAGTGACCCAGCTAATCAGTGGCAGAGCTAATCATATTGTCTTGCACCATGGAGAGAGAGAGGGAGGGCAAAATTACAAGAATAGTTTGACTTGATTTGGTGTTTTTCCATGATGCCCTGGGGAAAAACAAAATAAAATTGTGATTACTTTCCACGTGGATCACTGACTAATTTTTAGATCGTTGCAACATTGAGTTGAAACTGAGAAATACAAATTTGCTAGTTCACAATTATTTAAAAAAATTAAAATTGTAAAAGCCAGTTTAATCAACCCTACTTAATTTCAAATGAAAAGGCAATAAAAAGGAAATAAAGACTTGCTAATTGTTGCGGTACTCATGGTTTTCACAATTATCTTTGATATCATATAAACTGATTAAAACTCTGAGTTTCAATGTTTTCTACACCTGCCACTTGGCTAATCAACTGGAACTTGAGAGGCTGACCAGTCAGCTATGGGCCTGGGTGTACACACGTGTGTTCAGCCCACTTCTCCTCATATCCTGAGTGCATGGGCAGCACATATGAGTGAGGGGCTTAGAAGCTGGACAAAAAGGAGTCACGGGGTCTCAAAAGCTGTTGGCTCCAAGAGGAAATCTGGAGCACTGTTGGCTGTTGGACCCTCTAAAACTAAGAGTGAGGGGTGGGTTTGTCTTAAAGGACTCAGGGTTAGACAGTGCCTAGAAGTTAGAGAAGTAGGAGAGGTGGTGATAGGTGGAGGACGGGAAGGAAGGACGGAAGGATGCATCCCCACCCCTAAAGAGTATTAACTCCATCTGCTCCTCATTGAATGCACAGCCTGGGGGCATTAGCTTCTTCAGGAAGGTGGGCAAAGAGCCAGGAGTTCTTGATATAAAGGCAGGAGTGGCGAGGGGCTGGAAGGTGAGTTAGAACGAGTTTTGATATTCAACAACCGTGGTCATAAGAATAGAGGCTAACTCTGAGCTTTCATTCCTTCCTGCTGGGTCCTTGAAGCAGATTGCTCTCTCTCAGGTTGTCTCATCTCAGGGCTTTTGACTTTTATAGACATACCCCTGAGCTTCATCTGTGGGCTAAGGTCACTTCCTGGGCATTCCGTCTGTGAACAGCACAACCAGAAGATTGCAGGGCGGATAATGGCTTTGAGTCCATGGCCACTTCCCATGTGAACAGCCTTTCCCTTTGCTCCCCCTGGGCTTAGGATGGCAGCCCCTTCCCCTCATCTCCATTCCTCCTGGCTCATGTTACAACCTACCTTATATTTTTTATAGAGTTCTATATGTGATTCACTCACCCACGAACTAGCTCCTCAAGGGACGTGACTCTTATTTCTCTCTGAATCCTTAGAATCTGGTATTTGGACATAATAGTGCACAATAGTGTTTGTTGAATGAATTAAATGACATTTATTCAGTTAAATGAGCATCAAAAATTTTTTCCAACCAATTCCATTTATTAAGTCCTTGCTCTATGCCCTGCATCCTGTTACATGCTGGCAAAACAAACAAAAACAAATTAGATCAGACATTGCTCTCCCCCATGGGGGCTGCAGTCTGGTGGGGGCCAGCCAAGAGGTGGGCATAGTTCTTTCAGCCCAGAATCATCAAATCTGACTACATCCTCTCCAGCAAAAATGACACAGGATAATGCTTTCATTTAGAAGGAGAAGAGCCTTTCACTGAAAAACCTTCATGACACTAATAAGTGCCACCATCCCTTTCTTTTGAAATTGTTTCCATTTCCACTGTGATAGTCATATAATGAGGTGATCAAACTGAGCTCTTTCTTGCAAGGTGAGGCCAAACCATCACTTTCACCTGTGCCCACGGAGTGAGCCGTGTTCTCCCTCCTCAGTGAACCTTCATCTCCCTATTCACTGTTTGCACTGCAGCTAAACATTGTGCAAGCATCTTCATTAAACTGTCCGCAGTGATTCATAGTTGCCTTCCCCCAGAGGTTACACATAATTCAAAACCCATCGGCACACGGGGGACAGGCGGCTTAAATTGCTCCTTCCAGGATGTTACCTTGCGTTGGTCCACTCAGAATTTCATTTGCTACAGTGAGGTCCAATTACTCTGCCCAGCTGTGCCCTTCTAGGTTCCTTGGCCCCTCCCTCTCCTGAATCTCTAAGAAGCAACCTCTTCCCTCTGTGGGCATCCACAGTGTGTCCACTCTGCAAAATTGCCGCTCCCTGTGAGGTGAGGCACTCTCAGAGGGGAAATCCACCACGGAGGGACCTGAGGTGCCAAACCAGAAAGCAGGGACATAAGCAGTCAGCCCTCCATGGTCTTTGGTGCTAAAGGGAGAAGAGTCAGAGCATGGGCTGAAATCCATGCTTTGCACCCCCGCCCCCCATGGCCTTGGGGAGGGCCATGCATAGTATGCCCTTGAAAGCATTCTTGCGCTGGCTCTCTGAACTCTTTGTACTGGCTTACTTCTGCTTGGGCCACGCTGGACCTGGCTGAAGAGGACGCTTTCGGTCACGGTCATGGAGACCCAGCTGGACAAATTAATTCACCACAAACTGTGTACCATCAGGATACCTCAGTGTTAAAGAGATGGTAGAGGTACAAGACAGAGAAAGCAAGAAGTCATTCTCATGGTTGCCTTTAGAAAGAGAGGAGGAAGAGAGGAGGGGGCAGGGCGGGGAAGGCAAGAGCCATGCACAAACCAGGAGGGAGTTGGGGCGAGTTTGTCCAACTGGAGCCTGTGGAAGGAATTGAGTCTGGAGGCTTGGGGGAGGCCACTTGCTCCTGAGACCCCTGCTAGGAAATTCGTTAGGCCATGTGTTGTCAGCCATGCCGTGCTGGCTTCTCAATGGTCAGCTGATGCCCACCAAGTCCTCCCTGCCCTCACCTCAGCCTCTAGCCTTCTGCCCTGCCCCCTGCTTGCTCACCAAGCTATAGCTCAGGCCCCTCCTGCTTCTCATGCCTGGCTATTACTAATCTCATTAGCAGGCACCGAGGAGCACCCCCTCTGGGCCTAGGCACTATGGTAAGTCCTTTACCTGTATTACCTCATTTAAATGTCACAGCTACCCCATCAGGAAATGGTTACTCTCATTCTACTGATGAAGAAACCAAAGCTCAGAGAGGTGAAGTCATTTTCTCGAGGTCACACAGCAAGTAACCGTCAAAGCTAGAGCTTGTGTGGCGGTGTGGCCGTGGTGACCATGTACTGATTGATGTATCCAGGGAAAGCCCCCACTGGCTTTCTCAGTCAGGGAGGGCCCTAGAGATTCTTTTGGTTTTACGGAACTTCTATAGTTTGTAGGGTCCACTAGTGTTTGCACTGGGGTGTGTGTGTGGGAGGGGAGACATAAACTTCTGCTTTTGTTTTAAAAATACCCCAAAGGTACAGAAATGGCACAGTCATCTTAGGACGTGGGACACCCCTCTTTTTTTCTGACTGCTTCAATGTGCTTAGGTTGATGGCAACATATTGCCTCCAAGAAATTCCAGCTGTGTGACTAATAATGAAGGCAATAATGACAGCTAACATTCATTAGGCACCTGTTATGCTCTGCTCTGGGCTGAGTGAAATAGGAAATTCTGTCATCTCTACTTTAAGAGAAGGAAAGAGGCACAGAGAGGTGGTGCCTTGTCTAAGGTCACACAGCTGGTCAGTGACAGAGCCAGGCTTTGGACTCAGACCTGACTGAACCCTTTAATCTTTGTGTTCCATGGTCAGACGTGTCCCAAATTGAGTTCACGTCAGCCAGTTAGTGAGATGGCAGTCACCATATGTTGTAAGCCCACCATGAGCCAAACAAGGGGAGGGAATAAGAGCCCAGGACAATGGTCTGTTGGTGGAGCATGGGTGAGGCCCCCAGACCAGGGAACAGAGTCCCAGGGTGATGGGACATTTGTGGAAGGTAATGAGGGAGCGGCAGTTCACAGGGACAGGGAAAGGAATTCACAGTAGGAAGCCGAAAGATGAGAGCGTTACCAAGAGCAAGATCGATCAGCTTCACAATTTGCTATCAATTTTGTTTAGGGCTTCGTGGGGTTATTTGTTAGGGTGCCCATGGGGATTCATGGTGGAAGCATTTAGATCAAGGAATAGGGAGGAATAATTTCAAACTGCAGTTGGCTACCAAGGCATTAAGCATGTGTGTACGTGCGCGCGCGCACGCGTGTGTGTGTGTGTGTAAGGAAAGGTCCACAGAACAGAATACCAAATAATTCTCATTTTGCTATTTTCTACTGTCACAACAGGCTTTGGGGGCAGCTATTTTGGTCTGTTTTTGTTATTCCATATACATGCTGGGCTGCTGTACTGTAATTCCAAGGGCTGAAATGATGCTTTAAATTGCTGTTCAATTTACAGAGGTGAGGTTTTGTCTTGCCTGTACTCTCTTGCTTACCATTGCTCAGCTCATTCCCTCCAAATGAACTGCACTATTTTTTATTCCTAGTACCACTCTGCTGCTAGTTCCCCGATTTCCTTCTTTCCACATCCTCCAATGAGCGTGTTTACCAGTCCTGGCAAGTTAATACTGCTCCTACCACTGTGATCCATTCCTGTAACACGGGGGAGTTAAGGCACTTCTAACTTTTAATTTCTCTTCAAATGAGCTCGTAACTTCTTCCCATCCCCATTTGGATGCTTTTACAACTGACAGTCTTTTCACTTTATTACTTATAAAGAACAACCTTAGGTGACACACTTTTGGCTTGGATATTCCAACTAGTTCAGAGCCTGGCAATTTCCCCCACACAGACCTTCATAAATATCCCTTATGTTTGGGTTTTCTCCCCTCTTTTTAGAATATTGTTTTGGACTGAGTGGGTCCCATGGACATAGGAAATTTCTTTGGGATCTTAAACCCCCTGTAGCCAGCTTGTGGTGTAGCTGCTCAGGGCAATGAAAGAATGATGTGGTTGGTATTAGTGACAATTTCAACTTTACTCCCATTCCTATCTCTGTTTGAAAGATGAGGTCACAAATCACGGAGAACCACATCTTTACATTCAAAGAGCAATCCCAAGGGCACCTGGGTGGCTCACTCAGTTGAACATATGACTCTGGATTTTGGCTCAGGTCATGATCTCAGGGTTGTGAGATCGAGTCCCAGGCGAGGCTCCACACTCAGCAGGGAGTCTGCTTAAGATTCTCTCTCTCTGCCCCTCCCCCAACTTGTGCACTCTCTTTCTCTCCCTCTTTCTCTAAAATAAATAAATAAATCTTTAAAAAAAAGAGAACAATCTAATACTGCAAAGGCAAAAAAAAATTGTGGTTAATGGTCAGATGCACTTGGGTTTTATTCTCAGCTTATCAGATGTGTGACCTTGAGCAAATTACTTTAACCTCTCTGGGCCTCAGTTTCTTCCTCTGTAAATGGAGATACTAATAAGCACCCACATGATACAGCTGTTAAAAGAATAAAATACAAGCACGTACACAGAGACACTGGTACATAACATAGTAAGTGCTTAATAAATGTTGGCTATATTATTCCTGGAGTATTGACATAGAGAATACTCGGGTCCAATACCTCTGCCACTCACCATAATATTCTCATACTAAAGTGGAGAGGAACTAGAATGGGCTCTAGCCTAAAGGCATAGCTAAAACCATGACCCTTTTCAGTGGTTGCTGTTGTAATGCAATGATTGATCTTTATTACTAGAAACGCAAACTGCCTGTGCAGTAACAATTCTCATTCATTCACTAAAAGCAATCTCTACCAATCAGACATTTCTGCCTATGGTATTGAACAGTCCTTAAAATAGAAGGGAAAGAAACATCAGACCCATTCTGTCTTGTGGTTAATGTGTATTGTCACTCTAATTTGATATCAGCAAGTGCCTTTGTAAATCAAACTCACCACACTGAATCCTTGGTGAGTTTGGAGTTCACGTTCCCATCTTCTTCCAGGAAGATGTCCATTTGCAAATTGGCATTATTATCATGGGCTGAGAAGTAATTAGTAACGACTCTTGCTGGTATCCCAAGGCATCGCAAAACTGCAGGAAAGGACAGACCACAGCAAAACCCATCACCAAAATTTAATAAATATATAGTGAACAATTCCTTATCATAAGGGACTTCCTTCTTTACCAAAAAGAAAAACCCTTTGCACGTGTTATCAGATGTTCCCTACTGAAGAAAGGGGACTATTGTCAAGCTTCAGGACTATGGAGTGAACCTTGCTGTGTGATCATTCAGAATAAATGGAATAAAAGTACTAAAATCCCAATAATGGGGTTCTAATTGTTTAGTTGCTAATCATAAAATCACTAAAGTAGTATTATTTTAGTCCATCTAATAGGACTATGTTCCTGAAAATAAAATTTTTTTAAAAACTCAGCTAGATTTTATTTATTTATTTGAGAGAGAGAGAGTGCACAAACCGGGGGAGGGGCAGAGAGAGAAAGAGAGGGACAAGCAGACTCCCCTGCTGAGTGGGGAGCCTGATGCGGGGCTTGATCCCAGGACCCTGAGATCATGACCTGAGCCGAAGTCAGAGGCTTACCTGACTGAGCCACTCAGGTGCCCCAGAGAAAGATAAATACCATATGATTTCACTTGTATGTGGAATTTAAGAAACAAAACAGATGAACATAGGGGAACGGAAGGAAAAATAAAATAAGATGAAATCAGAGAGGGAGACAAACCAAAAAAGACACTGAACTCTAGGAAACAAACTGAGGGTTGCTGAAGGGGTGGTGGGTGGGGGGAAGGGATAACTGGGTGCTGGGCATTAAGGAGGGTGCTTGATGGAGTGAGCACTGGGTATTATATGCAACTGATGAATTACTAAATTCTACCTCTGAAACGAATAAAAAAAAAATTAACTGGAACAACAACAAAAAAAACCCCTCAGCTAATAGGAAGTTATAACAGAGGTCCTCAGTGGGGTTTGCTCTCCTGGCTGGAATTTGCTCTCATGACACTTGGTGGAGGGTGACACCACAGATTGATTTTAATTGCTAGATAATAAATTACCTGGATGCATCTTTTGCCATATGTACCTATTGATTAAACTCAATCCAAATGCCCTCCCTGGCTCCCAGGATGCCAGACATCAGGGCTCATTGAAAATAATTCAGCTGACAATTTTTAGATTAATGGCTTGGCTTGCCTTTTTTTTCTCAGAATAGATTAGCATTTTTAACCAAAGGCTATCCACCTCCTTCAATAGAACAACCTTGGAAATCCAAACTTGAGTCTGGTAGCATTCAAGTGTCCTCATTAACTGACTTAATCTTAATACCCCAAACAAAAATGAAGGCAGCCACCACCTGCTTCCTACTTCCATCTTTCTGTATTGATTCACAGACCCTATTCAAGCCAAAGTCTTACCAGTAAGATGATTGGCACTCTAGCTCTATTTCTGGCTTACCACTAACTCACAGAATGAGAATTGTTCCAGATTTTGCCTGACCTCATAATTTTAAGGCAGGTGAAGCCTGACACTGGGGCACCTATGCCTCCCTCCTTCCAACTTCCCTCTTGGGGTCTATTCTTACTGTGACTTCCTCACATGTGCTTCTGCCTTTTTCTTAGCTTACCACCAAAGCCTGTTTTCAGGGATAGATCTGATGACCCTTTCATACAAAAGGCATAAATGGATGGAAGGTGTTCACTATTTTATCTGGTTCGAAGCCTGCAGGAATTACACTGGGATAGTGAAATTCTAGACAGCAGGAAGACACAAGGCAGAGGGTTCTTTCTGTTTTCCTGGAAGCATTTCCTAAGAGTAGCTGCTCCCATCAGGCACCCTCTACATAGTCTGGGCTTGGGAATAGTGAGGGAGGGGGGCTACCTCTAATTGTTAGCCCATCATGAAGTTCAGCTTCTATCTAGAACCTCAGAGACCAGCACACCCAGGAAACTGATACACTGGCCTTTATTGCTCTCAGAAAATATATTCCCTTAGCCCTTGGGTATACTCAACTGGCTAAGAAAATAATCTTATTCAGTTTAATACCATAGAAAAACAAAAGCACAAGACGCATAATTTCTTCCCACTTGGATCACTGACTAATCTTGGACTGTTGCAACTTTGAGCTAAAACTGTGAGGCTTCATGATCATTTATAAAAAATGGCCTCATCCTGGCTTCCAGCCTCTAGCCCCTCCTTGATTTTTCTGATTAAAAGAAAAATGCTAACTAGGTAAAACATTCTTTATTAATGAGCAAGCAGACAGACACTCCAACTTGAGCTTAATGTTTTCTCCAAGGCTGTAGAAATGGCAAGTGAATGAAAATCGTTACTAATGATGAAGACATACTGAAATAAATGTATTTTTAAAAATAGTCACTGAATTAACAATAATATTGTCTGGGCCTAGACAGGCAAATGGCATTTCAAAAAATGATGCATGAAGCTGAAGAGAATAATTCTGTTCCCATATGTTTTCCTCTATAGATTAGATGTTGGGTAGATTAAAAACCAGAAGGGAAAGTGGGGAGTAAAGACTGTTCATTAAGTTCGGATATCTAATTGCTCAGGGGCATTGAGATTCCCATGTAAAAATGGAGATGAAACTACCTGTCACAATCCCTCCCTATTTACCTCTCAGTGGTAAATAATAAGCTAATAAACATATTTATAACACTTTTCAATAACAAATAAGCAGTATATATCTATTATTATTTATCATTTTAAATTTTGTTAATTTAATCTTTTTAAAATGTGGGAGGTTACTGAAAAGAAAATGGCATATCCTTTCCCTCACATCATTTCTTGGCCCCTGGGAAGCCCATTTCTCTGGGTGTTGAATGATGGATTATGTAGGAAATAGTCCATCATTCTTTCTATAAAGATTCTGCAGTCAAAGAGAAACTATGAGTATATTTGGCCCAGTACAATTTAATTATGCATTGACTGCATCCCAGAATAGCCATCTATAAATTCTAGAGAGCTAACAGGGTTGCTAGGTCTCTTTGCCAGTTTATAGATAAAGTGTCTTGAAGTAAAATTCCTTTTGCATTAAAAAAAATGTTACTCAATTGGCTACTTACATGTGTTAAAGACACCAGCAAAAACCCAGCATTGACCATACTGGACTGGATTCTTAGTACTCTGGTATTCCAACAGAATGTCAACACTTCCAGTCCAGGCTGATGGGGGGACACCATAGGCATAGATATTGTCCCAGGATCCAACAAGGACGCCTTCGTCATCTTTGGCATTAACCTAAATGAGACCATGAGTGGTAATAAGGAAGAAAGAACATTTAGAAGAGTTCTCTCCAGACTCTGACATCAAGTAAGCGAAGGCATCCAGTACCTTCCAAATGTCCTGTATGATAAAAACAATTCTACTACTGTTTCATTCAGTGTTGTGTTGTCAGGGAAAGTGATGCAATAACTAACTGTGCAAGATAACCAAATAACCAAGACTGCTTCTCAAATAACATATTACTGTAATTAAGATGGTGTTGAATAGCAACTACGAAGACTTGTAATGTCTTCTCTACATGCTTAGGAAAAGATACGCACAGGACACTTGGTCTGGTTGGAGTCATGAGGAAGAGAGGAAGAACACTTGCAAAAGAGGACAGCTCAAGTAGGGATCATATAGGGATCTTGCCTTTGTGGAAGGAGAATTCAAAACTGACACATGACAGAAATGTATAGGTAGAGTGGGGGCCCAAAGTCTCATGGTCTAGTGAGTTTTGACTTTGGTGATGAATTGCAGGCTCTGACAAACTGAAAAAGTAAATAGATGTCGTAGGAACCATTAAGAGTTAATAAGAAACTAGATTTCCATGGATACCTTACAATGTTGATTTTAAGCAAGTTGCATTAAAAAAGTATTTCTTTTATGATTGTTTTTTTATATATAAAATGCTTGGTATTTATTTTCCAAAATTCTCTTTAATTTCATTTTTCACCACATTTGTCCTTTATGATTGTTTAAGGTGATTAAGGTTTTGTAGTTTTGTTAAAAGACCTCCATTTGCAGGAAGGTCCTGGGTATTATAAGTATGGGGTAGATTTAAAAATGGCAATCTTGAAGATTTGGGAAAATCTTGCTACACATTCAGACCACAGAGTTCTGGTAGCAGCAGACCTCAAGTGCAGGAACGAAGACCTCTTGTGTTTAGAAATTAAAAAGACTAAGAAGTAACCATTTCAAGGCATCAGTTTTTTGAGGGGAGACACTATTGAATCTTACTTCTCTTGGTGTAACTTTCATCATGTTTAATTATACTTAAAAGACTACCTAGGTAAGGAGCAGTGGGAGCTTTTCCAAAAACTGATGCCACTTCAACTATGTTTATGCATTGACATGGCAAGTGTTTAGAGCCTTGATCCTCAAAGTGTGGTCTGTGGACCAGCAGCTGTGGCATCCTCTGGGAGCTTGTTAGGAATGCAGAATCCCAGTGCCTGCCACAGACCTACTGAATCAGAGTCTGCATTTTAACAAAATCCCGGGGTGATTTCTGTGAATGTTAATTTGAGAAGCATAGGTTTAGACTATGCCAAGAAGACATTAGCAAGCAATGTGAAACATATGATTGAAGCAGGTGTGTTTGGATCATGAAAACTATAGAAGATATATTAAAACATGGGGACTTTACATGTTCGCTGCCTTGCCAATTAACAGCTCAGTCTCAGCACTTGTCCAGACCCCTGTCTTAGGCTTACTGAGTTTAGTTGTAGAGGAGTCTAGTCTCCCCCACTGGGTCATGAATTCATTGAGACTAGAGATTTAAAAAAAATCTATGTCTTTTTTACTTCTAGCAAGTATGGGCAAAGAGCTGGTGCTCAATAATGTTGAATAATCACTTGTATATTCAACAAGCATATAGTTATTGTTTATATGAATAGGAATAAGACCTTCTCCCTGGGGAGAGATGAACAAGAAACCAATCAAGTGGAATTAAAGTTTACTAATGTTAAGACAGAAAGATGTACAGATAAGGTGGAGGCCCAAAGGAGGTGGTAGTAAGTTTCCTCAGGTTGGAGGGTGGTGGTGGTAGTGGGCTGAATAGGGGAAATTATGTGAAAGCTAGGTCTTGAGTGGTTGAGGACCAGACAAGGTCATCTACATAATGGAAACAGTTTGAATAAATGCTTGGTGTCATGAAACAATATGGCAGGTTCAGGGACCTGCTAGGAGCTCTGCATGGGTATCATGTAAGTAGACCATATTGGGTGAAATAGAAAATACCAAAAGGAAACACTTAAAATGTGCTTCTACTGTGAATGACAAACCTTCCACTGAAATATGAGATTTACTCTAGCACTGAGTGGCATTTCCCAAAGAGGGTCCTTCTGGAAAGTGTTCTCTAGATCACCATTCAATTTGATTTAGACATACTATTTCTCCCCCTTGATCTGTTCGTTCAGGTTAAAGTAAAGGTAACTACTCAGTTGATTTGTTTAATGTAGAAAAAGTAATTCTTTGGAGATTTCTGAAGGACCTTGTTCAGCTAATTGCAAATTCATGCCTTTGATGTAAACTTCGACTTTATCCTATAACTATATGAAAATGACTAGAATGCAACAGGGTTTAGTCAACCATTTTGGCTCTATTTATGATTAATACTTCTCCTTGCAGTTGAACTGATTATTTAAAAATCTGTATCTGTTATAACAAAGCCTGAGGAGCACCCTGGTAGGCTATGATGTAGTTTGGTCTTTGTGGATAAGTAGATTCAGGTTTAACTTACATCACCATTTCCTTACCCTTATCATTGAGAAATAGAATAGAGCCTATGAATCTCAGAGGTAAAAGTTCCTAAACTATGGTTCTAATGACTGACTTTCAAACAGATAGCCATTAACTAGAGGACTATTTATAGCATCTGGCTGAACCCAATCAGCTAAGGAGAAGAGAGAGAAAAAAAAAAAGCTCTCTTCTCTACAGACTTTTAATTGTTAATGCTGAATTGTTTCCCTGTTGCTAGATAAATCACAACTCTCATTTATTAGCATTTGGTCAGATTAGCTACTGTTTTCTAATTAGAATATTGATTTCTGAGGGGCTCAGACACGGAAGGAGGTAAGTCTCTAGTGACACATGTAAAGGGTTAAAGTAATATCTCCCTCCCTAGACAACAAGATATGTTTGGGGACACTTTAAGGACATGCTGGTTCTTTTTCATGCCACAATGGACTGTTTTAATACCCTGTCATGAACTCTGACCAGTGTCAGAATGAAATGTCTTGGACTTGCTTCACTCACCAGTGAGTGTCTAGGAGACAATATGAGCCCAGGACTTTGGACAGGGAGTGTTATTCAACTACATTAAATTGTCTTCTCATAATACCTACAATATGGGAAAAGTGAAAAACCAGGCCCTCCCAAAGACATTATGAGCAACGTCAGTGGCATAACATAATTCAGTAAACTTCAAAATCTGGTTCCAAGAAAAAAATGGGGATTATAGATTGGAATAGAGAGGCAGCATGCCTCAGCTCCTGACCCTCACCACCAGTCTCAGAAGCCCTACTGGCAAGTCCACAAAATCATAAGACTTCTCATTTGTATTTCAAAATCTGGAAAGAAACTAGTGGAATTAAAATGCCAATCTTTTCCTTGTTCTGACCGGAACAGTGGGAACAACTGCTGTGGAGAAATGGGTGACAATGGGTCTGCATCTCTAAAGAGGTAGACATTCTGGAACTAGAGTGGGGAAGTGACATAAAGCCTGAGAGTTACCCCACCCCCCCATGGAAAGGAGATAAACCTCTAATTAGGTGGGGTGGATTATCAGATAAGAAATATAGCAGAACCTTAAAAGAAAGAGCAGAGCCCATGTATTCTAACAGACATTGCCATCTCTCATCTCCCCCCACCCTCCAACGTTTCTTAACATACTTGAGAGTAGATGGAATGAAAAACATTGGCCTCAAACTGTAGTTCAGAGGAAAAATCAAACTAATCTTAATTGGGATGTGTCAAGATTTCACCTACACTATATTAGAGCAAACAGGACATGTGGAGAAGAATTCTGCAAGTATGAACATGAATAAAAAGAAAAGAAGCAGTGAGGAGGGAGGGACAGAGAGAGAGAGAGAGGGAGAGAGGAAGAGAGAAAGGGGAAAGAGAGGGAGACAGAATATGAAAAAAATAATACTTAGAAGAAAATAAAATTAAGAAACATAAAGAATTTTCTCACAATCTTAGGAGATCACAGACTTAAAAGACTAAATTGAGGACCAAATCACATGATCATGGAACTAAAAATAAAGTATAAGTTATAAGAAACAGAGTAGATACTGGTAAAAAATAAAATTAATGACATGTACTAGGTGTTGGCTAACTGAATTTAAATAATGATAAAAAAATAATGACATAGAAGAAAAGCTTGAGATAAAGGAAATACTATGAAAAATATAAAGAGATGAAATTATTTGGAGATGAGGTAACAGTTAGGGAAAAAAGGATGATACAACATAAAGATAATTAATATCCTTAAAATAGAGAACCCAACAATGTGGTATCTCATGGTTCAATCGGTTAAACGTCTGACTCTTGATTTCAGCTCAGGTCATGATCTCAGGGTTGTGGGATTGCGCCCTGAGTTGGGTTCTGAGCTCAGCGTGGAGTCTGCTTGAGATTCTCTCTCTCCCTCTTCCTCTGCCACTCCCCCTGCTCATGCTCTAAATAAATAAATAAATAAATAAATAAAATCTTAAAAAAAATTGAGAACCTAACAAATGAGGCAGAAGATATATTTATAAGAAAATTTTACCTAACTGAGGAAAAATGGAATCTATACTTTGAAGGAATAATCTGTGTTCCAATGTGATTTGATGCAGAATTCTCATTGCTTAGGAACTTCAATTAATTAAGGTATTTGAACTTAAGAATAAAGAAATAATTGTTCAGTCATACAGGCAGAAAATGCAAATTAGCAACAAGGGAGGAAATAAGGCTGCCTTTAGACTGCTCCACAGCACCATCCAATGGCAAAACACTGTCAATCAATATTTGCACAGTCCTGAGAAAAAAAAAGGTTGACCCAAGAATCTTATATGCAGCTAAGAGGTTCTGCAAGTATAAAGGCAGCCAGCACTCATTTTCAAACATGAAGAATATCAGGGAATTTAGTACCCATTAAAACCAAACTACTTGAAAAGTGATATCAAGATAATTAAGGGCTGAATCAAACAAAGAATCCACAAACAAAGACATTGTGGTAAAAGATCCAGTGATGAGAAAAACCCATATAAGTTTAAAGACTTTTGGGAATTATAGTATCAGAATGAATATGAATTTTAAAACTTGATAATATAATAACAATCTTAAAAAAATTAGACATGAGGGAGGAAAGAAGAGAGGGAGAATGGAAGTGCTGATGTTTTAATGTGCCAGGCTCTCTTAGTTAATTGATATCATCTAATATTAAAACATAATCTAAAAATATATAATTAATCTATTCTTTTAATGGTTTTTTAAATAATCTTAGAGGGATCTGTTAAGAAATAGTATTTCTTGTAGTGAAGAAACATTTATTTGATGTTTAACAATGTCTTCTGTTGCAATTCAGATTTTTATTTCTGTGAAAGCAAAATTTAATAAGATTAAATAAAACTTAAATAGAATTTGAGTACAATTAAACATAATACTTTTGAATTAAATAGCATGACAACATTTTGCATAAAGGCAAGCAAACAGACCAATGGAACACAGTAGAGAACACAGAAATAGACTCCAGAAATATAGTTAACTAATTTTTGACAAAATAATAAAGATAATTTCATGATCAAAAGATAATATTTACAACAAATGGTGCTGGAACAATTGGATATTCATATGCAGAAATGAACTTTGATTCATACTTTATGCCATATAAAAATATCTCAAAATGGATCATATACCTAAATATAAAACCTAAAACTATAAAACATCCAGAAGAAAACAGGAAAAAAATTTTATACCCTTTGGTTAGGCAAAGATCTCATATATAATACCAAAAAGCAAAGCAAAGAAAAAAATGATTCATAAGGAAAATATCTACAAATTGGAATTCATCAAATTATGAACTTTTGCTCTTTAAAAGACATCATAGGAGAGTGCAAAGGTAAGTCCAGAGTGAAGGAAAATGTTTGTAAATCATTTGTGATAAGGATTTGTATTCAGAATATGTAAAGAACACTAGAAACTCAGTCATAAGAAAATGAATAAAATTTAAAACCATGGGCAAAATATTTGAACAGATACCACATCAAAGAAAATACATGGATGGCAAACAAATGCAACCAAAGATGCTCAACATCATTAGTCAGAGGGAAATGTAAATTAAAACCACAATGATATAACATTATACACCTATTAGAAAGTCGAAAATTAAAAAGACTGATCATATCAAGTGTTGGGGAAGATGTGAATATGTGGGACTCTCATACACTCCTGGTGGTGATGTAAAATGATACAACCACTTTGGCAGTTAAAAATTCTGCCAAAATTCTTAAAAATTAAACATACACCTATCATATGACCCAGCCGTCTCACTCCTAGGTATTTAAGAAAAATAAAAGCTTATGTCTATACAAAAGCTTTTGCATGAATAATCCTAGCTTTATTTGTAAGAGAAAAAACAAAACAAAACTGGAAACAGCCTAAATGTCTATCAAAAAGTAAGTGGATCCAGCAACTGCACTCCTGGGTATTTACCCCAAAGACACAGATGTAGTGAAAAGAAGGGCCATATGCACCCCAATGTTCATAGCAGTAATGTCCGCAATAGCCAAACTGTGGAAAGAGCCGAGATGCCCTTCAACAGAGGAATGGATAAAGAAGATGTGGCCCATATATACAATGGAATATTACTCAGCCATCAGAAAGGATGAATACCCAAATTTTACATCAACATGGATGGGACTGGAGGAGATTATGGTAAGTGAAATAAGTCAAGCAGAGAAAGTTAATTATCATATGGTTTCACTTACTTGTGGAACATAAGGAATAGCATGGAGAACATTAGGAGAAGGAAGGGAAAAATGAAGGGGGGGAAATCGGAAGGAGAGATGAACCATGAGAGACTATGGACTCTGAGAAACAAACAGGGTTTTAGAGGGGAGGGGGAAGGGGGATTGGTTAGCCCAGTGATGGGTATTAAGGAGGGCACGTACTGCATGGAGCACTGGGTGTTATATGAAAACAATGGATCGTGGATCACCACATCAAAAACTAATGATGTATTGTATGGTGAGTAACATAACATAATAAAATTAAGAAAAAAAAGTAAGTGGATAAACAAATTGTGGTTCTTCTATATAATGGAACACTACTCAGCAATAAGAAGAAGCAAGAAGAAGGAATGGAACACTATTCAGCAATAAAAAGGAATACAAACAATAGCATGAATGAATCTCAAAGTGAGATAAAGAAGACTGAAAGAAGCTAAACAAAAAAGAGTACATACTGCATGATTCCACTTATGTAAAATTCTAGAAAATATAAATCAATGTGTAATGACAGAAAGCAGGGCAATGATTGCCTGGGGATGGCAGAGAAAGCAGAGACTCGTCAAAAGGAGAAATTACAAAGGAAACTTCTGGGGAATGATAGATATGTTCATTATTTTCATTTTGGTGATGATTTCATGGGTGCATCAAACTTATCAAAATGTGTTCTTTCAATATATGCTGTTTTATTATATGTTAATTATATCTTAACAAAGCTGTAAAAAGTGTAATGCTTTTTAAATTAGCATCTATAGTACAATATCATTTATGATTTTAAAACATTTACCTACTTAAATATCTATGTATCTAGTTGAAATGATGTACATCAAATATTAATAATGGTTATTGTCTGGTGGTACAATTTGGGTTGATTTTTTTGAGGAAAGATTTTTTAAAGATTTTCATCTTTATATTTTTTCTGAATTGTCTAAGTTCTTTTTAGAGAACATTATAATTTTTTAAAAGATTTTATTTATTTATTTGAAGATAAAGAGAGTGAGAGAGAGAGAGCATGAGCAGGGGGAGGGGCAGAGGGAGAGGGAGAAGCAGACTCCCCTGCTGGGCAGGGAGCCTGATGCAATGCAGGGCTTGATCCCAGAACCCCAGGATCATGACCTGAGCCGAAGGCAGATGCTTAACTAACTGAGCCATCCAGGCCCTCCAAGCATTATAATTTTTTTAACCAAAAAATTAAAAAAAGATCTTTCATAAAAAGAGACTGGAAGCAGATATGAAAGATGCTATTGTATCTAATTCTTGAAGTAGGATAAATATATATATATATTTATTTATTTATTTATTCTTATAGTTTTTTAAATGTTTAGAAATTTCCCATGTATGTACCTTAGAGGAGAGAATAGTTAAAATTTATTCTGTGCTCAGTGGGGTAGGGTATCTCTGAATTCCAGGCTTAGGCCCATGGGGAGTGATTACACTGGGTTTGTTCAAATATGGAGAAAGGCAAAGGGAATGCTCTTTGAGGCCAATGATTCAGAATTTGAGCCATCAGGGACTGGAGACTGTGGGAAATCCAGTCAGGAAATAGTGCTTTTGGGATGAGAAGCCCTTTCAATGGGATGGCTGCAGGAGGACGAGCCTGTGCTTGGTTTTGTGATGTTAGGGCCTGGTGCTAGGGTCATGCTGGGTAGACCTCCACCCCAGGGTCAGAATAAGCCCCAGGTTCCGGTACAACTCAAAAGATAGGAAGGGCCTTAAAGCATAACCAATACTGGATTTCTCTCCAATTTTGGTCTTGGGGAACTGGACAGATTTTCACCTGATATTGAAAAATAGAGAAAAGTGACATTTCTTGATTCTCCAATTTCCTGAAACACATATGTTTACATTTTATATAATTAGTTTTTTTCCCTGCTTCTTTTATTTATTTTTTTTAAAGATCTTTATTTATTTGAGAGAGAATGAGAGTGAGAGAGATCACAAGGGAGACGGAGGGGGAGATGGAGATGGAGAAGGAGAAACAGACTTGCTGCTGAGCAGGAAGCCCGATGCGGAACTCAATCCCAGGACCCTGAGATCATGACCTGAGCCGAAGGCAGACGCTTAATTGATTGAGCCGCACAGATGCCCCAATTTCCTGCTTCTTTTTAAGTATGTAAAGGTATTTTTCTTATACTGTGTGCACATTGTATATGGCTATGATGAAATAACTTCTCTTTGTTATATTCTGTTAAATTTCATTGTTAAAAGTTATGTTCTCATAAAGGCTAGGATTTCTGTAACTCTTGTAGAATACAGTTTTATGCCTCATCCTGTTTATAATAGTTTCTTGAAGACTACTGGATATAAATTTTAGGTAACATGAACTAGCTTCAAAGATGGAGAGTTAAATTTGGGAAAGAAAATAATTATTTATTGAGTAAAGTTCTTTCCAGGTTTTATGAACCACAAGCCCCCAGCTACAATCTGGTGGTGATCAACCTTAGCTGTAGGTGGAACTGGTGTAGTGGATGTCAAATTGCACCCATGACACTCTAGGGATTTGCAAAAACAGCTGTCACTGTGTTGGGGGGTGGAGGAGGAGATGATTGAGTGGTGGTGTTGGTAGCTTCAGGCACCATCTCTCTTCAATGACAACAGCTCGCTCTTCCTTCCTTCCTTCCTTCCTTCCTTCCTTCCTTCCTTTCCTTCCTTTCCTTCCTTTCCTTCCTTTCCTTCCTTCCTTCTCTTTCCTTCCTTCTTTTGTATTTGGGTTCAAGTGATATTTGCTTGAAAAAAATGGTTCCAAAGTAAAATTTGAAAATTCACTGATCTTGGAATGTAGAGATTTATTTCTTGTGTCTTTCTGTCATTTGTTAAGTGATGTGGCGAGTATGAAGGAGATGAACAAATGCATGAGAGAAAGAAATAGGGTAGCAAGAACTCTATTTCCTCCCTTGCCTGGATCCTCACCTTTGATCCTTTTGGGGCTTTTATAATACCTCTAACAGCTAGGATTTTGATCTAAAGAGTAAGAAAGCCATCTATTATTTCCTTGGCTTTTCATACTGGTGGGCTTTACAAGATTTTTTTCTGCCTTGGTGCTTTTAGAAATGTCATTTTCTCTTCCTGGAATGCCCTTCCATACTCAAATCCTTTCTTTATATGGTGCATGCCTACTGATTCTTTGCAACTCAGCTGGTTTCATTCTGGAAATCTTTACCTATCATTTTGATTTGGATGTCTTCTCTCTGTGCTCACATAGTATTCTTTGCTTTGTAATGTAATACCTCCTACATTGCCTCGTGTCATTGTTTGATTGTCTTTGCTCTCATTGTGAGGAAGGAAGATGCAATGCTGTTTGACTTTGTATCCTCTGTACCAGCACAGAGTGAACATCCAATAAGTTCTGCTGAGTGAATGAATATGGTATCAGTAGAAGGTGGGTGTAGGTCACTTTTTTAATATTTCTTAGATCAAGGCAAATGGGTTAATCAGGGCATAACAGACATTTTGTTGAAATTGAGAAGGTGTTTCTAAAATTTATACAGAAATGCAAAGGATCTAAAATAACCAA
>NC_058410.1:125720958-125948322 GCF_002201575.2 Neomonachus schauinslandi
GGGGAAGAATGAAGGGGGGGATATCGGAGGGGTAGACGAACCATGAGAAACTATGGACTCTGAAAAACAAACTGAGGGTTCTAGAGGGGAGGGGGGTGGGAGGATGGGTTAGCCTGGTGGTGGGTATTGAGGAGGGCACATTCTGCATGGAGCACTGGGTGTTATGCACAAACAATGAATCATGGAACACTACATCTAAAACTAATGATGTAATGTATGGGGATTAACATAAGAATAAAAAAAAAAGAGAGAAAACAGTACATTTTGAGTGGAAGTAAAGTATGGGCTCTTCGGGTTATTTGATATTCCAATTAATGAAGAGGAGTAAGTCCTATAGCAAAATGGGAAAAGACTGAACTCTTACTGATTTGTCACAAGCCATGGATATGACCAACCATAACCTAAAACTCATAAGAAGTCACTAAATGGACGTTGCTGACAAAATAGTTTATGAGTGTTGCCAAATCACGGAGCTTTTTAGATTAATCTCTATACAGAAAAAAAGTTGAAAAATCCTTAAATCTCACATTGTATGAAAAAACCCAGTAGACGCTTTTCTAAATTTGACAATAATTCTAAAAATTTGCCAAAAACAAATTGGGAAAATAAATAACCTTTCTTTTTTTGTAAACTATAAATCATTCAAAACAACTTAAATCAACAGTGCTAGAGGAAAGACTGAATTATCTTCGTAGTCCCTTTATAGGAAAATATTACCAAATTGCCATCTGAGAAGACTGAAGCCAAAAAAATCTAGGAGAAACAAGTACTTCGGAGGAGAATCAGATAGCTAATTAATTTAAAAAGTTACTTGTATTTTTGAAGTGTTTGTGGTACTTGTCAGCATTTTAAATTTAATGATTTTAAATTTAATGGTGCATTATTTCTTTAATTTTAAATATTCGATTTAAATATTCATTTGTATTTACAACTTTGTATTATTTTTTCTTCAAAAGGACCCACAAATTATAAAAACTTTAGGCTCCACAAAACCTGAATTTAACCCTGCCCTTTTCCAAATACCTATGAAGTGAGTTGAAATAACACTTCTATAAGCAAATTGACTTAGGAAAAACCTTCTTCACTATTGTACCTTCAGTGTTTACCACAGTGCTTAGCACATAGTAGATGCTTAATAAAAATTTGTTAAAGAATAAATGAAGAGTAAAGCTCATGTTCAAATAGTGGTAAGCAATTATCCAAGACAGAGCTACATGCATGGAGAGGGAGCTAAAGGGTGGGTCAAGGGAATCTTTTTTTTTTTTTTTTTGCACATCTCATTTTGATGCTCAGATTTTCAGTAATTCAGATTTATTGGTCTTGTGAAGAGCACTCTGCCAGATTTTGAAGATCTAAAGCTATATTTGACAGTTCCTCAAGGAGCTTTAAGTCCAGATGAGGGATCAGAACCTATGTAAAATAGAGCACACCCTTCATTAAGTGTCATTGGGGTTGTGAGATAGTGCAATGGACATCAGAGGAGAGAGACCACCTGGGGCTGATGTAGTTAGGACAAGTTCATGGAGAAGTAGCTCTGAAGTAGAGAAGAGGAGAGGAGGTCAAAGACTGGGAAGGACAAGGGGTGGAGGTGGAAACCCATATGGTCTGCTTAGAAGGGGACGGAAGGCAAACCAGTTGGTGTGAATGGGGAGGTTA
Organism: Neomonachus schauinslandi; assembly: GCF_002201575.2. Classification (NCBI taxonomy): domain Eukaryota; kingdom Metazoa; phylum Chordata; class Mammalia; order Carnivora; family Phocidae; genus Neomonachus; species Neomonachus schauinslandi. The sequence continues at coordinate 125,722,615 of NC_058410.1, forward strand.
GACAGGGAAATCCTGAAGGGAAAAGTTGGAGCTCCTTTGGGAAAATCAATTATGAAAGCCAAGAATACTAGACCAAGAAGCTTAGTACCATCCTGAGGGTAGAAAAAGACACACAAATGATTCTGTGCATAGGAAAACAAGTGTCTAGTGCAGTTCAGAATGCTTGTGGCACAGAGAAGGGCTTGGAAAGAAAGACTCCAAGCAGGGAGACCAGGTGGGAGAATATCCCAGTAACGCAGGCAGGAGGGGACACAGTCCAGGGCTGAGGAGTGAGCACAGCAAAGGAGGGAAGAAGCTGAGAAATGATGCAAAAAAGGGGGGGCGCTTGGGTTTTTGATTTGGGGGTTTAGAAACACTTACTGAATGTCTAACACACAACAGAAGCTTTTTCATAGACTACTTCATTTAATTGTCAGCAACTACGGGAAACAAAGGCCATCAGCCCCACAACAGGGGTGAGGACCCTCAGTGAGGTGGAGATATGCACTACCAGGCAGGCAAATCAGGCTGTGTATTCCACAAACATGTCCTTTCCACACACCACACTACCACAGGAGGAAAGAGGGAGGTGGGGTCAAGCACAGCTTCTAAGTTTGCAGCATGGAAACTGGGATGAGTGGAAATAAAGAAGCATCTGCCAGAGAGCTGGTGGGGTTGAGGGGGGAGGAGAGGAGTGGCCGGCACTAAAGGCAATCTTTTGTAGGCAACTATTTCTATGATGTCTATTTGAACAGCTGGAGGACAGTTTCTTTCTCCTTGTTCTCCCAGCCTGACAAGTATTTGGAGTTCTGGGACTTTGAGAGAATCATTCTGCAGCTGTCCCTGACATTTGAAAATCTGTTCCCAGTTTGAATTAAGTGGAGTCTTCAGTCTTGGTTATGAAAGCTATTGCAAAAAAAAAAAAAAAAGGCAGTAGAGAGCAGTTTATTTAAGCTTTTCTTTCTTGTTGCAACTGACCTTCTAAATAAAAATAGGCAATCCAAACAGGCTTCTCTGTCTGCAGGGAGGTAAGATCCAGAGCCAACAAAAGTTCAGTAGCTTCGTATCTAACTCTGCCTTTCTCCCTAAAGGACCAACGCCATGGTCACACCTGAGGTTAAGCTAAAAATATATGAGTCCTACTTCCATGCTGTGTTCTCCATTTTCTCTGTCTGAAGCTCCACCCTTGAGGAAAATGCAAACACTAGGGTATGCTCACGAGAGATGTATTTCTTCTGTTCAATAAAGGAATAATATTTATGTATTTCCAGAATTTACATTTTCACAAAGGCATGTTGATTTATTTGAGTATTTCCTGACTGGTCAGTTTTAACATCTTATGTTCATCTTCCAAGGACAACTCACTATAGCAGCAAAACATCCCCCTCTTAACAGAAATCAAAAAAAAGCTGATCACTTTAAAAGTTCCTCTTGCTACTGAAAGTGAAAATCAGAAAAACAAAACTGGTGTTTCTACAACAGGAAGCTGACTTTGAAGACCCTGTAGTCATTCTCTTTGGTTGGAGGAAATGATATTAAAAATGAAACAATCTCTACTTGCACCGACTAGTTGAACACTGTTTTAAAATATTCCTAAATTGCACTAATGCTATGGGGTCACTGTAAAAGACAAAAATGTTATAGAAATATACTTCTAGAATATTCCTTCCTTCACTGCCTATCACAGTTGATTAGACTGTTGTGAAAATCACATATAAACATTTCAACATAAAATGTATAGCATATATTCCAGGGATAATGTAAAGAATTCAGATGGTGTTGTATAGAATCATTCTTGGCTCTGGGCCACTATAAAATCATCAGCTCAGCTCAAAAAACCTTTCTGAGGTGATGGGCAATGATTCTGATATATCTGCCCACAGACATGAGGAGGTACAGAAAGCAAAGCATTTTCTCCAGGCCCAAGCAGAATAAAAATAATACAAAGTCAGTGTGAGGTTGCCAACTGTCTTGATTGTAAAGAGCTCTGTTTTAATCTGAGAACGTGTATTTCTTTTCTTTTCTTTTTGCTGTTAAAATATCCTTTCTTTAAGAACAATTTATAGGACTCCTGGGTGGCTCAGTCATTAAGTGTCTGCCTTCAGCTCAGGTCATGATCCCAGGGTCCTGGGATCGAGCCCCGCATCGGGCTCCCTGCTCAGCAGGAAGCCTGCTTCTCCTTCTCCCACTCCCCCTGCTTGTGTTCCCTCTCTCGCTGTGTCTCTCTCTGTCAAATAAATAAATAAATAAATAAATAAATAAATAAATAAATTTATAGCAATAATAGATGATAATTTGGGATTTTTTTCCTAATGTCATTTATTACAAAATAAAAAGTTAGCAACACTACTTTAGTTTTTTTAAACCATTTTATAACTTTCAGTGTACAATTAAGTGGCATTAAGTACATTTACAATGTTGTGCAACCATCACCACCATTCCCAGAATTTTTCATCCCCCCAAATAAGACAGTTTGTACTCATTAAACAATAGCTCCCCATTTTCCCTATCCCACGGCCCTTGTAACCTCTGTTCTATGTTCAGTCTCCTCAAATTTGCCTATCTAGGAGCAAATATAACTCATGTAAGTTAAATCACAAATTTGTCCTTTTGTGTCTGGCTTATTTCACTTAGCATAATGCTTTCAAGTTTCATCCATGTTGTAGCCTGTGTTGGAATTTCCTTCCTTCTTAAGGCTGAATCATACTCTATTCTATGGATGTGCCTGTTAGTCTAGCTATTCATTTGTTAATAGACATGTGGGTTGCTGCTCCCCTTTTGGCTATTGTGAATAATGCTGCTGCAAACCTTAATGTACAAGTGTTTGTTTGAATCTCTGCTTTTGATTCACTTAGGTATATATCTAGGAGTAGCTTCTCTGGATCCTACGGTAATTGCATGTTTAACTTTTCGAAGAACTGCCCAACTGTTTTCTGCAACAGCTGCACCATGACATTCTCACCAGTGTGCACAAGGGTTCAAATTACTCCACATTCTCACCAACACTTGTTATTTTCCCCCGTATCATTTAATACATAGGTAGCAGTCATCCTAATGTGTGTGAAGTGGTAACTCGCCGTAGTTTTGACCTAAATTTTCCTAATGACTATGATGATGAGCATCTTATCATAGATCTTCTTTGGAGAATCACTTATTCAAGTCCTTTGTCCTTTTTTGAATTGGTTTGTTTGTTTTGTTGTTGAGTTGCAGAAGTTCTTTACATATTTTAGATATTAATCCCTTATCAGATATACAATTTGCAAATATTTTCTCTCATTTGGTGTGTTCTCTTTACACTCTACTGTTAGTGTACTTGGTGCACATTTTTAAAAATTTTGATGAATTCTATTTGTCTATTTTTTATTTTCTTACCTGTGCTTTCGGTGTTATAGCCAAGAAACCATTGCCAAATTCTACGTCGTGAAGATTTCCCCTTATGTTTTCTTCTAAGAGTTTTCTAGTTTTTGCTCCTACATTTAAGTCTTTGATCCAATTTACTTGATTTTTGTATATAAGGTAAAGGTCCAACTTCATCCTTTTCCATGTGGATATCTACTTTTTCCAGCACCATGTGGTGAAAACCCTGTCATTTCCTTATGACTGGTCTTGGCACTCCTATCAAAATTCACCATGTATGGAAGGGTTTATTTCTGCACTCTCTGTCCTATTCCATTGGTCTATATATCTGTCTTTATGCCAGCACCACACTGTCTTGATGACTGTAGCTTTGAAGTAAGTTTTAAAATCAGAAAACGTGAGTCCTTTAGTTTTGTTCTTCTTCTTTTAAGATTGTTTTGGCTATTTAGGTCTCTTGAGATTTCATATGAATTTTAGGATGGACTTTCTACTTCTGCCAAACATGTCATTGGAATTTTGATAGGGATTGCATGGAATCTGTAGCTCCCTTTGGATAGTATTGACATCTTAGCAATATTAAGTCTTTTAATCCGTGAACATAGGATGCCTTTCCATTTATTTATGTCTTCTTTAGTTTCTTTTGAAAATGTTATGGAGTTTTCAGCATACAAGTCTTGTGTTTCCTTGGTCAAATTTATTCCTAAGTATTTTATTCTTTTTATACTGTTGTAAATGTAATTAATTTTTAATTTCCTTTTCAGATCATTCATTGTTAGTGTCTAGAAATGCAACTGATATTTGTGTGTTACTTTGTATTCTGTAATTTTGCTGAGTTCATTTATTATCTCTAACAATTTTGGGGAGTATTTTTGTGTGCAGTCCTTAGAGTTTTATACATATAAGAATATCATCTGTGAACAGAGATAATTTTACTCTATCCTTTCCAATTTGAATGACTTTTATTATTTCGCCTAATTATTCTAGCTAGAGGTTTTGGTACTATGTTGAATAGAAGTGGTGAAAAGTGGGAATCCGTGTCTTGTTCCTGATCTTAGGTAAAAAGATTTCAGTCTTTCACCTTTGAGTGTGATGTTACCTATGGAATTGTCCTATATTGGCCCCTGGTTTTTAAAAATTTACTGAGCTGTAGAATCTACCATCCTGGAACTACTGTACAGGGGAAAGTACACGCAGCTTGGAAATTAGGTAGACTCAGATATATTAAAAAAAAAAATCTTCCGAAGTTTCTAGGGGCTTCTTGCATTGATGGAATAATGAGCATCAAATTTACCCACTACCCTAAACAACTATATAGCTAGATAAAATATATGAAGCAATTATTTTCAGGAATTGGACAATAGGCAGCATGGGGCTATGGTACTTGAAACAAGGGAAATACAGATAAGATCACATCACCCTAGTTTTCTGCTGGAGAGGAGGGGGAGTACTTTCTAAACTGTGGCACAAGATAGCAACACTCAAAACAGAGCAATAGTTTCACTGGCATGAGAAATCAGAAATCAGCATCCCCAGAATTTGGGGATTCGAGGTACCTAGATTTTCATGGGGTCCTCTTTACTTTTTGGCCAAATACTGTTATACACATACAGGGCAAATTTTTACAAAGCCTGGCAAAGAAAAACTTAGGAGAGGTTGAGAATTGATAGAGATTCTAGAGTTCTCACTGTGTTGGGAGACATTAGAGTTTGGCCAACCAGAGTAGAGAGACTGTTGGAATTCAACTGAAGCCCTGAAAAAGATACATACAAGAGATAAAAACTCCCAAGCCCCAAAGCCCACCCTAAAAAAGCCTGAAGCCAAATTTTGACATGGTCAAGCTGAGTTGCAGTGAGTTACTTGCTCAACATATTTTTGTTAACAAGTTTCAATGTTATTTGAAGGAAGTCAACATAATTCAAACTCTCAATAATATAGTAGCCACAATGCCCAGCATAGATTGGAAAGTAACCAAACACTGCAAAGAGGCAGGAAAATGTAACTCATATATTAGTTAGTAGAAACACCTAGAAATTTCTCATCAGATTCAATGTAAACCAGAGGATAATGGAATGATATCTTTAAAGTGCTGTAAGAGCAACTGCTACCTAAAATTCTATATACAGTTCAGGTACTCTTCAAAAATAAGAATGAGGGGTGCCTGGCTGGCTCATTTGGTAGAGTATGCAACTCTTGATCTTGGGGTTGTGAGTTCGAGCCCTGCATTGGGTGTAGAAATTACTTACAAATAAAATCTTAAAAAAAAAAAAAAAAGAATGAATGAAATAAAGACATTTTCAGATAAACAAAAGCTGAGAAAATTCATTATCAGAAGATCTGCTCTTCAGGAAATACTAAAAGAAGTTCTTCAGTTTGAAGGGAAATATTAATAGATGGAATTTAGGATTCTCACAAAAGAAAGAAGAGCACCAAAAATGGTAAATATGTGGATAAAAGTGGAAGATCATTTTTTCTCTCGTTTCTTCATTTCTTTCAAAGACAATTGACTGCTGTTGGAAGGGGTAGTCTGCCATGGGCCATGAGCATCCGTGCATGTGCCAGATTGCAAGCCTTATCTGTCTTCTGAGAAGGAGTAGCTAATGTAGCTAATCAAAAAGGCAAGTAAGTAAGTCACAGCAATGGCAGTGAATACTGGAGAATTGCTCACTTACCAGTAGTAGGAAGACTGGCTTGTTCTCTGTTTTCTATATTTTCTGCAATGTTTATCTCTTGCTCAGAAGGTGGTAGGCCCTTGACCATGGGTCTTCTATCTGCCTCACAAACACTCTGGATGTGTCGCATCCTTCTGGGCCCACCACACTGCCAATGTGAAACATGAAGGCAGGAGGAATCAATGCAAATATGCTGATGTTCATAGTGCTCCTTATACTGTGAGTGATAAAGCCCTATATCTCTGACCCAGAAGTTTCATGTCTTCTGCCAGTATTCATGAAAAAATAACAGGTTAATTTATTAGCTTGCAAATAGGGTGATATCTCTGGAACTTCACAGTTCTTAAATTTGTTTAAGCACAAAATAATGACAATATATTATGAGGTTTATAACATACATAGAAGTTAAATGTGTGTTAAAGAATACAGAATGGAAGGGATTGAATGGAAATGCATTAGTGCAAGTTTCTTACAGATGCATGCTATAATCCCTATAAACACTGTCTAATAGAAATATAACAAAAACAAATGCAAGCCACATATGTGGTTTTAAGTTTTAGAGAAGCCACATTAAAAACATAGGATAATTCAAGAAAAGTTCATTTTGATATTTTATTTAACTCAGTATCTTCAAAATACTATTATTTCAACATAAAAATCATTAGTGAGATATTTTACATCCTTTTCTTATACAAATTTTTCAGAAGTTAGTGTGTATTTTAAACCATCAGCACATCTCAGTTAGTGTAGCCACATTTCAGGTGCTAATGGAGCTAATGGCTAGCCTGTTGGATGATACTGCTCTGGAAAAACTATTAACAACATAAACAAGAAGGAATAGCTGAAAAGCCAATAAACAATATGAAATGGAATACTAAAGAAATGCTGTTTTAATCCCAAAGAAGTCAGGAAAGAAGACAAAAAGTCAAAGAATAGATAGAACAAAAATCATTTCTAGGTATGGTAGATTAGTCTTTCATCACCTCCAGCTGGAATAGTGCACAGGAAAGGTAAGCAAGAAAGCTCAAGTAGTGCAGTTCTAGTCCCAAGCCCACCATAATAAGCTTTTTGAATTTATTCCTTTACTGTATAGTTTATCTGTTTACTGCAGCAGCAGAGTGTTGTAGTTAAGAAGATGGATTTGGATATTACCCTAGATTTGAGTGTTCGCTCTACCATTATGTAAATCTTAGACAAATTACTTCATTGCTCTAAACGTCAGTTTATCTGCATAATGGGTATTATATGATAACTACCTTAAATCCATGTCAAAAAGTGCCTGCCATCTTGGAAGCCCTCAAAAATATTAATTGTACATTATTAACAATATCCAGTCAACTAACTCTAAGGACCAAGAACTATGGGCTTGACACCATTCAAGGCAGCAAGGATTCAAGGGTGAATGGCAAAATTCTTTTCTTCAACACAGAAGTGAGACACGTAATATCTGACTGCCTACTTAAGTGGCCATTACGAGGTGGAAGTAAGAGGTAGAGAGAAGCAGTAGAGTAAATATACAAATGTTGCTATGTCAGTGTTCATATTATGATGTGTAATCTGTTTTCCTTGACAAAACTCGGTAACCAAGGAGCCTGGAAAAACCATGAGTATAGTTCTGTTCCAATCATTCTTTCCAAAAATTAACAGGCTTTATTCTACCAGTGAATGGAAAGTAAATTATTCTCATTTAACTTAAAAGGACAGTTTCTACTTTTTCACCAAAAAGTTCAAGTGTTTTTAATCTTACTCAATACTATTAAGAACTAGTATTTTATTGACAATTGTCTCCACTAGCATCTTTTTTCAAAAGTACTTTGCTTGTTCACACCTATGACCAAAGTCCTAATTTACAGAGTGTTTTTCCCCTAATGAGGACTACCAGGTTTTTAGTGCCAACAGTATAACAAGTACTTTCCATACACATTTAATCTAGTTTGTGTTCAAGCCTGAAACATGGCGTTAGAAAGCTGCATTTTGCAGATGAGAGTCTGTGACAAGCCAAGGTCACACAGAGGTCAGTGCTGGGGACAGAATGTCGGTGGTCAGTGTGACTCCACCCACATCATGCAACCTCTCCCTTATATAGGTTCCTCTTCTGGTGGGTACTTAGGAGAGACCAGTTGTTGAGCAATAGTACTTCCTATTTGTTCAAAGTATAAGGAATTGGTCACACCTCTTCCACTGTTCTTACACAATATTCAGAGGCTCTCTAAGGAGACCACTCATTCCAGGCAGGAGCTGCAGCCTGGAATCATGTGTTCACTGTCAAGAGGCAGCCAAAGCTAGGTACCTGAGAATTCCCTTTTTCCCACATGACTTCTAAATTAATCATCTACAAATATAAAGAAATTATCTGAGCTAATACAATGTCTTATCTCAAGACTCCTTTTAATTTGTATTTCTTTTTTTTTTTTTAAGATTTTATTTATTTATTTGAGAAGGAGAGAGAGCACAAGTGAGGGGAGGGAGGGGCACAGGGAGAAGGAGAAGCAGACTCCCTGTTCAGCAGGGAGCCCGATGCAGGGCCCGATCCCAGGACCCAGAGATCATGACTTGAGCCGAAGGCAGATGTTTAACCAACTGAGCCACCAGGTGCTCCTGTATTTCTATATTATAAGCACTGTTTATTTTACTAATAGTCTGTATCATCTTCTGAGTAAACTTAAGTCTCAAACAAATCTCATGGCAGAATCTTCTCCACCTATACCATCTCCTAACACAGTTTATCCAAGGATAAAGAGCACCATGAAAAGAGTAACAATAGGGCTCCTGGGTGGCTCAGTTGGTTAGGCGACTGCCTTCAGCTCAGGTCATGATCCTGGAGTCCCGGGATCGAGTCCCACGTCGGGCTCCCTGCTTGGAGGGGAGTCTGCCTCTCTCTCTGACCCTCCCCCCTCTCATGCTCTCTATCTCATTCTCTCTCTCAAATAAATAAATAAAATCTTTAAAAAAAAAAGAAAAGAGTAACAATAAATGTTTGTCGATTGGATTTTCAAGAAGGTCTAAATTCAGCAGTCTCTTACTTTCGGTTTCTTTTGTTTAAATTTGAAATCATGGTAGAAAAATAGATAATAGTTATATGCAGGCATTTACAAAAGAAGAAATACAAATGATAATGTGAAAAATGTCCAGCTGTATGAACTGAATGAAAGAAAACATAAATACAAGGAGAAACCAGTATTTATCTACTCAGTTGACAAAAACAATTTTAAATAATAATGCCTAGGGGCGCCTGGGTGGCTCAGTTGGTTAAGCGACTGCCTTCGGCTCAGGTCATGATCCTGGAGTCCCAGGATCGAGTCCCACATCGGGCTCCCTGCTCAGCAGGGGGTCTGCTTCTCCCTCTGACCTGCTTCCCTCTCGTGCTCTCTGTCTCTCATTCTCTCTCTCAAATAAATAAATAAAATCTTTAAAAAATAAATACATAAATAAATAAATAATAATGCCTAGCTGCTGATGAGATTGTTATATTTTTCAGTGTATCTGGAAAACAATATGGTAACGTGTATAAAAAGCCTTCAAAATTTGGTAATTCTTTTCACCAAGCATTCAACTTTCAGGAATTTACCTTAGGGAAATAATCATGACTGCACAAAAATGGAACAATAAGGAAATTCACTATAGCACTATGTCCTATTACTTATCTGTTAATAGTCTAAACGTCTGAAGTATAAACTGATTAAATAAATCATGGTCAATCCATACAGTAGAATATGATACAGTTATTAAAAGTTGTATCTTGGAAGAAGTCAAAATGTATGTGTGTGTGTATAAGTAGTGTTGTATGTGAAAGTAGGTGTGATTTGTACAATACAACCCTGTGTATGTTGGGGGGGGGACTCAAAGAAGATCTCACAAAATATCAATAGTGGTTATCCTTGGGTATTGAGATTATATATGATAATTTTTCCTTCTTCCCTAGCTTTCCTGCCCTATCTCCCTACAAGGGAGGGGCTATCCTAAATATCCCCAAAGTCCTTCAGTTAGAATGTATTTCTTTAGGAATGAGAAGCAAAAAGAGAGAAAAGGAAATTGTGACATACTTTTGGGAAAAGATGTTATCACACTTTGCTAATTTTTGAGGATCATAGACTCTCAGGAAAGGGACAGAGCTCCTTGCTTTGCCTTACTTGTGAGGGCCCACTAAGTCCAGAAGCCCAGTCACCAAGGCTAAAAAGGAAAGCTTTCTGGACCATCCCCATCCTCTGCATTTCATTCATTCAGTCTAAAATATTTTACTGAGTCCCTATTATGTGCTAGGCACTGGACATATACTCGGGGTGGGGGGGAAAGAGAGAGAAAGAAGGAAGGATGGGAAGGAGGGAGGGAAAAAGAAAGCTTTCCTAAAATATTATGAGGGAATCTGACTTTCACTGAATGATGACTATGAGCAGTGCTGTGAAGAGGTGAGGTCCACCGGCTGCATGAGCCTATTTCGGGAGCTTGCCAGGGACTAAGCAGCTGTCTCCAGGAAACCAGCCTTAACCTGAGCTCTAAAGGAAGCATAGGCATTAATTAATGAATTGAATTTTTAGAGGGGGGGAGGGGCAGAGAGAGAGAGTGAGAGAGAGAATCTCAAGCAGACTCCCTGCTGAGCATGGAGCCCAACACAGAGCTCAATCTCAGTACCCTGAGACCTGAGATCATGACCTAAGCCAAAATCAAGAGTCGGCCACTTGATTGACTGAGCCACCCAGGTAGCCCGGAAGCATAGGCATTAAGACCAGGAAGGGGGTAAGAGAATTCCAGGACAAGGTAAGAACATGTGCTAGAGATGCCGGGCAGGAAAGAGCCAGGTTGCTATAGGAATTGAGGGAGAGCGGGAGCTGGAGAAGGGAAGACCAAATCAGGCAAAGCTTCATGGACATGGCCAGGGGGCACCAGACCTTGGCAGGGAGTCTCTTCACAGAACTGCATCTCAGCAGGAAACCTGGGTGCCAATTGGAACATGGATTTGAGAGGGCACTGGGGTGGACCCTGGGAGACCATGAGGAGCCTGTCTAGGGTCATAGCAGTCGGGATAGACAGATACAGATGGGATAAAAGATTCTCATGCAATCAAATGGAAAGCCCTTGGTGATGGACAGACTATTTTTAAGTGACTTCATCTCTGACTCCCTGATGGGGAGTCTCCAATCTTACCGTTCAAAAGCTCAAGCAAAGGAAAGACCAGCTTTTTGAACAAAAAGTGACAACTCAGGGCCATGGCTTTTTAACACAATTAAATTCCAGGTGAGCAGAGGCCATAGCCATGGAAAGCACTGTTTTGCCTGAAAAGTACAAAGTGTCTTTTCCCAATGCTTTATTCATCAATAACCTTACAATTGGAGCTGACATATCCAGGCTTCAAAGAAACAGCAAAGACCTCAATTTCTGAATATTAAGGGGCTTGCCATGAAATCATCTGACCCTTTGTTTCAGCAGTGTCCAGAGGAGAGAGGAAAGGTGCCATTCATTAGACTTCTTCAGGGGCTCGCCATTTCACTGGCCGCCTTCCATGGCCTCTCTCTTCTGGACTTTGAAGGTCCTGTTTTCTATTGTCACGTCACAGTTCTAATGGGAAGATATTCTTCTAATGAGAAGTTATTTATGTCCCACATAGATCTGCCCACTTAGTCACTGGCCATGTGGGATAGGACCTGGCGTTGGCTGAAGAGCAAAGTCTGTAAGCATTTTCCAAGGAGTGGGGGGTCATTTACTTTGATATCCCTAGAGGGGAAGATAAGTGAGCATAAAGGCACAATAGTTAAGAGACCCTTTTCTCAAGGGTCAAGAACTTGGGTTCTGGATCCTAACTGTCTGGCTTTCAACTCGGTCCTACCACATGTGTGATTTTGAACTAGTTACTAACTATACTTCAGTTTCTTCTCTGGAGAATAAGGACCATCATAGAATGAGTCCAGAATGCTTTAACTAAAATCTTTGTGTACAGACGTATTTTAAAATTCAGAATTTCTTGATTTTAGAAAGGTAATAGGATTTATATTTTGTAACAGTTTCAGTGGGGTCTGCTGCTTGCACCCATCACCCACTAATCAATCATATTAATGTTTCTGCAGTGAAACCCAGGTAGGATAAATTAAAACTTTAAATTAAGAACTGAGGAGACTATGAACTCTCGGTTAGATTTTTTTTACCAAGAGAGTTTTTTAAAAAATCTTTCCTTTTTCAAGACTTTGAGATTTCCAAGTTGTGGATGGGAGATCATGGAGCTACAGCTATCCCATAAAGCTGTTATAAGGATTAAATAAATAAGAGTACCTGGTACATAGTAAGGGTCCATTGCATTTGGCTATTTTTATTTATTCCAGAGGAGAAAAAATACAGGTTATCTTAAAGATTATTATTTATATGTTGAAGTTACTGCTGAGGAAGCTTACTATTTCAAGGAATAGAAAGCTCTCCATGATAATTTCTCCAGAAGAATTCTAGGTGGGTCCAGCAGCCAGTGCCAGGCGAGAGAAGTCAAGAAAATCTCCAAGGATCTGATGCAAACACAGGCACGTTATTTTATTCCAGCTACCACCTGCCAGTCCAGCAAAGTGTGCTATCAAAGAATTTGGCTTAAATGTGATGAGTGCAAATCCCATAATGATCAGCAGAGAGTTCTAGAACTAGTCACAGTTGGAGGTACCTATTGAAACCTGAGCATAGGGCTCAAGCTATAAGAGCAAATCAGGACTCCTCTCCGTACTAGGTAAAAGAACTCTCTCCATTCCTCACCACACTTCTGGTTTCCTCCCTAATGCTTTTCCTTTGGCTTATTAAAATCACTTCCATCTTAGTAGAATGAAATCTTGAGAGCGTTCTCAATTTGAGGACAGTGTTAGCTACAAGCTGTTCATTGAGCCCATGCTGTAGAAAATTTGGGGGCAATGCACATCAGTCCTTTCAGACTAGACCTGCCCTCTGTGGATCTCAGACCAATTTCTTCTGCCTTAAGCAGATACTACTATTTGTTGCGCTTTCATTATTGGAAATTGATCAAATTAACCTAAAGAGCCCACCTCTTCCTGGGCCCAGTGTACGTATTCCTCAGACAGCAAAAATCATTTCTGCTTGTGCTTTGTCATAGAACTTACAGACCCATTTAAGAACCAAGTGCTTTGCATATTATGTCCTCAGAATAATTAAATGTTAATAATGATAATACATGGGGTAATAATAAGGAAGCTGGTGGGGGCAGGGGCAGTATTTCAGAGAGAACTGATACAGTTTGTCTGTTGGAACAAACAGTTATTGGAAAGCCCTGATAAGCTGCCTCATTTGTCTGGGGCAAACTAAAAATAAATAAATTAAATAAATAAATAAATAAATAAACCAAGACTTAGTATAGATATGTAACAGTCAGCTGAAAGTATTTCCCAAAACTCAATCCAATTTTCTATGTGAAACCCAAGCAATTCTTCAAGAAGCAAAGTCTCCCCTTTTTTTAAAAAAAGATTTGACTTATGTATTTGTCAGAGAGAGAGAAAGAGAGCATGAGCAGGAGCAGAGGCAGGCAGAGGGAGAAGGAGGCTCCTCGCTGAGCAAAGAGCCAATGCGGGACTCCATCCCAGGACCCTGAGATCATGACCTGAGCTGAAGGCAGATGCTTAACCGACTAAGCCACCCAAGTGTCCCACAACGTCTCTTTTATTAAGCAATAGTACTGTATTGTCTCCTTCCACTAGAAATCAAGCTCACTGATCATAGGGACTTTGTTTGCTACATTCCCAGTGCTTAGAACCATATCGGGCATGCTGGAGTGCTTAATAAATATTTACTGAATAAATGAGTGAATGAATCTGAAGGAAGTAGACAAATAGATGAATTTTCCCCAGTTTTCTGTAGAAAGCAGGGTGTTTCTCTACTTTTTTATCATACATATAATGTATGATAATAAAAATCCAAGGGGTTTCACAAGGATCTCACACTTTCTGGGATGAGTCTTCCAGATGTCTGGGAGATTGTGGAAAGACTACCGAAAGCTCAGTTGGGTGGCACCAACTCTATGACTTCCATGTAGCCCACGTAACGGTAGGCATGAAAACAGTGAAAGAGTGAGACCTCAGCAGGCAGCCCAGGAGGCTGCTGAGCGGTGTTCCTCAGGGAGTGGGCTTCCCAACTTCTACACACTAGGGGAGTCATTTTTAGTCTGCACTCAATCCGGAAGACAAAAACAAGAGGAGATCCAACCTGACTCGTCCCGCTGTAGTGTGGCAGAAACAGACACAGGCCACAGAGGAGAGGAGCAGAGTGGCCGTGCAATATAACAAGGAATTGATGCCTAATAGAATGAGTATCTGAGGGTCACCCAAGGGGAGCAGCCACAGCTGAATGCAAGAGTTGATGAAGACGAATTTGCCATGGGGGCAGCACCACATCATCAGCACTCAAGGCAAAAGGACGGTTAGGGCTATCTGCCATCTTCTGGCACATGAAATGTAGACAATATTGGCCTGTGGAAGTGCAGAACCCACCCCAAGATTGAATCACTTTCCCAAGGGAGTTGTATTCCCAAGTCCTCAGAGTCTCAACTTTTACTCTTCAAGTCCCTGCTTAAGCATCCAAGAGTTTTCTTCTTAAGAACACTTTCAGTGTTCTGTGTTCTCAGACAATAACATTCTACCCTGCAAGAAAAGAAAGGCACCATCCCTAAGCAAACCTCTATGATAAAAAGCAGCTTGAAACACAGAGGAAGAGGATTATAAAAAAAAAAAAAAGAAGAAGAAGTCTAGCTTCTTTAGCTTCAATTGATGAGGTGTTGGAAGTCAATATGAGAGCCTGACAGTATCGTTGGTTACCATTTACACATATAAAACCATATTTTATGTAACTATCATAAACGGGTTCTCCTTTTATTTTATAGTTAGGAAACAGGACGTTGTTAATGAACTCTTTTGTTGTCTTTATAAAGCTTCTAGTTAAAGAACTCCTCAAGACATTTTGGATTGCTTGAACCCGGCGAGCCAATGCTGATGATTTCAGGCAAATCCTGATTCTCAGTAAGCAGAACTCTGTAGAGAAAGTGGCTCACTCTGTGCTCCTATATGGGTGTACTATGTGTTATACAACTTGTTGTCTGCCATTTAGCAGAAGAATATTTTGATAAGAACTAAGATAATTTAAAAACAACACAAAACTGTATACTCTGCAACAGACTAAATCTTATAATCTGGAGTAGCAGAGTTCTCAGACCCCCAGACCAGAAGCCCTGGCATTCCCTGGGAACTTGCTAGAAATGCAGGCTCCCAGGACCCACCCCAGACTTCCTGAATCTGCAACCTAGAAACTCTGGGTTTAGGGCCCAGCAATCTAGATGTTAACAAGCCCCCAGCTGATGCTGATGCCCTGAAATCTGACCTTCATTGTTTCAACCCACCATGCCTCCAGAGCCTCACAGTAGTCCATTTTGAATATAGCCAAATGTCACTGCAATTCCTGAATTATGCCTCTTTTCATCACTAGGTCCTTTGATTCACGACCTATAGCCTGGTCCTCAGATGACATGGTTTCCCTGTTGGCAGCCACTCACAGCTCTCTACCAGTATATCTGCTCCCTGCTCTGCCCTCTTGGGTCCTTCTACCTGTGTGTTTGTTGGTCATGCCATGCTCTGCAGGGGTGCAGGGTTTAGCCTCAATTGCTCTGCTCATTCACTGTTCAGAGCTTTCTCGACACCTTCTAGAGTAGCCAAAGATCCCTAGGGACAACCTCCATGTTCCTGTCCTAGAACTACCAGTGGGATTATTAAAACACAGTGCCAGATCAGGGAAATGCAGATCAAAACCACAATGAGACACCACTTCAGACCGGTTTCACTCATATGTGGAATCTAAGAAACAAAACAGATGAACAGAGGGAAAGGGAAGGAAAAATAAAATAAGATGAAAACAGAAAGGGAGACAAACCATAAGAGACTCTTAACTATAGGAAACAAACAGGGCTGCTGGAGGGAAAGGGTCCGGGGATGGGGTAACTGAGTGATGGGCATTAAGGAGGGCATGTGATGTAATGAGCACTGGGTGTTCTATGCAACTGATGAATCACTGACCTCTACCCCTGAAACTAATAATACACTACATATTATCTAAATTGAATTTAAATAAAGAATTAAAAAAAAAAAAAACAGTGCTGGGCCCCATCTCAGAGTTTCTGATTCAGTTGGTCTTGCATATAGCCCGAGAATTTGCATTTCTAACAAGCTCCTAGTTGAAGTTGTTGCTGTTGTCTGGGGACCACATTTTGGGAATCACTTGAAAGCCAAAATCACTAACTTATTTGTAGGTGAGTACCTAAAAAGAAAAGAAAAGAAAAGAAAAATCAACCAGACCTGCCCCTTCCCCAAATGACCGCTTTGTGATGTTCCCTAAGTATTCATCAATTAAGTCAGTGTATTTATTTTCACTGGTAATTAAATTCCACTTACTTCAAAAAAAGTTCTGAGGTAACCAAAGTTACCTATCAGCCGAAACAGTCAATTTACCCAGTGAGCTCAGAGAAATGCTGTTCCTCCCGGGGGGAAATAGTGTACTCTGCTGCTCTTCCAATCTGCTGGCCTTGGCCCTGACTCTGATTCTCTCAAGCTAAGGTGGAGTGGGGTGGGGCTGGGGAGCCCGGGCTGAGAAATTTTGCTGTCGTGATGCACGACAAAGGTAGTGGAATAGGGGAAAAGAACTTTCTTTTAGCTTTGAAAAGAAAGCGGGATGTGATATTAATAATCCCGCCAATGACCGAGACAATTAACTCCCACCACACACACCATCTTAAAAGGGAGGCCCTCACTTCCCCATCCTTCCCCACCCCTTCCCCCAAGCCAAGCCAGAAATAGAACACCGCTGGCCTCTCAGGGACATTCCCTCCGCCTCATCTCCAGAGGCCACATCGGCTGCTCCCAGAACAAGCTCTGTTCTCACAGCTGCACAATTCACTGCTGAAACCCTAATCTTGAGAGTGGGGCTGGAGCCAGACAAGAGAAAATGCCAAAAGGGCAAAAGCCTCATTCCAGATCCCAAATGTGACTCTGTAGCCCTCAAAATGGCAACTGCTTCTTGCCAGCCCCAGCCAGGTCCACAGCCCACACCAGAAGCCCACGGAGACACGGGGGGCTACTGAGGAAAACCACAAGGAGGCCTGTGCTTTTTGCTTTCCTGAGTTCGCTACTCCACCTGGGGGTGGAGGGATCGTTCTGTGAAGGCTGTTTGGAGGGGGCCCATGGCATAAGGTCATGCATCACTTGCTGGCTCCTCCCTGTGAAAGCAGAGAGTCAATATCCAGCCTACCCTAGACACAGGCCACCTCACCCTGCTGATTCAAGTGTCAAAGGTCCTGGGGGAACAGTATTCAAATGCCTCTGCTAACTGCCTTTTGCATCTCACAGTGGTTCCTCAGGAGCATAAAATAGAAGAAGTGAAAGTGAACATTCACCCCTGTAGCAGGGGAGAGGAAGAGCACCGAAGGCCCTTAGTTTGGGGCCCACTCTTTTCCTGTCGGTCACACGCAAGGCCTGGCCATGAAGGGTTTCACGGCGGCCCTCCTCATCTGGACTCTCTTATCTCTCAGCCGCAGTAGCAGCAAAGCCTGGCCCACACACATGGTCTGCAGGGATGGGAACCTGGAAGTGCTCTACCAGAGTTGCGGTAAGGTCTTTCAAAAACGTGGTCATTTGTGTTTATGGGGAAATGAAGGCCCGCAGATGGGAGCTGCGGAAGCACTGAGCTGGGGTGGGGAAAAGGTGAGAGGACCAGGACCCAAATACTTTCTCCGCTTGCAGAGGTGGTGGGTGGGGAGTGGGAAAGAGCCTGAAGAGGACCACAAAGAGGACAAGAAAAAGGCATTGAGTCTAAATAGAGCATTTCACTAAAACTGCAGAGCCAGAAAAAAACCGAAATGACTGCGGAGTCTATCAAATCATGAAACCTCCTTAGCTCAAAATTAAGAAGAGATGCTTCCATTAGTCACCACCACCCCAAACTGTATACCTGGACTACCTTTCCAGGTTACTGAATTCGCAAATTGAGTGAAAAGATCACGTATGTCAAAAGAGAAGATTTCTGTCCTTCCTGTGACATTCCTAGGGTAGCATTGCTCATTCATTAATTCAGCACTTACCTTGTGGCTGTCAATGCCAGGGTTTTTTCTAGGGCCAGACATAACCAAAGAGCATGAGCCATGGTTATTACCCCAATGGGGCCAATGTCTTTACCAACAAACCGTACAAGCTAAGGAATAGAATGCAGGAAACTGTTGCAGTAGGTGTCTGAACCAACACTTTGGAATATATATTAGTCTACAAGGGCTGTTAGAGCAGAGTACCACGGACTGGGGTCTTAAACAACAGGTATTTATTTTCTCACAGTTCTGGAGGCTTCAAGTCCAAGATCAAGGTGTTGGCAGGGTTGGTGTCTCCTGAGGTCCCTCTCCTTGACTTGTAGATGGCTGTCTTCTCCCTGTGTCCTCACTTGGTCTGTCCTCTGTGCCTGGCTGTGTCCTAATCTCCTCTTCTTATAAGAACACCAGTCCTATTGGATTAGAACCCATCCATAGAATTTCATTTAATCTTAATCACCTCTTTAAAGACCCCATCTTCAAATAAAATCATATTCTAAGGTACTAAGGGTTAGGACTTCAACATATTAATTTGGTGGGGGTGGTCGAGGCACACTTCAGTCCACAAAGGGGGCCTGAGTGGGGAAAAATGAGCTCAGCTTTAGGATCACATCTTGAATGAAGATTAGAAGGACAGACTCATGGAAAAGCATGTCAGTGTGAAATATGACACTTTGGAGGTAGACAGGAAGCAAAATGCAGTTTGGACTGAAGGAGTTGGAAAAGTGA
Organism: Neomonachus schauinslandi; assembly: GCF_002201575.2. Classification (NCBI taxonomy): domain Eukaryota; kingdom Metazoa; phylum Chordata; class Mammalia; order Carnivora; family Phocidae; genus Neomonachus; species Neomonachus schauinslandi. Next base: position 125,741,437 of record NC_058410.1, read on the forward strand.
TGCTCTGTCAGTATTTAAATTAGCCTCACGATAAGCTGGGGAGCATTGGAGATGTTGCACTTGAGCAGATAGCTGATCATGCAGCTGCCACCCAGGGAGTTGCCTTGGAAAGGCTGGTCTCCAGGGCCATTTGTCCAACTTGATTTTACTCTTTTAAAAACAAGGAACACTGAACACTGAAATGCACAAAAACTTTTTTTTTTCCTAATGTAAAAGAGAATGAATGGCTAGATGCTGTAGGTATTGATCTCATTACTCTTGCTCTTCCCACGGGGATGGGATGCTTTCTGTTGGCATCTATGCATTGTAGGTGCAGGATGAGAAGCAAGAGTTGAGATGAATGGACTGCTCTGGATTTGTTTCTCCAATTCATCCTCCCATAAAAGGTTGTCATGGCTGGTCGCTCCCCCAGACCAGCCTGCAGCCTGCAGCCAAGCCTGGCACAGCCTTTCAAGTCACTGCCAAGAAAGGCAAGAGAAGCGGATGCATCAGGAGAAGAACAAAAGCATATCACCCGCCTCTGGGGATAACTCCTCCCTCCGGGTAGCTGCTCCGTGGAGTCAACAAATGTCAGCACAAGCCCTGCTCTGGCCCCTCAGAGAAAAGGGATGGAGAAGACACAGTTCTCATCGAAAAGTAGTGGGAGGATCAGACAATTTAACAACAGGGTAAATGCTCTGTGTGAAGAGCCGGAATAGAGGCACATATCATGTACCTCATGGTGGTTGGAAAGGGTAAGCTTGGGGGTCTAAACCTGCCGGGGGAAGCGTCATCAAGCTTGACCTTAATCTCAAAGAATGACAAAAAATGGTAATTATAATACCTTATGTCCGTGGAAGGTTTATATGTGCCAGGCTCAGTGCTTCCTATGCATTATTACTTTATGGATGTCTAAACAAGGGTTAGAGATGTCAGGTAACTCTTCCATCCTGGGGTTCATTTTTTCCTTCTTGTTTTGTTTTATAATTTTAGAGGTGGGGTGGTGGCTCTTAGTAATGGTGGCAGAATTACATCCTGGGGCACAGAGAAGGCATGAAGTAAATATCCGTGGAATTGAAATGACTTGATCCCAGGCCCGGCTGACTCGAGCCTGTGCTTTAATTTCCCGCTGTCTGGAGTTTTGTCAGAAGACCGGTAGATAGAGGTGAGGAGTGGGAAGGATAACTTGGCACAGAGAATGGCATGTTGACAGCAGGGAGATGTGACCAGGCATAGAGTTCAGGGGGCTGCAGAAGGGCTGGAACACAGGGACTGATGAGAGATGAGGTAGGAAATGTGGCGAGAGCCCGGGTGTGATGGTTGGTGAATTTGATGTGTCACCTTGATTGGGCCACGGGATGCCCTCGTTAAACACTTTCTGTGTGTGACTATGAGGGTGTTTCTAGACGTTAGCATTGAAATCAGTGACCTGAGTAAAAACAGATCACCCTCCCTCCCCAGTGTGGGTGGTCACCATCCAACCTGTTGAAGGCCTGAAGAGAACAAAAGGTGGAGGGAGGAAGGATTCCCTCTCTCAGCCTGACTGTAAACTGGGACTTTGACCCCCTGCTTACAGCACTCCTGGCTATCTGGCTCTCTCGGGTCTTCAGACTACACCACCAGCCTTCCTGGGTCTCCAGTTTGCAAATGGCAGATCATGGGGCTTCTCAGCCTCCATAATCATGTGAGCCAATATCTTATGATAAATCTTCTTTTATTATACATATTCTTTCTAATATATATTTCCATTGGTTCTGTTTCTCTGGAGAAGCCTGACTAATACAGTAAGAGACGAGGTTGGGCTGCATCCCTTTGGCAATGAGGAGATTGCATTTGGAAAGATTCCCTCAGGGAATGGGTAGAAGAATGAATACTAGATTGAAAGCTATTCGAGGCTATAGCCAGGGTTTGTAGCCTGTAGAATCAATAATCCAGGGGGTGCCTGGGTGACTCAGTCGGTTAAGCCTCTGCCTTCAGCTCAGGTCAAGATCCCAGGGTTCTGGGATCTAGCCCCATGTCCTGCTCTCTGCTCAGCAGGGAACCTGCTTCTCCCTCTCCCTCTGCCCCTCCCTGCTGCTGATGCTCACGTGCTTGCTCTCTCTCTCTCTCTGTCAAATAAACAAATAAAATTTTTTAAAAATAGTAATAATCCAGGAAAGAAATATGACAGGTCAAACTAGTATCATATCAACAGCCTCAACATCAGAAGGAATCTTTGATATACTCTGGTGTCAGCAGAAAAAAAAGCAGTGTCCTAGAGCTTCTCCAAAGGTGGGTCCTGCCTCATCTCCTGAGAACCATTGAGTCATCAGGGACTGAATGGTCGCATACCCCTCCCCAGATGGAGATAGTCCTCCCTGTAGCTGCTGGATTCACAGCAGGGCAGCCCCCTACCCCTGCTCCCAAGGCTTTCACATCTATAACATAGAACAAAGGCCATGTGTTGAGACCCTCTATCCAACCCTGGTGTTCAGATCTCCTTCATGCATGTCAGGGTCTTCTAGAATCCCAACATGCACACAGATGTGGGGTCATCATCTGACAAAAATAAAATAAAATAAAAATAAAGGATCTACTGTTTTCTGGGTTCATTTTTTCCTTCTTGTTTTGTTTTATAATTTTAGAGGTGGGGTGGTGGCTCTTAGGCCAGACAATGTCCTAAATAACACAAAAATCCTTGGGGAGAAAGAAAGAAACTCACAAGCAGTTGCTGGGCTCTGAATACTGACCAGGAAGTGAGTACAATTTTCTGGAAAAGCAGAAATCCTGTTCTGTCCAACTGTTAGTGCTACAGTAAAGAGGGACAGAAGGGGGGACAAAGCAGCCTGGGGCCTTACTTTTGCTAAATCATAAGACAATTCCCAGAGCTAGCAAAAACCCAGGGATCTCACCCCATTTACATGCTACAAATGCCCACCAATATATTTATTTATATGCTGCCTCTATCACACCAGCTCACAGGGTAGATTGCAAAACTCCACAGGATTGGGGGATGAAGGAGGTAGTGGGAAAGGAGGGGGAAGGGGGGGATAATAAATCCAGGAGAAATCAGGACACATACAACTGATAAGGCAGTGTAAGAAGTAAGATCTGGGAGTCTGAGATCAGCAAACCTCATTCCAGATCTTGGGCAGTATTCTGTCTCCTGTCTTAGATTGCAAAGTGGGCATATGAGTTTTCTATGGATGCAGTAATGGTTACCGCTTGGTGCCTTAAAATGACACACGTGTATTCTTTTAGTGTTCCAGAGGTCAGAAATCCAAAGTCAACTTCATTTAGTGAAGGGCCACACTCCCTTGGAAACTCTAGGGGAGAATCTCTTTCCTGGCCTTTTCCAGCTTCTACAACTGCATTCCTTGGCTCATGGCCCCTTCCTCCATCTTTGAAGCCAACAAGATAGCATATTGCTTCAACATCTTATCATACTGCTTTCTTCTATGCCAAATCTCCCTCTGCCTCCCTCTGATGGGGACACTGAGATTAGGATAATCTCCCCATCTCAAGATCCTTAACTTAATCCCATCTGCAAATTTCCTTTTGCTATACAAGGTGACATTGGCAGGTTCTGGGGATTAGGACATTCAGGAGCCATTATTCAGCCCATTACAATAGGGATAATAATTTTACCTACCTCTCAGGGCTATGTGAGGATTAAGTGAAAAGAACTGTATGAAAAGCGCATAGTACATACTTAGTACATAAATCTTTGCTGCTGATGACTTGCAAAATATTTTCTAGTCAATAGGGGTATATTTGATTATGAGCTCCCTTGAAGCCATATCAAACAAGGAAATTACATTGCTTGCAAAATAAAATTAGTTTTTAAGACGTCTAGCCTTTCCTGATACTGGGATGATCTCTGAGAGGAATTTCTACCTGAAGCGATGTGATTCCCATCCACTGTTTTTCATGGAAACAAGGAGTGAGGATTCAGCACCAAAATGCAACTCAGGATCAATTTTGCAAGGGGCTGCAGTAGAAGCTTCCATGAATGGAGCACTTGCAGGTCTGGATTGCTCAAGGGAAAGTTAGACTGCCTATAGGACTAGCCACATGTGCTCCAGACAGCCATCCATAAATACTTTTGTTGCCATTGTTGTTTACTGTTTTGGGTTTTTTGATAAGGAGCTAGGTTGTATTTTTTGACAAGAGCCTTGAGTGTGAACCTCAGTATTGTCATTTAACATGCTTTGACATCAGCCAGGCAGAGAAGAGGGTCATAAAAAGTCAAATACCTCTGACACATGCCCAAATGACTCCATGTCTCCCTTTTGATATCTCCGATACAGTCAACCTGGTCATTCCCCTGGCTCCTGGGAGTAGTCTAGGACAGGTGTTGGCAAATGATGCCCACAGGCCAAATCCCACATGCTGCCTGGTTTTATATGGCCTGTGAGCTAAGAATGGTTTTTACACATTTAGATGGCTACAAGATTCAAAAGAAGAAGAATATTTGCGACATGTGAAAATTACATGAAATGCCAATTTCTGTGTCCATAAAGTTTTATTGGAACATGGCCACACTCATTTGTTTCTGTATTGTTTATGGCTTCTCCCATAAGTAGGGTGATAGTGACAATATGGCCACTGAAATATTAACTGTTTGGCTCTTTATAGAAAAAGGTTCCTGCTCCCTGGTCAAGGGTAGGAAAGAATTTCTCAAGCTCTTCTCCAGATCAGAGCCTCCAGTTCTGTGTCTTCTGGATGATTCTAACCATAGAGAGGCTGTGTGGCCAAGTAATCTTGACACCAAAACCATCATGAGTGCAGGAATTCGTAAGATACCTTTGAGGGTATCATCATTTCTATAATAATCTCCTGCTGCTGCATAACATTTTATAATTTATAACATCCCTCCATTTATAAGGTCTCATTCAATCTTTACAAACAGTCCTATGAGGTGTGTAGCATGTTCATCTCCATTTTCCAGATATGGAGACTGAAGCACATTCATACTAACTATCTTATCAGGTAACATACCTGAGCCACAGTACAACCCTAAGTGTCTGACTCCATTCCCAGTGACTTAAAGCTACATTATGGAATTCCAATATGGAGCAACCCATGCGTCTGATCCCAGAAGCATAGGGTAGGGATAAGAAGAAGAGACAGCTCAAAAAGTAAGTCTTTGGGTGAGGAAGTGAAAACCCTACACTAGCAGAAGAAGCAGGAAGAGGAGGAAGGGAGGAGGGAGTGAAGGAGGAAGAGGAGGAGGAGGAGAGAGATTTGGTTTCTGATTCAAGGATTGTCCCATCTTCTCCCACCCCAGCCTCCCCTCTCCGCATGCATTCAGAGCTGGGCCAGTTTGGCTCTTCCCAAATATCCATCAGGGACCTGTAACAGCCATAGAAGAGAAGGAGCACCCACATCTACGTTTTTTAGCCCTGTGTACCAAGCTCACTTTTGTTGCAAGGTGTTTGGAAATAACATCTACCAATTTTTTTTCCAGTTTTTATTTATTTTTATTTTTTATATTTTTTAATTAATTTATTTTTAATTATTTTTTATGTAGTGTTCCATGATTCATTGTTTGCATATAACATCCAGTGCTCCATTCAATACGTGCCCTCTTTAATCCCCATCACCAGGCTAACCCATCCACCCATCCCCCTCCCCTCTAGAACCCTCAGTTTGTTTCTCAGAGTCCACAGTCTCTCGTCATCTACCAAATTTTTAAAAAGGAAATGAAAGGTCATTCTCTTACCAGCGAGAACAGTTATTTTTCAGATGGAGCCTTCCTGTGAGGTTAGCTTACTTATTTTATAAGGAAACCCTATTTCCCCCACATCTGACAGCAGTTTTCAGGTGGAGAAATTGGTGAGTGGGGAGGGGAGAGGGAGCCCTATCTCCAGCAGTAAGTTGAGGGCTGTGGGTGGTTCCTAAGGGACCAGGGCCAGCCATCTGGGATGTTCCAGGGTCGGGGGACCATGGCATCTGGTCACCATGCTTCATAATCAACACCTGCTCTTCTCTCCTTGAAGGCAGTCAGCCTTGTCCATATCTGCCTGAATAGGTTTTGCATGTGTGCTGAAGTTTTCAGCAGGGCAGGCACTTTATCTGACCTCCAAAAAAATCTTTAATTACAAAGTCAAAATCAAGTCACGTGCATCTGAGTAATCCATCAAGATAGTCAAACAGGACAATTAATCAGACCTTAAAAATGCAAAGCAATCCTGGCAACAACTCCTCTAAAATAAAGGGTAAACTGCAAATGACCTGGCTGCAGAGCAAAGCATGTTGATAAAGCGTTGGTAGAAAAGTTATTTTAAAACTGCCCTGGAAGGAAAGGGAAGGAGGCGGAAACTGCTTTCCTCAAAGCCTAGTAATTCTGAAATAAATGGAGCATAAAACAACACAAAAGAAGCAACACTATCAAAAAAATAATAATAATGGAAAATATCACCCGCCACATAGTCATTTAACAGTACTTTAAAATATTGCACACAGAAAGCAATTTCTCTCTTCGTTTATTTTCCTGGATTAATAGGGATCTAAATACTGTACAATTAGAGAAAAGTAGACAAATAGGCAGGGAGACCACGATGCCATTTCAAAGGCATAAACAGGCACTCAAGATGAAACAGTTAGCTGCTGGGAGCATAGTGAGGTCTTTTTGCTCAAACTTAAAGGCAGAAAGTTGATTTTAAAAATAATAGTTCAGTGGCTTGGTAGCAAGAGCTCACCTGTAATTATAACTACTATTATTTTTAAAATCAATATATTTATTAAATACATATAAACATGAGTGTCAACATTGAGACGCAGACTTTTAAAGATGGGAAAATTATTTTTAAAATATATATATATTTATATGAGCATCTATATATATATATGAGTGTCAACATTGAGATGCAGACTTGCAAAGATGGGAAGAGGAAAAAGTTGAAAGTGAACAGGAGCTGGAGGAGAACAAATCTTGTAGGTGAGCTCTTGCTACCAAGCCACAGAACTCCTCCTGCCCGCTTCTGTGAGGTCCTTTCAGCCAGACCTCCAAGGCGGTGTGAATCCTCCCAAGCACTTTTTAAAAGAGATGCGGAGTCCCTTAATGACTAGGGACCTAAAGAGAGGGAAAAAAGCCAAGAGTAAGTCTAAAAGACTCTTCGGTGCCAGCAGGAAATGTCTTCCTGGGTGCTGTTCACTGCTCTTTCCATCCTCAAGCAAAACCGTGAGAAGCGGCTTTGCTCCTGTTTTGGAGTAGAATCTTTGAAGAGGTAGAGATGGGGAAAGACTGTCTGTCCAGCTCTGCAGCTATTTCTGTGCAGACTACAACACAGACGATATATTCCCGAAGTCGCCACAGTGTGAGGTCCAGGGCAAGGCTTCAGACTTGCGACTGCAGAAGGGGAAGTGCGGGGGACCAAAGCAGCTTGTTTTGTCCAGGTCAAGGAAGGTGAAGGTGAAAGAGCCCCTTTCCGGCCCCAAACTGTGCAGCTGGAGAACCTGGCAGAGCCCCCTGCAACGCTGGTAAGAGCAAGCTGGAAGGCACAACACAGGAGCAGTGCTGGTCACACATATTGGGGTTTGGCGGGAGACAGATGCTCCCCTCCAAAACCCCAAACAACACGGTTGGCATTTTAATGGAAAGAAAAGGGTGACCAGCGCTGGAACCGTGTGCAGTGTGAACACCGACGTGTTCGGTCTTTTCTGGGATGCCTTGTAAAGTGATATCTCAGGCCCCTGATCCAGTAGCTCTGTTCTGGGACCCTACAGAAGCCAAGTGAGCATTGGAAGAGGTACTCTGGGGTCCACCAGAAACAACTCTTTAACCATCCATGTGGGTGCAGCCGATGGATGATTCATGCACAGTGGGCAATGTGCAAGTCACATCCGCCAGCCTCCTTTTGGGATCCGAGAAGGCATCATTGTGTGTCCCTTCTTGAAATTCTGTACCACTTCCCTCCATGCCTCTCTGCCTTCAGGACAGAAGTGAGTGGAACCAACCCAATGGCTAGCAAGAGAAAGAAAAGATCCTCAGCCCAGAAAATGCTGCTTCCAAGCACAATTTACAGTCGAAGAAGTGTTGCCAATGGGCTCCCTTATTTGAAGCCTGACATAGCCCCTTATGGCCAGGTGGGAACTGAGCCAGCCCCAGTGAGAAATCCAGAACAGAATGATCAGCGTTCCCTCTGGCTGTTAGCCGTTAGAATCTTGTCCCATAGCTGGGATCTTTCCTATTCAAGGCTCCTCCATATATTTTAGTGCTCAGTTTAATCTTCCTGTACTGTATTATAAAACCCCCTTAAACAATTAAATACTACTTGTACAATTAAGTGAAATTTTTGTAAATTAAACAAATTAATTTTATTGCAGACACACATACATTGGTCACATGCTTATTAATAGGATTGTCTTGAGTATTTAACCTAAAACAGCAGATTTCCTTAAATGCTTTAAAATCTTTAAAAGCAGGCAAGCAGACACAAATTATCACAATGTATTCCACTTACTACCGTTTGTTGTTAGACTACAGTATCTTTCAAAATATCGGTAACATGGGTTTACATTTATGTCTTTAACATTATTACAGTGATATTTACTCTTACCTGTATTCTTACATCATCCTGGGGTTATAGTCATACTTAGTTCAGTATTTTCCTAGGTGTTTAGGATGCCCCAGACCAAAGATATCACCTCAGACTAGCCAAGGATACAGGTTCCAAGTTACCAGTCCATTGACTGTGGGATCGATGGCTGGTCAGCAAGCTCTCTTTACTGAAACTTGACCTAGTACAACTTGAAGACTTGAAGCCCCTTCCTTGCACAAAATTCCCTGTATCCTGGTGCTTTTTCCACAAAAGATGTGTGTTTCCCAGGGTCATTGGGATGTTACTCACCGTCCTAGCATTATTATACATTAACCTGGTCTGTCAGCATTCCAGGAAACTTACACCACCCATGGTAATGTCAAATGTATAATTAGAGGGGTTGTTTAGAAGAAATGATAGACTTTGCACAGTTGAGACTCATCTGCACAACATTTAGCTGACTCATCAGCTTTGAAGATAGCACTGAATTGTCCTTTTACTTGTATCTTCTCTGTGACTGCTGGTGCTGATTTGATTGTCATCCAGCTTTCTATCTGAATTTTATATGAGACCCCTCAAGCTCATCAGTCCTTCTGTTCCATTTTTTTTTTCTGGCTCAGTCACAACTCTTGGTCCTTACTCTTACCTACTCCCAAAGGTAGAGAAAAGTGCGTTGTTCTCTCTGATCTATCCATAGGGGTGGAAACACCCTGAATCCCCAAAGAACTAAGAATGAGGCTACGTGCTCATCTAGTGCTTGGGATGTGACCCGACTTCCTTCCTGCCATTGTTAGTGCTGCAGCTCCCAGACATGCTGGCTAAGTAGAGTCGTACGACACAAGGTCTTCAAGAGCTCAAAACAACAAGCACTGTCTTTCTGTCTCTTCCCAGCAACTGTCTGGTATTGCTAATTGCGTTTCACCAGCCAGCCGAGAGCAAGTTCCCAGGGATGTCCTCCCACCCTACCCTTCTCAGTCAGGGATGAGCATGCACTCCACACTAGCATTTCCTTGCCGTCTGTTTACAGGTCCGAGGCCAGGGTAGCTAATCATAGTTCACAGTGGCTGGACAGCTACAGATGGAGGAGAGGGACACACAGAGTGAGGTACTAGAGAAGCTCTACTGATGTGTGAGGCCAAGGATCAGTTTCTGACAGTCTGCCTTATGGCATCTATTGTGGTCATGGGTGTCACATGACCATCTATTTCTCCCCAAGCTTGGCATTTGCAGGCACATAGGGAGAGGTCAGCATTCTGCCTTTCCTTGTCTACAGGCTGAGGGTAGACTGGGGACCTCTTACAGAATTGGGAAGTATCCTGGCCAGATAGACCCTCAGGACTTCCATCCAACTGCCTCCTCGTTCAGAACAACTTGAGCCAGAGAGGCAGTGTGTCCTAAACATAGCCACAAAGCTTCATGGCAGCTGAACACAACGGGATCTCCCAGGTCAGCTCTGCTTCCTCTCACAACATAAAAGCCATGATGGGTGAACTCACACAATTTCAGGTCAAAGACCTCACATACAGCAAGATCAGACCTCTCTTTCATACCTGTATCTCCAAAGTGCAAAAAATCCTCTTCCTATGCAGCCCTTCTCTTAAGGCAATTTGTCCACATCCTTTCTTGCCCAGGATCCTATAAAACAAGAGCCTTTGTATATACAGAAGACCTATGGGGTCTTCTTATAATATTGAGAGGACCAATGGCTCCATAAATGTACTGATTGCAGACCTTTCTTAGAAATGACATGGTTTTTGAGAGACGATGGGCTCTGAAAAACAAAACTGAGGGTTCTAGAGGGGAGGGGGGTGGGAGGATGGGTTAGCCTGGTGATGGGTATTAAAGAGGGCACGTTCTGCATGGAGCACTGGGTGTTATGCACAAACAATGAATCATGGAACACTACGTCAAAAACTAATGATGTAATGTATGGTGATTAACATAACCCAATAATAAAAAAAGAAATGATATGGTTTTATAAAGCAGTGAAAGCAAGAGCATGTTTAGAATAGAGCTGCCTTGTTCTGTGGTCTGAACCTCATAAATTAGGAACCTCAACAGTTAGGAGACAAATAACCGGGACAGGGGACACCTGATTAACATATGATAGGTGACTTGGGCCCCTAAAGTCCTAAAACTTGATGCCAGTGTCCTGTTTCTTCTGGCCTTTTCTCCATATATAGAAAAGCTTGTTAAGTGCAGCCAACTTCAGCCATCAGGCAAATGCCTAAATGCCCAAATCCTTCGGCCCCCACTCCGTTGGAGTCAGCTGGCTTGGGTCTGAATGCAGGATAAAAGCTATTCCAAAAGGGAAGTAGTAGGAGCCTCAGTTCCCCCAGAGACTCTAATTTCTAGCCTGACTTACATTGAGCTGTTTGGGATCCAAGTGGTGTGGAGAGTGGGCAGGAAGATAATTTTTCCAGGGTGAACAATAGCTTTTCTGCCACACACTTGGCTTTGGTTTTAACTAAATTAAAGAGCAGTTCTTATATGAGTGTGTTTGCTTAAAAAAAAAAAAGACCTGAAGAAAAATCGCCAATGGCTCTTGGTTTATTTGAACCAGTGGTTGAACAAAGCACAGGCTTGCTAGCAGGTATCAAGTGTCCTGATTTTTGAAAGCATAGCTGAATCTTGTAAGAAAATATAGGAAGTCTCCAGGAACAAAAGAAAGAGAAAGCCCAAATGTAGAGGAAAACTGGCACTTAAGACTTGTCCACCCTCAGAAAATTTGTCTGTCTCCAGGAACCAGAACTCAGGCTTCAGTGGCTGTGTGGGAGTTTGGTAGCATAGTCCTGTGCTGTGCAAGATGGGAAATTGACCCCTCCACGAAGCTCAGTCCTTCAGAAAGTTATATCCACAATTTTAAAAAGTGAATAAGAAAAAAATAATAATTCAGCAAAAGCAGAAGACAAGGAAACTTATCTAACTGACCTGGTCTCTGGAGAAATAAGTTTTCCCTGAGAATTAGCAGCTGCAGATGAAAGAGCTAATAGGTTTGGGGCCCAAATTTCTATCATCTTCATGATCCAGGAAACCCCAAGCCTAGAAATTAAATTACAGACTTTTTTTGAACAAACAAAATCTGGAGTTTGCCTGCCAAAGATTCTCAGTAAAGGAACTTTCCAAGGGATACTTCAGAAAGAAATAAAATGATCTCTCAGAAGTGAGTTCGGACATACAAGTTGGAATGGCAAGCAAAGATTTAGGAAACTCAAATAAGCAATGGATGTAAGGATGATAATAATGTCCAATTTGAAAAGGGAATGTATTTGCTTTCCACTGTTGCATAACAAATTACTCTAAAACCTAGCAGCTTCAAACCACAGACTCTCTGCAGGAGTTCAGGTGTGGTTTAGTTGGGTGTCCCTGACATGGGGTCTCTTGAAATGCTGATCAAGGGGTTGGTCTGGGCTGCAACCATCTTGAGGCTTGATTGACAGAAGATCTGCTCCCAAACTCCTATGAGTATGTGGCTAGAGTCAGACCCCAGAAGGTCACTCCAAGCTCACTCACATGGCTGTTAGCAGGATTCAGGTCCTCGGTGGCTGTTGGCCAGAAGCTTCGGTTCTTTGCCATGGAAGTCTCTCTACGGGGCCACTCACAACACGGCACCATGCTCCCACAGAGCAAAGGCTCTAAGCAAGAGAGTATGAGAGGGCAAGAAAGGCAGATTTTTTTTTTTTTTGGTAACCTAATTTCAGAAGCAACATCCCAACACATTTGCCATGCTCTGCTGCTTAGAAGCAAGTCACTGGGTCTCAGGGGAAAGCTTTACATAAGGGTGTGAATTAGGAGCAGGGACCGCTGGGAGTGGTATTGGAGGCTCCCTACCACAAAGCAATAATTCAGCACAAACTACAGGATAATAATAGCACGTGAAGGAAGGAGCTGGTGATGGGACATAAAGCACTCTGATGACCTTGTCCTTGTATTTTTCAGGGAAAGGGTTAAAATCATGTTTACTTTTGCAAAATGAAAAAGTTGTATTGTCGTACGGTTACACAACAGTGTGACTATACTTAACATTACTGAACTGTATGCTTAAAAATGATTAAGATGAGGGCACCTGGGTGGCTCAGTTGGTTAAGCGATTGCCTTCGGCTCAGGTTATGATCCCGGAGTCCCGGGATCGAGTCCCGCCTCGGGCTCCCTGCTCGGCAGGGAGTCTGCTTCTCCCTCTGACCCTCCTCCCTCTCATGCTCTCTGTCTCTCATTCTCTCTGTCTCAAATAAATAAATAAAATCTTTAAAAAAAATGATTAAGATGATAAATCTAATGCCATGTGTTTTTTACCACAATAGGAAATAAATAAATAAATAAATGCCAAAAAAACCAAAAAGAAAAAAAGGTAATGTTTCATTTTAAGCTTTATTAAGTAGAATTTTCATGTTCGGAATTCAAGGGTAATTATTTAAAAAGCTAGCAATATAGTATATTACTTTCAAATTAGTAAAAAAAAAAAAAAAATTAAACGCTTGAGTCAATCCAAAAGAATGTTGGAAAGAAGGAGACAAAGGAGCATATAAAGATCAGGACATTAAGGAACGAAAACCCAACTATAAATGAGAAATAATTACAAATGTATAAGAGAGTCTCATATATATAAATCGACTAAGGTAAATTGATTTTTTTAAAAAGAATACTAGATTGAACTTTAAAATTCAGCTCTCTGGGGGCACCTGGGTGGCTCAGTCAGTTAAGCGTCTGACTCGATCTCAGCTCAGGTCTTGATCTCAGGGTTGTGGGTTCAAGTTCCATGTTGGGCTCCATGCTGGGTGTGGAGCCTACTTAAAAAAAAAATAATAAAACTCAGCTCTCTGATTTTTTACATCTAAAATATAGACCTAAAATATAGACCCACAGTGAACATCAGATTTAATAGTGAAACGCTGAAAGCAATTCCTTTAAAACCAAGAAGGAGATAAGCATGCCCATCATCCCCACTTCTATCCATCAGTGCACTGAAGGCCCCAGCCAGCACAGTAAGACAAGAAAAATATAATACTTAAGGACTTAAAAGGAGGGAACAAAAATGTTATTATATGCATACAATAGGACTGGCCATGCAGAAAAACCTAATCTAAAAATTACTGGAATTAATAAGAGAGTTGCCTGAACAATTTCTTTGGGGACCAATGTCTGACATTGTTCCAGGCGATAGCTAGCATGCGTAGCTTTGGTTAATTCATTTTCACAGCTGCAGAGTATATAATTACTTGTATTGACTACAATTGTATCCATTCTCCTTTTGATTAATATTTTGGTTGCTTCCAATTTTTTATAATTACAAGCTGTTGGCAGCACCTATAATTTATATCTCTTTGTATCAGAAAAGGTTTCCCAGCCCAGGACTTTTCTTTCCACTTTTCTCAGGTTTCAGCCCGGGAGAAGGTATTTGGAACCAGTCTTATCTAGTAATGCTTTCACACAATAACAGTTTTTAAATGTTATGTTCTGAAAACACATGAACAGATGGCAAGAAAAGGCTGAACAATATCCAAATGGTTACAGCAATGATGTGAAAGAGAAAGGTGGAGTTGAGTCAGGGGTCTACCTAAAATTTTGCTGTGATCAACATGTGGTGCATTTAACCTGAGTGTGGGAATGGGGGGTGGGCAGGAAGGCTGTGGGCATTCGGCAGGTGCACTATTCTCATTTATTAATCTGAAGTCAGGTTTCCCATCTTATTTTTCCTATCAGTTTGCTATCTTCCAATATAATTCTTTTTTTGTTGTCATTTTTAGCAAAAGTATTTTTAATCCTCTAACCAGGAGGGAAGTAGTAGGATTGTGTTGATTTGGGAAGCCAAGAAATGAGCCCTTTCTTTGCTTAGGAGTTTATTTTGCTGCCAGAGGGGCTGCCAAGCCAAAGGCAGCTGGTTCTTTCCTCCTCTGGCAATGACTTGTAAGTGCTTGTAGTCCTATATTATTCATGCCATGGGGTGGTCTATGTCACACAAGTGACAAAGTGCTAACGAGAAGTTTCCCATAGAAACATCTCCCTCCTCCCCATCAGGGAGAGCTCTACTGCAGAGCTGAGACATCCAGCAGACCTATTCTGTCTCCATCTCACAATGTGGGGGATATAGGAAGAGATGGTGAACTGGTTTGAGGAATGAGGAATTCTACTTCCCTGATTTCAGTACAAGACCCTCCAGTAGAAAGTCTGGTACCTACTTCACCATCTCAGGAAATCTCCACGGTATCTTTAGGAGGCACTGACTTCATGTCCTGGAGATCCTGCGCCTCTTATTCTCTCGTGAAGAAGGAGCCGGTGATCCTCCTTGAACACTTCCTTTTCCTTCAGATGCCTCTCTGTGAGGGCGCCCCGCTCTTCATTCTAAGTCAAGGTGGTCACATGTAGAGAGTGTCAACTGAATGTCCTTTTGCCAACATGCTGCCAGTGAAGAGGAGGGTCTTTACACATGTTAAAGACCGAATGTTTGTATCCCCCCAAAATTCATATGTTGACGCCCTAAACCACAATACCATTGGTTACCTCCAATGGTATTAGGAGGTGATTAGCGTTGGACGAGATCATGTGAGGGGGCTCCATGCTAGGACTAGTGTCCTTATAAGAGGAAGAGACCAGAGCAAGCTCACTCTGTCTCTACCACGTGAACACACATGGAGAAGGTGGCCATCTCTACACAGGAAGAGGACCCTCACCACAAACCGCATCAGCCAGCACCGTGAACATCCAGCCTCCAGAGCTGTGAGAAATAAATGTCTGTTGTTGAAGCCCCCCGCCCCATCTGTGGTATTTTGTCATGGCAGCCCTACAGACTGAGACAACACGTCAGCTCTGTCTATAGGCTTGCTTCCTAGGAAAAGTGTAAATTGATTTTTTTCCTCTTGTGAGTCTGATGGGGGATTGGAGGCAGCATGGACAATTCATTACCACAGGTGGGGAGAGCAGTACTCAAGGGGGATGAAAAATATATCAAGTTGATCTCATACCAGAAAGCATTAGGGAAACAAATCTCAAGAATTAACACTTGTTCTGCAGGCCGCCGTATGATGGAGTGTGACCAAAACTGCCTCCGGGGCCCCGAGTGCAGCATTGGGAAGGAAGGCTGGTGGCTAAGGAAGGAAGCTCCCTACCACAGTCATCCAAGCCATAGGGGCATTAGCAATAATTAACTGTGGCTGCCTGTGCCCTTCATGGCTCCCAGTGTTTGAATCATTCCTGGGAACATTCTCCTCATGTCATGGAGGGAGTCTCGTCACAATCTCCAAGGTTGAGCAGGTATAGAAGTTATTGACCCCGTCCTGCACTAGAAGCTCCTCCTCTGATTTTTCCCCAGGGAACAAGCTTCTCTAGCAAGAATTTTTCTTTAAAAGGACCTGCCTACATCACTGGAGAGAACGTAAAATGTATAGCTCCTCTGGAAGACAGTGGGGCTGTTTCTTAGAAAACTAAATATACATTTACCATATTACACAGCCATCCCAGTACTGGGTATTTATCCCAGAGAAATGAAAACTATGTCTATATAAAACCTGTACGTGAAAGATCACAAGAGCTTTATTTGTAGTAGCCCCAAACTGGCCAAATGTCCTTCAGTAAGTGAATGGTTAAACGAACCATGATACATCCATACTGCAGAATCCAGCTCAACAATAAACATGCATGAGCTATTGATACACATCACCATCCAAATGATCTCAAGGACATTACGCCAAATGAAAAAAAAAAAATCCTATCTCAAAAGGTTACATACTGATGGATCCATTTATATAACATTCTCGAGATGGCAAAATTATATTGATGGGGAACAGATTAGTGGTTACTAGGGGTAGGCAAGGGGATAATTATCAAAGGGAACATGAGGAAGATCCTTTGTGTCTGTTTCTTGATTGTGGTGGTGTTTGCATGCGATACAATTACATAGAACCACACATACACATGTGTGCACATACTCATGTGCATGCATGCAAAAAACTAGTCTGTAGATGGTCCCAGTGCCGATGCCTTGGTCCTGAGATCCAGTTGTGTAAGATGTCACCGTGAAGGGAGGTGGGTCAAGGATATACAGGACTCTGTACTCTTTTTTTGCAACTTCTTGTAAATCTATCATTATTGCAAAATAAAAAGTTAAAAAAAAAAAAGACCTGGCCTTTTTGAGCCCAATGCCCTGCATCTTGCTTTCGGGGGTTCTGTCGACAGTGCAGACGCTGAGCCCCACAGTGCAGGCTCCATGGCCCCCGCCTTTAGGGCATCTGAGAGACCGGCACCAGAAGGAAGTGTGAAGCTTAAAGTGGTGCCAAGTGTCTCCTTCTTCAGGTGAGGAAAGAGAACTCAGTGAGGTGGAGTAATGGCTAGCTGTCACCTTGACTTAAATTCTGGGTAGTAGCTATTCCTAGTACTTCTGGAAAGAATCCCCTCAAATGGTTCGCCTAGAAGGCCAAAGTGAGATAGGGCTGGGGTTTTTGTTTTTGTGGGATGTGTGCATATGTGTGTGGGGGTGGTATTTAAGGGCTGCAAAGGGTAAACTTGTTTTGTGTCAGACTGGACATCAGTGATAAGTCATGCAATTCTACACGATGGGCAGATGATCAGCAAAGCCAGAGACGCTGTGAGAACTTAGAGCTCACCTGCAAGATGCAGGCCAGCGATTGACGGCAGAGGCTCTTCTTAACCCCAACAGCCACAGAACCCTGTGCTTTATCAAGGTTGGCTGCTTCTTGGGAAATAGGAAGACGGCAGAAATCGATCTTTCCAGTACCATTCTAAACAATTGAAGCAAGAAAATTAAGTCTTCTGGACTTTCCAGGATCCTTCCGGAGGTGACCCTAGGATCTTTAAGGTCTGTGTATGTTGAAACAATCACCACCCACTTCTGACCTCAAGTCTTGGAAGAACCTGGACTAGGTGCATTTATTTTTAAAGATTTTATCTATTTATCTATTTATTTATTTATTTGAGAAAGAGAGAAAGAGCGAGGGGAGAAGCAGAAGCAGAGGGAGAAGGATAAGCAGACTCCCCACCAAGCGAGGACCCCGATGTGGGGCTCCATCCCACAACCCTGGGATCATGACCTGACCTGAAACAAAGAATTGGATGCTTAATCGACTGAGCCATCCAGGCACCCCTGAACTGGCTGCATTTATAATATTCAAGGTGAACGCCACAAACGTAGAATGGCCTAAGGGCTTTGTTGGCAAATGTGAAGTTCCCAGAAACTACATGCTCTTTGGGACTTCAGAGTTTCTGCATATGTTGTTCTCTCTGCCCCGAGTTTCTTGGAGAAAGAGTACCTGTAGACAATCTACCTGGGTTCATACTCCAGCCCCTTCCAGATGTGTGACCCTGGACACTTTCCTTAAGTCCTCCTTGCCTCAGTTCTCCAGATTCTAACATAGAGATAATGAGCCCCTTAAGGCTTTTGCAAGGATTCGAGCTAATACACATATAGTGCTTCAAACAGCACCTGCCTATGGTCAGAGCTACAAGAGTGACCACCGATGACCCTCCCGGCAGACTCTGCACCTGGCAAGTCTAAGCTCTGGCATCATCTACTTTGTGGCCATCTGTGACCACCCATGCTGGATTATGCACACCTTCCTTGTTCTTCACTGTGCCTTGTAGCTACGCTGTGTGGAGATTGTCTGTTTACCTTTCCTTTGTCCTTCCAAAAAGTCAGGGGTTATGCCTAAAAACGAACTGGTCTTTGTATCCCCACACCCTGCAGAGTGCTCAGCCCATGGTAGGAGCTCCAAACCTGTTTGTGATCAGATCAATAAACAAGTGGTATTAGGTTTCTTGTCTCCCCTGTTGAAGTAGCATCTCTACTCCATTTTCTGGGCATCCACCAAAAATAGGAAAAGTCCAATTGCTAGCAGGCTCTATGGGCTGCTCTGACTTCAAATATGTGTCCCAAACACAGTCTCACTGGAGGAACTGAGAACTATGGGGGAAACATGATCTCTATGTCCCCTTGTATTAGGAGAGGACGGATTGAGATTGAGACTTATTAAAAGGGAAATGTGTTAGCAAAACATTTGGGGAGGTAAAGGAGCAGGTGGACCTTTTCCAAAATCACTTTAATCCCTTTACTTCCCCCTGTCTGATTGTTTATCAACATTCCTTTATTCACTCAACAAACAATTATCCAGTACCTATTACATAGCATAATCAGACAAAATAAGATGTTACCGGAGTGGAGAATTCAGAAATAAGACTGTATTTTTTTTTTTCATTCTTAAATTCTTATAGAGATACTGTCTGGAGAGTTTATAGCTTAAACCTTACCTCTCTGCTGAAAATAAAGAGGTTGTTCTTTCTGTGTAGCCTGTATTTGGGCCTGTGTCCTGGGACACAGGCAGCCTCCTAAGAAGAAAAAAAATGCTCAGTACAAAGTAGGGGGATGAGTTGACATTCCATCCCCAAAGGTCATGAAGGTTTACGGAGAGACACCGAACATACACAACACGGCTCACTCTGCCAAGAATGACACTCAAAGCTTCTGAGACTGACCGTGGACCTCGGTCACCTTTATGGACACAGAGGGCAGAGGAAAGTAAAGCCAATTAAGGCCACAAAAGACACAGTTGATCTCTTAATCATTTCCTTAAGGCCAGAACGCGTTTCATTTATAATCACAAGCTGGTTTTGGGGTTTTAATTTCAGGGATCCCTTGGATCCCTACCCCAAGAGATTGCTCTCATCTAAGCGCAGAGGTCTGAGCGAGCCCATAGAGGTGGCCCACCTGTCCTGACGGCTGGGCTTCTTCCAGCCCGCACCTCCCACTTCCCCTCACGTGCCCTCCACCTTATGCTCCCTCTTCCCCCAACAGCCCTCAGTGTCTACCTTGTTTAGCTCTATCCTCTTGGTGCCTGAGCCCCCATCTCAAACCTTTCCATGCCTGGGTTAGTGTTGGGCACTGAGTCGATGTTCCTGAAATAAAATAGAAAAAAAAATCTCTTAGGGGCTGTTCCAAGAATTCTAACTAAGCAGAGCCCTGCCTTTCTTGAAAGAATTCCTTTACAAGTCACTGGGGTGGCTGCTGAGGCCCTGAGGTGCCTGGGGTCCTCCCAAGCCCTCAGCACCGAGTCAATGGGAAATATTTTATTGTTTCTCCAGAGAAAGAAGAGAGATGAAGACAGGGAGGGAGGGAGCCAGCAATATAGTGAACCCTTCCCCTCTCCCCGCCAGCAATCTTCATAAAATCTATAAAATTTGTGAAAAGCTTTATGAGGACATTTCTTAGGAAATCCATGAAGGGATTAAACTTTCAGCCTGGAGTGATACACAGTAGATCTAGAAGCCCACCCATGTGATCCTAAGCTGAGGGAATGAGCACACAACCTGGTGTGGCTTATGACAGTGGTTTTCAAACAAGGCTGGACAATAGAAGTATATAAGAATCGTGATGCCCAGGCAGTATCCAGAATGTCTAGGACAGGACCCAGGCATCACTATTTTTACAGCGCTCCCCAGGGGATTCCAGTGTACGGCCACGTTTGAGAGTCAGTACTGAAGAACATCCCCAACCACTAACCGTGTTCAATGAGATCCTATTTATATCTCAAGGGCTGAGAGGCCCTAGCTGACATCCAGGTTTTATTTCAGAAATATCTATTGAACTTTACTAAATTATATTAAACCTAAAGTGCTCTTAACGTGAAAAAAAAAATTTTATTTTTACTTTTATTGTATTGTGTTATGTTAGGAGAAGGAAGGGAAAAATGAAGGGGGGGATAAAGAAAATTTTAAAAAGAAGTAGTTGGTTTCGTTTTCTACGACCACAAGAAATAGAGTCAACATTGCTCTCCTAACAGAATCCACCCTTTTTTTGCCCAATGATTGAATATCTACAATGTGGCTACCACTGGCCTCGATGCTTCATGAATTATTTTTCTTAATTCTTACAAAAACCCTCTAACTCCCTTGCTTTTTCATCTGTGCTTTTACCAGTGTCCTTTAGGTTGAGAAATGGCTGCCCTTTTGCAGAATAAGTGAGCTACGTACACAATCCTAGCAAACAATCCTTGCAAGCAAGCCTAGCCAGCAAGCCTAGCAAAACTGGGGAGCTAGTTCTGCCTCCTTGTCCCTCCTTGTGATCAGCCTGAGACATAAGAGGAACAGGGTCTTGGTGTGTGCGTTTGAACTCATTTTGCCTCTGTCCAAAGCTCTGTTTCCTTCTCTTAGTCAGTTGACCTCCCTTGCTGTTTGTCTCTTACATTTGGCTGTATGAGGGCAGAACCACAGCAGGCTGAGTCTGGAGACTGGAATCAGTCATTTCACTGCCCTAGATCTCAACCTCTTCAATCACAAAATGGGGATATTAATACCCAATGTCCTGGTCACCCACAAGACAGGGGACAGAGTCAATGATTCATATATATCTTAGAACCACCTGGTCCTTTGGCTTCAAATCCAGTTCTATAAATGAGCAAAGACAGGGTTGCTGTCAGATGTTAGATCTCAGCCAGTTTACCAGCCCCTACTCACTCATGCTTCATATTCCATAATCCCAGACGCTGAGGACAAACGCCTTAGCTTTTTCTTTTAAACCATACCTAGTTCATAGCTTCCAGAAGCAGGAAAGAATTCCTATTCAGCGTGCCCAGCATTTAAAGAACAGTCCCAGAGTTCACCTTCATAGCCACACATAATTAGGTAAACCACCTGTACATCATGGCTCGGTTCTTGTCCGCTGTCAGAAAACAGACAGATTTGCAGGAAATGCAGAAATGAAATATGACAGGTGCATCCTTGTTGTGTCTCGGTGTCACCAAACACTGCCACGGTTCCTGACATTCCTAAGCCAAGGAGTGTAAGGCTTCCCCGGGCTCCTTCCCAGGGAAAAAGTTTATCTGCTAGTGAAATGCAAATCCTCTCCCTTGAAGTATAGTAGAGACACGTGCTCTGAGGTCTAATTTTCCATTAAAAACAAAAGAAACAAGAACAATCTAACTTTTCTCCAGTTTTCTATCCCATATGGGTTGACTCCAGATTAGGAACAGAAAGTTAAATAATTATCTGTACCAAACAGAACAGGCAAGTTCCTTGGATGCTTCTAGACTTGAGGAAGCCCTGGTAATTTGGTCACTAGTCAATCAACAGTAGGGCTCTGGGTAGACTGGCCTGGTCAAAAGGTTCCTGCCCCACCCTGGTTCCACAGCCACTAGCAGTGTCCAGCACATATTAAACAGTTAATAAATACTATTGAAAGAATGAATGGCAACACTATCAGTAAGACTGAGTTTTAAATGAAGAGGGATTGGGTCAAGTAGTACGGAGTGTGTGCCTTGCACACAGAAGACCACAGAATGATGACTATACATTGACTGTAAAATAAGAGGTTTAGAGTATACATGCATCTTTTATTGAGTGTATTTGGTCCTGTAGTATTATAATTAGATGCTGGAAGTGTTATCATCCAGATGAGAGCAGAAGCATCTTCTGATTTGCTTTGTGTCCCCAAGGTCAGGTGCTCTTCCAGCCGTATGTCAGGTATGCAGTAAGATGAATGAGAAGCTAAGTAGGAATTCCCATCCTTGAGCCACTAAGATACACTTTCTGCCAGCGAGGAGACAAGTTCAAGTTCCTCTCAGCCTCATGTTAAGATTCTGCACTCTGTGGAACCATGGATAACACAGAATAAATCTGTGCATTTAGAGTTCATTGTCGATCTACTCTTTAAGATGCAAAAGTTCAAGCAGAACAGCCTCAAATGGGTCGTTATTTTTTGTGAGACATTTGTCCAGGTCTTTTGGATCGAAGCTCATCTTCATTACCATTTATCTCTTTACAGTCTCTAACGTTTCTATTTTGAGTCGAAAACCATCGCCTCCTAACCTGATGGAAGCCGATCTCAGGTCATTCCAGGGGAGTGTGATTCAGATGTCAAGGGGGCAGCTCAGGTTCACAGCCCTTTTTTTGGTCAATAATGAATTCCCATGGATTCCGTGTGTTTCCTGGTTAGAAGCACACAAGTAAGGGATCTGAATTGTGAATTTAGCAGCACAAACATATCCTCACACTCAAGAACACATTCATCATGTTACCAGGCAGCTGAAGAGTGTTGTAGTTCTTGGCCTCTTATATTACAAACAGGTGGCATTCCAAGGTGATGGTGTTCCTTCCATTTTTGTTGTGTTTAATATCAAGAACCATATGAAGCAGTTTGAATCCGCCATCTGCATACCCAAGATAAAATGAGAACAAAGTCATAGACCTGACTTTGGCAGGCGGGTCAGTTCCCAAGGAAATACCACCAAAGACAGTGGAACAGGGTGGAGCTGCTGTTATTTGAAATACTGTCCCATCAGGGGGCCTCCCTGTGCTGTCCTATAGCAACAAGATTTGAAAGGAAGAAACCAGGGGAGATCAGGAAATAACAGAACAACATAGCTAGAATACATTTACCACGTTGTAAGTCACTTCCTTATCTTCAAAGGCAGGGAAGGGGTCTGAGGGAAGGGGTACAAGAAATGCACCAGTGGCATCAAGGACAGAAAGGAGGAGAGTTAATTTTTTGTTGCCATGGTAATGAATTTCCAGCAAAGTCATCTCACTTACACATGGAGCCTGACACACCATCCTCTTCTTAGGGATCTGCAGTGACCCTTGAAAGTTGTCCTGTGAATCACACAAGCAAATTAAAACACCCCAATCAAAATATGGCCATGCAAGAAAGGGAACTTCCAGATCCATGTACAAGTGGGCCTGTGTAGTAAACGGAATACAAACTTGCAGAATCGGTAATCATCCAAATTAAGGGAAGAAGTCAAAAGCAAGGTCTGTTTGTTATTTTGGGTTTGGGAGGTGGGATTCAAAGATGACAGAGGAGTATCTGCTACTATTTGGCCTAGGCCTAGATTTTCAACCACACTCCATCCTAAGTGCCACAGCAAAATTCCCATTATTGTGATGACAAAGTTAACGCACTAGCACCTTCCAAGAGAGCCTTCTGGGTATAGGGAGAGAGAGATTGATATCACCGGCCTCACAACTCAGACTTTCCCAGTAATTGCTGGCTCCCACCAAAGTTGGAAGTGAAAGCTCAACTACCCTTCTGGATCATCAAACTATCTGACTTTCTCTCATTTCCATCTACGTATCCAACAGTCTGACATGCTGGGCCTTGCCCACTAGACTAGATGCTGGTTATCTGATGATGCATAAACACAGCATAGTTCCTGACCACTCACAGCTCGTACCCTGGTGCATTCTAAGGATGCAAACTAGTGATCATTACCACATTCACAATGATAGAGCTATACACAGGGTGCCATGAGAGACCAGGGGAAGGACAAATGAGGGAACCCCAGTTGGAATCCCGGGGAGGGGTTGGTTGAGCTGGATTGTGAAGGTGCAGAAGACCAGAAGAAAAGACAATCAAAGTTTTCCTATGTGAGGTCTAAACCTCTCTGAAGACATTTACTGGAAATTGGCCAAATTGATTTTTATGCTGCAGACAGAAGTAAACATGTTTTCAGAAAGTAGAGAATAAAAGCCAGGGCCATTTACCCAGCAAACACTGAGTTAGCATCTGCCATTGGAGGGGGTGTTGGGTATGATGGGAGGAGGAGGAGTAATCAAACTGTAAGAGAATAGAATATGATATAATAACATATAATAACGAGGCCCTGGCCTCGAGGATCTGACACTGGTTGAGGAGGCAAGGCATTATGATATAAAGCATTGAGTAACTACACAATGTAGTCCATGTTACATGCTAAATAATCAGCATAGATCATAAATTCATTGGAATAAAGAGAAAGAAGCTGGTGGAATGAGGTAATATCTCCCAAAGAGGTCAGGGTTTGGACAGAAGGGAGAGAAATTATTGTAGGTAAGGAAAGCACAGATCAGATCATGTCACCCTCTCTCTCTACAATCATCAATGACTCCCAAGCACAGTTACAGGCTCACTCTTTGTGATTCCATGGACCAGGACATCCCTATTCTTATACTCCTGAAAACTCAGATGGCTTCTTCAAATCTCTATATCCCAAGCACTCAGCATCGTGCCTGCCACTGGTAGGGGGCTCAGTATATCCATCCCAGAAACATATGGAACCACTCAGAGACATTTGATTCCCAAGTTAACTATGGACCATATAAGAGCAAGAAGGATTGTGAACACACAGTTGGAAGGGTTATTGAGGGTCCTACCAATACAGCGCAAAATGCACCCTGTGATGATGAATTCTGTGCGTCAACTTGGCTAGGCTCTGGTGCCCATCTGTTTGATCAAGATGTTTCTGTGAAGGCATTACATGGATGTGATTAACATTCACAATCAGTAAACTTTGATTAAAGCTGGTTATCCTCCATAATGTGGATGGGACTCCTCCAGTCAGTTGAAGGCCTTCAGAGAAAATACTGAAGTTTCCAGAAGAAGCAACTCAGTTGCAAGACTGCACCTTAGAAATGCAGCCTGAGTTTCTAGCATGCTGACCTGCCCTGCAGATTTCCAACTTGTCAGCCCACACCCACCCGCAGTCACACAAGGGAGAGAGAGGGAGAGAGACGTTGCCTTCCCGCAGCAGGAAGAACATGGACAAGCCTAAGGATGGACCTGGCAGAGATGTGGGAAGGCTAGTGGAGGTGAGGCTTGAGGAGTGTCAGCTCTGTTTCAGGGTGGCAACAGTTTGTAAAGTTTAAGCAATCAAACTGTCAAAGCATGCACGTGCACCTGCGTGCATACACACATGTGTGCACACACACACACAACATAAATGTATGTAAAACCTGGTACAATCTGAATAAGCCCTGTTCATCGGACCAATGTCAGTGTCTTGGTTTTGATACTGTACTATATTATACGTAAGATGTTACAATGGGGGAAAGCAGAGTGAAGGTTAAGTGAAATCTCTCTGTATCTTTCTAAACTTTCTATGAGAATGTAATTATTCAAAATATAAGGTAAAAAAAAAAAAAACCTTCGAGCAGACTCATGATATATGAAAAATAGTAGCATGAGAGTTGGTCCCTCCTGTAACCCTCAAACCACCCAGCAAACAGGCAGCATGTTCCTGTCAGGTGACACCCATAGACTCCAGGACAGCAACCCACGCCGGAGAACACACCAGCAGGGAACCCAGCAGAGGGTACCACCTCCCCCGACCCATCATGCTTATGTCCCCACCACCTTCCAGTGAGGAATTGCATATCCAGAGCCTGTGTGGTTGGGTTCTGAGTTCTATTCCCCGGTTCCAGTTGAGGCCCAGAACTGGCTAGAAACTACCAAGGCAAGCTTGTCCTTTCCTGGACAACTGCCCAGCTCCAGTCCAGACTAGGAGAGCACAGCCCACCAACAGAGCTTAAGGCACAAAAATTGTTCTGGAGCTGAGATTTGTTAAGACCCTGCCCACACTTAGCCCACCTGTTTATCTAAATCTCTTCTACCTTATGAATGAGGAGGAAAGTAGCCCCAAGATGCATTGGACTGTCACTGCCCTTAATATGCAAGGCAGATACACACCCGGATCCTCTTCCTCACCCCTAACACGATTTGCTCTCAGCTGTTCAGAGGAGCCTGCCTTCCACACACAAGTGTCCCAGAGGCAAGGAACAGTGGGGGCAGTTTGAGAACATGCTGGGCTCACTCACTGCAACCACCATCCTCCCTTGGTCAGAAGCCATGGATGTTGACAGAACTGACAGAAGGGGGGCATCACACAGAGGCTAGGGAAAGAGGACTCAGGATGAAAAGATTGTATATGGCACGATGAAGCTTTAGCCTCTTTTCTCAGCTCATTTGCTGTTCTACAATGAAGTGTCTAGAG
This sequence comes from Neomonachus schauinslandi, assembly GCF_002201575.2. Lineage (NCBI taxonomy): Eukaryota > Metazoa > Chordata > Mammalia > Carnivora > Phocidae > Neomonachus > Neomonachus schauinslandi. The sequence continues at coordinate 125,767,685 of NC_058410.1, forward strand.
GAAACATTTATCTCTGCCCTCCCAGCCCGGGAACACCAGCTCTCATTAACTTTCCAATTTCATTCCTTCAGAAGATCCAAGTTCAGATAATCCAATTCATATGTATTAAAAATTACTTGAGGCAAGTGTCCAAGGGAGTACCCCCTCTCACTCTCCCCCCCGGCAGTTCTCATATTACATAAGAAGGACTACTTAAAAAATGCAACCCACCATCTTTTATTTTGGTACATGAGTCTGAGGCACTTGTCTGGTGATTGAGAAGGCAGTTCTTAAAAGCAGTGGTTCTCCACCAGAGGCAGGTTTTGTCCTCCAGGGGGCATTTGGCAATGTCTGGAGACATCTTTGGTTATCACAACTGGATTGGGGGCATTGGGGAGCCTGCTGGGCCGAAAATGCTGCTAACATCCTACAACCCCCACAAAAAAAGGATTATCTGATCCAAAATGTCAATAGTGCCAAGGTTGAGAAAACCTGCCTTAGAGTTCTCTACAAGTTTACTACGTATATAACCTTTATCATTCATTCAGCAAACAAGCACTTGGAACTTAGCATAATATTCAGACAGTGTGCTAAGCCCTGAGTCTGGGAGCCTGCCTTACAGCATCTAGTAGAGGAATGGCAAAGGTATAAGGAAAATACAAGGCAATATGGAGCCTGAGTGAAAATACATATTAACACAGGGAAGGACATGCATCCTGGGGGACAGGAAGAACTGATGTCACTTCCCCCAAGACAACTGCAAACTGCATATTCAGTCTCAGATATAAAATTAGATCTCAAATATAGAACAAATATAACATATAACTGCTGGGAAAGATCATCAAGCCCCTAAGCACTTTTGAAGCAAACTGCCTTAATGTTTTTATATACATACACATCCTCAGAGAGAAGAAACCTACTGCTTTCTCTGTGACTTTGTTCCCTATTAAGATTATTTTCCTAACAGTGTTTTTCCAGTACCAAGATGTTTTACTTCCTTCTCCTGCCCTTAGTTTATTCTTCTATCTATACTTGTAAAATATCGATAAACATACAGTGCAATTCTGTAACTGCTAATCAGCTAAGGGATATGTATGTAGCTCTAGTATCTTTCCTTTGACAGCAGTTTGAATTGATTCACAGTTCTGTGGATGCACTTTCCTGAATGTCTGTCAGTTGGCCTCTCTTTTTCAATACTGAGTGCCAAATATGTAGCAGGGACAATTGTCTCCATACCTCCTGCTCCCATTTCCCAAGCTGAGAGAAGGCTGGGACAGCACAAAGGTGCTTGTGAAGAAGGAAAATGAGCATAAGAGAAAATGGCCTTTCCCCAGGAAAATGAATGGCCAGATCCAAGAGGGTTTGATCAAACAAAACTGCACCTTAGATTAGATTTGAAAGGCAAAATAGCCTAGTGATCATTTCCATGGCAGATACCACAGACAATTACATATCTTCCAGGTCAGCAATGTGGATGATAAAACTGTCTGGAACACCATCATTGACAAATGTGAGCTCATAGCTAAGCTGAAATTAAAACCAGTTATGAAACAGAATTATCACATGCCATATGCCCATGCACAAAATATTCCAGGCCATCTTACAAATTAAATCATTAACATAGAGCTTTGAGGCTCTACTTGGTGAATACTTGTGCACAATCCTGGGCTGTCATATTTTGTTTGTTGTTTAAGTCTGGGTTCGACTCTTGACTCTACCACCTTATAGTTCTGGGACCCAGATAAGTTAATATAACCTTTCTGAGTCTATATTTTTCCATCTGTGAAAGGAGGAAAATCATACCTATCTCTCAAGATTGTCATTTGTCCTAAGAGTCTAGGTCCCCTGGGGAAAACACAGACCATGTCAATGGTCAGCAGCGACCACCCTGAGGGTTGGGAGAACAGAGGGCAGAGGTTGGAGTTATCACAACCTGGAGGCTTCAAAGAAGGGCCCTGTGGAGCTGAGGCACAGATTGCTGGGGATGGGGAATGTCTGCAGCAGAAACTGTCCTAACAGAAGCTTAGGAGCCCACGCAGCTGAGCCTCCACTGATTCTGAGAAGGTGCAGAAGAGAGCTGGACACTGGAACCAATTGCTACTACCAAGGTGCCAGGCCATCTCCAGGTGACACTCTCAAGGACCAGCAAGTATGGAAGAAGGAGCAGATTCCTTCCCCTGCTCAGCCTCAGTCTCCCTCTCTCACCTCTGCGGGCGGATGGCAAAGGAGAAATGTGATTACGGAGAGCCCCATCTCTACACAGTGGACCTCGGAAGGCTGGATTTGGAGCTGAGGGACACATGGTCCGTTCATCCACTCGTTACCTACGCGTATGGGGTGCTTTCCATGTGTCTGACTGAGGGGCTCTGCGCTATGCACTGGGGAGTCTGGAGGATTAAACAGAAAGCTCTTATAAAGTGCACAGCTCAGTGACGAGGACAACTCAGTTAAAATCAGTTCTCTCTAAGACCCAGTGGGAAACATAAAGGAAAAGGAAATAGAAACCAAACCAAAACAAACAAAACAAAAACCCAGCTCCTGTCTTTCAGGAGTTTCATGTTTTAGGTTAAGTGTTGTAGGATGAGTCGAAGAGCAGAGTACAAAGTAATACATGTTCATACACTTTGAAAAAATATTTCAGACAAAACTACTTTAAGAATTCAGAGAAGCCAAAAAACATTTGGGGGATGATCAGGGAAACCCTCATAAAAAAAGATGAGAATGACCAAGACCTCACTTAGACCACAGCTGAAAGGGTAAGACCATTACACATTAAAGAAAGCGAGTGAGCAAGTAACCGTGGTGTGAATTTGCTGTGTGATTACCTGACCTCAAAAAATGGAGGATGGATTCATGATGTGGAGTATGGAAGGTGGGGCCAGTAGGACATTTCCTGACTTTATTCTGAGGGATAGATGAGCCTCTGGAGCTTTCTGAATGAGCAGAAGGTATGTGTAAAAGACATTATCTTTGCAGTCCCTATCATATCTAGCACAATACCTTGCATATAATGGACTGTTTGGGAAAAAAATTATTACATTGACTGAGGTGGGATGGGACAAAATTATAAAGGCAAGTCCTAACTTTGAAAATCTTCATATATTTCTCTCTTTTTAATTATGTAATAAATGCTTTATGAAATGTTTCAAATAATCAGTGAGCAATTTTAAGGCCAAAAGTTCAGGAACCACAAGAATTCAAGCAATGATAAAAATGTTAAGTAAGGGTATAACCCACCCATCAAGACCCTGTGCTCATTTCAGATTGAGAGCCTGCCACTGGAACATGGCATGGATCAACATTAACTATGGAGAGACTTGGAAGGATTATTGATGGCATCAGGAGTTTATGCAAAAACAAAGTGCTGGACAATATGTTTTTGAATCAATTTTAGTGATTCATGTAGGAAAAGAAATGATATCATTGGTGTGAATTTTTAATGGAACTTTGCAGAGCATACAATGTACTTACACCTAATCTGTTGTGTTCTTCTTGGCAGATCCATTACAAGATTTTGGCTTTTCTGTTGACCAGTGTTCTAAACATTTAAAGTCAAATCTCAACATTAGATTTGGAATCATTCTGAGTAAGTAAAGAATATTGACATGAAATAAAACATTGCACAATCTCTTCCTGGCCCACACACCGCAATTACTTCCATTAACTACAGTAGCTGGCTAAGTGGCTGGCTAAGCTACTGTCCCCACCACTCTGTGGACAACTCTATTTCCTTCTTCATTTTTACTTCTCTCTCTGGGTAACATCTAGATACAGTGCAACTCCCACTGAATGCTGTGCTCTTGTACTGAAAAGACTTGAAGCATTCATTTGGATGATATCAGCACCCAGAATCCGTAAATCCAACAACAAAAAAAAGATAATACATCAAGCCTAAATATTGATGTCTATGTGAGAGAGAGCTTTTGCTTTGTTATCTCAGCAACAAACAAGTCTACCACCAGCAGTATGGCTTATTATTTAATTTATTTCATTTCCCAAATAGCTGGTGCAAGTTCTTAAACCTTTGACAAAGGGAAAAATATGCAATATCTTCTCCCTCCACCCCAATTAATGAGCTAGGATGCTGATTGTTTATTTTTATTTGGACATGACTTTACACTTAGTCATTATATTGCTATAGCTACTAGAGTATCTCCCTTCTAAAGCAGTTTTATCAAAACCAGAACAGAAGGACTTAATAAACTTAGCGTGTGGAATCATTCCAGAGAAATGGAGGGAACGTTCCTGGCGACCAAGAACTCTCGTGCATCTTCGTATTTCCAGAACCTTGCCCAATATCTGGATTCTATAGCAGCAGCTGAGTAATCAAAGAGGAATAAAAAGAGGAGTAGAGGGAACATAAAAGGAGGAATGGAGAAAAAGGCAGAGCACCCTAAAGCTTCCTGTGTAATATGATACAATATCTATCTAGCAACTGCGGGGGGGTGACCCCACCCAACCGCTCTTAGGAGAGGCACATAATACTGCAAATACTGCAGCTGGAAAGTTGTAGAAGCCGGACCTGCAGCCATCTCCTTGAGGGGCCAGAGCATCTGGGCAGAGAAGCACAACAGTATGCCTACCTTGCTCCAAACAGATCAAGTTCATAAAAGGGCATATTCATACCTAGGTCTCCGGCCATTATCCCCTGTAGCATTGCTTACGTGCTGTTTTACAAAAAAAAAAAGGAACGAAGGAACGAAGGAAGGAAGGAAGGGGGGAGGGAAGAGGGAGGGAAGGAAGGAACAAAGGAACGAAGGAACGAAGGACCGAAGGAAGGAATAAAACTGTTCCCACAGGGCAGGCTTCTAGAAATAAAAGGCCTTTTGGCTCATGCTTCTATAAATGTTGAATGCTTTGATACGAAACTAAACCCACTCTAATAGTAAAGCCGATCTTTTCTTTCCCTTTAGGAGAAGACATCAAAGAGCTGTTTCTTGACATAGCTCTCTTCACTAAAGGATCACCCATTTTGAATTTCTCCTATCCCATCTGTGAAGAGGATCTACCCAAGTTTTCTTTCTGCGGAAGAAGGAAAGGGGGTAAGCTGTTTGTCTTGCTGACTCTTTCTAGGGTCCAGAGAGGGATGAGCAATGGCTTCCAGTTGAGGCTGGAGCCCTGGGGGTTCCACCCCTCACCTTAGGACAAGCTTAACCTTGCTTATCAGCGTGTGTCATATAAAAATAACCATGAAGCTCATTTCACAGGACCTACCTTATATACTGAGTATAAATACTAAGTAAAACATGCATGTGAGACATTTTACAAATAGAAAAATGTTACTGTTCCTGGGGGCACCTTGCAAAAAAAAAAAAAGGGCTGGCATCATAAAGAACCAACAGCTTCCCCAAATCCACTGAGATGCAAAGTATCTCCAGGTTTCTCCTCAGCAATCTCTTTAGTGACAGGGTCTCCTCAATATGGCAATGGACTCTGAGAAAAAGAAAAAAAAATGAAGCTTTCTAAATGTCACTGTTTTATTGTGGTCTTGCCCAGTTGAGTCATTGACTAATGGGGGCATTAGGTAGCTAGACTCAAAGTACACAGCATAAAACCATGACATCATCTGTTCCTTTTGTCAATTCACTAACTGCCTACCCCCGTGCTGTACATACCCCAAGGAACATAAGAACCTCATTCCAGCCAGACCTCACCTCCTTCTGTGTCTTCTCCTCCCCCAGCATCTTCACCAAGGCCCTGAGATACCTTTGTTTATTTACCTAAAACATGGGTCTGATCTGTGACTATCCTTCCGGAAGTCACTCTCCTCCCCCTTCCCAGGGCATTCTTCCCTGTCCCAGGGGCCAAGGGGGAGTGCACCCCTTAACCCCACACACCAGAAACATCCGCTTATTTATTTCCTCATTCAAGGAAGCCAGAGTGTAATTACCCAATTGTGCTTTCTAACCAAAGGATCTAGAAGAAATTGGGGTTCCCTTCGCATAACTAATGGGTGCAGACAGAGAAAGTTTGTGCAGGAAAAGAAAACAGGAAATTTAAGAAAGAGCAGGCTCCCTGAAGCTGAGGCCTCAGCTCAGCCCTCCCTCCTCAACCTCTTCTCCGTTCCCCAAAGTGTGGGTGCATAACCATATTGGCACAATCATTTATTCCCGTTTGTCATCCTCAGTAGATGATGAGCTTCTTCAGGTTGGGGTAGGAGCATCTTGGTCTTTATGCCCAGGACTTCAAATGTGCCTGCTACACAGAGAGTACTCAGTACTGAGCACTCCAGCACGCATGCAGATGGAAAGAGCCCACACCAGTAAGCATTCGTGCCAGGCACTGTTCTAAGAGCTTCACATCCAGTCAGTCATTTACTTTCTACCCCAGCCTTGTGAGTTAGTACTATTAACATTCTAATGCCAAGTCACAGAGCTAGTGAGGGAGTCCTGGCTCAAACCCAGGTGAGCTGGCTCTGGTACCCACAATCTTATTGGCTAAGGAATGGATCAACCAAAGAAGAAACAAGAAACTATGCCTTTTGGCCAGGAGTTTATTTTTTTTTAATTAATTTTTTTTTTTTTGATGTAGTGTTCCATGATTCATTATTTGCATATAACACCCAGTGCTCCATGCAGTACGTGCCCTCCTCAATACCCATCACCAGGCTAAACCATCCCCCCACCCCCTCCCCTCTAGAACCCTCAGTTTGTTTCTCAGAGTCCATCGTCTCTCATGGTTTGTCTCCCCCTCCGATTTCCCCCCTTCATTCTTCCCTTCCTGCTATCTTCTTCTTTTTTTTTTAACATATAATGTATTATTTGTTTCAGAGGTACAGATCTGAGATTCAACAGTCTTGCACAATTCACAGCGCTTACCAGAGCACATACCCTCCCCAATGTCTATCACCCAGTGACACCATCCCTCCCACCCCCCACCACTCCAGCAACCCTCAGTTTGTTTCCTGAGATTAAGGATTCCTCATATCAGTGAGGTCATATGATACATGTCTTTCTCTGATTGACTTACCTCGCTCAGCATAACACCCTCCAGTTCCATCCACGTCATTGCAAATGGCAAGATCTCATTCCTTTTGATGGCTGCATAATATTCCATTGTATATATATATACCACCTCTTCTTTATCCATTCATCTGTCGATGGACATCTTGGCTCTTTGCACAGTTTGGCTATTGCGGACATTGCTGCTACAAACATCGGGGTGCACGTACCCCTTCGGATCCCTACTTTTGTATCTTTGGGGTAAATACCCAGTAGTGCAATTGCTGGATCATATGGTAGCTCTATTTTCAACTTTTTGAGGAACCTCCATACTGTTTTCCAGAGTGGCTGCACCAGCTTGCATCCCACCAACAGTGTAGGAGGGTTCCCCTTTCTCTGCATCCCCGCCAACATCTGTCATTTCCTGACTTGTTAATTTTAGCCATTCTGACTGGCCAGGAGTTTATTTAAAGTCATCGTTTAAGAACTCTTTTTGGCCAGTGATCTGACTTTGTTTCAAATAGGGACATTTTTCTTCCTAGCTAACCTACCATAGACTGGTGAGTCAGTTTTTCTCTCTGAACTTACTAGAAATATTTTTGATTGATTGGATACATTTGTATCGTTCCTTGGCATGGTGAACTCTTCATGAGTTGGTCCCTAGTTAACCTCTTCTATAGCCAGTGTCTACAGTTTTATCACCTGTCTTTTGCTTATCTTTCCAATTTTTACCCAAAATAAGTGTTCTTGAACCAAAATGTGGAAACAAGTACACTTGGAAGTGCTATGAACTTGGTAAGAAAGAATGAATACTATGCCAACCTTCATTTGTACTTCCTTCTATTTCCTGAATCAAGTCTCCCTTGCTCCCTCCTGAATGATGGAAATGGGGTCCCACTTGATTTTCCTGCCTCCTTACTGCTGGCAGGGTAGTCTTCTCAAACACAGATCTGATGGGACTGGAGAAGGAGACTAGACTCAGCCAAATGAATCACTCCCTCTGGATGTTCCTGGAGCATCACATTCCTACTTATCTCAGCTAGAATCACATCCGTGAGTGTGTGTGTGTGTGTGTGTGTGTGTGTTTCCCTCCTTAAACTGTGAACTCCTTGAAGGCAGGAATATTCTTGCTCCCCTCTGTCACTGGAGCACAGAATAAAGATGCAATAAATGTTGTTTTATTGAATTTTTATATGACAGATTGAATGCAATATACCAGCTCACCTTAAAAGTGACTATCTAATGATGCTTATACATGCCACAAAGATAAAAGTGCATCAAATCCTAGCAAACAGTGAATTATCTTGGTCCTCCGAGTTTAATAAAACCTGTTTTTTCCCCTATGAATAGTTTTAATAGAATTAATAAAACAGAAGAGATTTTGTTCCCCCAAACCGAGATGGCCAATTCAGTTCAGCAGCTCAGAAGGGCGGTGCTTTCTTTATCTGAATGCCGGGCAGCCCTATAGCTATTTATTTGCTTTATTGCTGCAGGGCTAAAACCTGCATAGGCAGCCTGAGAAGCCAGCACTTGGGGAATTGCCAGGAAATTTCATATAGTATAAAGCAATCACAAAACTGATATACAAATGATGCATGAACAAATAATTATGTACATTACATAAGCCAGAAAAACTAACATCTTAAATTTAGAGGCTTCTTGGGTTATTACATTTTTCTTTAACCCACCCACAAACCTATTGCAGGAATGATTCTATTGAAAGAAGTGATTAATTTCTAAGACCGGAGAGGGAAAAAGTGGAGAGCTGAAGCCAATTCAAACCCAAGCACAAGCTGCTGTTGACGTATTAAGGAGGAAACAGAGTCCCTCTGGGGTTTGCAGGTCCTTAGCAGAGCAGTGAGAAAGCTTGGTGTCTACTGCAGGTGGCACACGAAGGTGTTTGATATCATTTGTTTGCTATCATTTCCAAGGCATTACTATGCATTCCTCTGCACCTTGCACCCTGCTGGTTGTTCTCCAAGCCAGATAAACTACAAAATGGGTCAGGCTTACTGAGACTGCATGGATAAAATGCTGTATCCTTTCCTTCTGCATCTTTCCCAGCTAGCTCTAAGGCAGGAGCTCATTGGATTGAAAGACCAAGCGATGTTCTTTTGGCATTAGCTATTATGGTGTGATTAGCAGTTTGAGGGCAATAGCCTATATGTCCAGTTATAGGGGATTGATTAAGCAGATCATTGTTCAGCCAACCACAGGTTAGATGTGCTGTGCTCTTAAATGATGTTGCAGGAAATTATTAAATTACTTGAAAATATACTCAAAAATTTTGTGAATGACAAAGAAGCTTGCATAAAAGAGTACTCACTATTAGATACTGTTTTTAGTAAAATGTGCTAAGTGCATGCACCATCGAGCTCTGAAATAGTATACACTTAGGTGCTAATCGTGGTTATCTCTAAGTGGTGGAACTACAGATGTTTGTTCTCATCTTTTTGGAAATCTCTTTTGGTTTCATAATAAATTTACAAGGTTATTCTTTTCTTTTTTTAACTTATTTTTTATTATGTTATATCATCACCATACAGTACTTCATTAGTTTTTGATGTAGTGTTCCATGATTCATTGTTTGTGTGTAACACCCAGTGCTCATTGCAATACGTGCCCTTCTTAACATTCATCATCAGGCTAACCTACCCCCCCACCCCCCTCCACTCAAAGAATAGATAGGATGAATTCTCTTATTCCTCGTCCTCTTTTCAAAAAGAATCATCACCTACTTAATATTCAATGATATTTGGAGTTAGAAAGTTCTGAGTCAACCTGTGGCATAGAATGCCAAGAGATCTTTCAATATCCATTCCAGATTTTTTTCTGGGATACTCACATTCCCCTTTACCCAGCTGTGGGTTCATTGAGAAGGAACCAAAGCAGGTCACTGTTTTACTTTGTTCTCTGTTAATGTTCCCTTCCTGCCTTTCTTGCCTTTGGTGGTATTGGGTCATGTAGACTCATTTGCTTTACTTGATCTTGATGCTCTCAAATTGACATCAGTTTTTAAGACTACACTGGGATTTAATTGAATGTCCTAATGACCACACCTGATGACTACCCCTAAGGAGAGAACAGTAATGTCAGTAGAAGCTCCATAGCTTTGGGCAGGTCCACAATGGCCAACCGTGCCCTTACTCCAGTGGATCTCAATCTTGGTTGTACATTAGTTAGACCCACACTGTTCTTTGCGGTGGCCACATGTGGCTACCCAGGCACAGAAATGTAGCCACTCTAAATTGAGATGGGCTATAAATGTAAAGTTCTGGCTTGACTTCGAAGACTCAATAGGAAAACAAAAGATGTGAAAGATCTCAATCATTGTTCTATTGGTTACATGTTGAAATTATAATATTTGAGACTTACTATGTTAAATTAAATATATAAGTACTACACCTTTTATTATTTATCAACAATAAAACATTATTGTTGACATATTATTAAAATTAATTTCACCTTCTTAAACATGGCTGCTAAAAGAATGTAAAATTATACATGTGGCTGTCATATTTTTATTGGGTTGTGCTCCATTGAAATTTCCCTTTACACTTTTGAAGATCCCAACACCCCACACCCCAGACCAGTTAAATCAGCATCTTGAGAGATACGACCCAAACCAGGTGATTCCAATGCTCTGCCAAGTTTGAGGAGTCCTAACTTAGCCCATTAGGTAGGGATGGTTCAATAACAACTAGTATTATTACAGCATTTAATATGTGCCAGGAACCTTCGCAGGTATGTTATGTATATTAATTAATTTATTGCTTGCACCAACCTTCTGAAGGATAGAAACTATTGTTAGTATCCTCGCATCAACAGATGAAGAAACTGAGTTCCAAAGGGGTTAAGAAACTTACCCAAGGTCACAAAGCCAGCAAGTGGTAGAACTGAGTTTCTCTCTAGGAAGCTGAGCTCCAGGAACTTGCTCTAAACCTATCTGTTACATATTCTCTTTGAACATCAAGAAGATCCTGCTGGAGAAGTATGACTCATTTCAGCCCTCCACTAGAATTGGAAACAAGGATTTAAAAGGCACAACAAAATTATAGGAATCAAATAATCATTTTGGGCATAACCAGCCATTATAAAAGGTAGTGGTTCCCAAAGTGTGTTCCCTAGACCAGCAACATCAGCATCATCTAGGGAATTATCAGAAATGCATATTTTTGGTCGCCACCCAGACTTATTAAATTAGAAACTCTAGGGTCGGAGCTTAGCACTCTGTCTTTTAACAAGCCCTTTGGGTCACAGAGCAGCAAACTTTTTCTGTAAAGGGTAAGGTAGTAAATATTTTAAGCTTTGCAGGCCATATATTCATATGGTCTCTGCACACAAAAGTAGCTACAGACAATATAGAAATGAATGGACATGGCTGTGTGCCAATAAAACTTTATTTGCGGACCCTGAAATGTAAATTCCATGTAATTTTTCTGTGTTGTTAAATATTATTCTTCTTTTGATTTTTTTGATCCATTTGAAAATGTAAAAACCATTCTTAGCTCATGGCCTCAGAAAAAGAAACGTTAGGGGTATTTGGACCACAGACCATAGGCTCATGCTAAGGCTTGAGAACGACAGCTATGAGGAAAATGAGAATTCAGGGCTCTTCGCCAGAATTACTGAGCACAGGTACTATCTGGTTTTCACTACGGTGAGCACTCACCTAAGGTTCAAGATAAATTCAGATTAGGTTACTTTGGAAAATGTTAACAACTTTGCTTTAAACTATGTTTTGCCAGTGCCAACAAATCAGATTTGGGACAAAGAAAGGGGACTTAACGTAAAGACTGATGCGAGAGCTGATGGTAGGGGAAAAAAGAGCCCTGTTTGAAAATGCCAGAGACGTATGGTCTCCTCCCCTCCCACAGCTGCCATTTACGGGCTGGGGACAGAAGGCCCTTCTTTCTGGAGGATCATTTGATCTGTCTCATTCTCAGTTGCTTCATCTATAAACGGAGTAGCCATAATTCTTTTTCGGGTAATAGTGAATACTAAAAAAAGAAAACATGTGTCACATGCCTGGAACATTAGAAAGCAATAAACATAGCAATGATATGTCTCTCTGCCTCCTCCCCCACCTGAGGGACCTTGAGGCAGGGGGTGGAGCAGCTTGAGGGACCTGCAGCTGCTGTACATACCCATACATACAAGCCTAGTGAGGATCTTGACTCCAACCAGCTCACCCGAAGCTGGGGGCAGCCGAACTGACACTCTACCACCTGCTCAGGATCCCAGGATTTCATGAGGAGTAAATGAGGAAGTCTCTTCTTGTGTCTTTCTGTTCTATTTTGTTTTCTTATCTTGGTCTTAGGCCAGCCTCTAACATTCTCATTCTATGCTCCTGGCTTGACTTCCTTCCAGAATGAGTGGAAGTGGAAATGTCCACTTCCTTCCTGGAAATGTGACATCTCTCCACAGAGGTGTGGTTTGTCCCCATGGCCCCAACAAGGCTACCCCACCATCATCTGACATAGAAACTTCTTCCAAAATCTGGATTTGTTGACACTAGCTTCCACCACAAACGAGACCCCATAGCTCTGGCTTGGAAATCTGTTGAGTTCACTGAAGTCCCTTTCATTCCCTTCTGATTTATCATGAGGCCAATTTGATATCCATTCTCGACAAATTGGGGTTCACTTTGTTCAGCAACTGTCCTAGAATATCCTGTCTCAGGAAGATGAGGATGAAATCAAAAATACAGCATAAAACTGATTGTAGGACTTACTGTTGAACGTGAAACTGTAGTATCAATCTGGAAAGTAGGAAGAAGCCCCTGCCGGACACACTCCACCCGAATGGAAAGTGGGGTGGGGGTACTCAAAGGAACAGAGTGGCTCATGGCTCATGTTTTGGCCGTCCAGAATATGGAGTGTAGGGCTATGTAGAAACAAAATTCTCAACTGTAATGAACCTGGAGATTTGGGCAAAAACCTAGATTAAGACCCTAAAGTAAATAGAATGAACACAGGAATTTCACTCTTGATGGCAAAGACACATCAGCTGTCACACTTGATTCTGGCCAAACCTCAAGAGTTCAACCCAGGCAAAGAGCCCTGTTTTCACAGCACTAAGTAACAATTGGCTTTCAAAAATGATTTGTTTATTGCTTCATGGATTAACATGTGGATATTAGTTGCACCCAACCTCTTGCCAAAACCAACTGAAATTAAAATAAAGGCTTGAAAGAGTTAAATAAGTACATCTGTGTGTGTGCATGTGTGCATTTGTGTGCGTGTGTGCGTGTGTGCGTGTGTGTGCGTGCAAGCGTGTGTACACTAGGTATATATGATTTTAAAGTAGGACACCCATGGGTCAAGGGCTTCTCCCTGAGACCTTGGCAGCCATGACTGACATGGCTGAAGCACAATGAAAAACTGGGACGACTTGATGTCATATCAAGAATATTAGAATCCCAGGGATGATGTCATGTCAGAATCCCAGGAAGGTGCAGAAATCAACAGTCTTCACAAGAACTGCTAGTGCACGGTGCACCTGTCTCACTCTGGGTAGGCTAACCACCTTGCAGAAGCAGCAAAATCTGTTAGGAGATACATCCAGTGGATACTGATACACTTCATGCAATATGTGAGCTACAGAAACAAATTAGCTGCCGACTTAATTTTAACTGCATCTGGAAAGCTTGTAATTAAAATAAATATTACAGTGACACCTTTTACAAGCTGGAGAACCCTTTAGTCAAGGAAATAATTACTCCCTGGTTTATCTTTTATGTAAATCTGAACGTTCCTACTTTAAGTGTTTGTCCAGAGTGGGGAAGGCATTGTAATTAGATGAATTTCAATATACAGCAGAGTAGGTCCCCTGAGAACTGTATATAAAGTCTGACATGACATTTCCCACAAGGCAGATATTATCTCTGACAGCAGCTAAGGGATTCTGCTATAATATTCATTGATTTTACATATACTAATAAGACAAAGGCAGAAGCATAGGGGATGCTCATGTTGGCTACCTGTCCTCCCTCCCCTTTGTTAGCTCGGGTGTCTGTCATCTGTCCTGGATGATGCTGAACAAGTGCACCTGGCCATCCTCTGAGCATCATTTGTATTAATTGCAGAAATGTCTCAACCTCACTGCCTATAATGATTCTGAATTCAGTCTGAACCGTTCTATCTAGATGAGCAGTTCAGATCTCATCAGCTAGATTTCTATTGCCCTAGCTCTCTCTGTTTCTATATGCTTTTTTTTCATGGGTCTGTGAAATGGAGGAAATTTGGAAATTGCCTAGATTTGGAAGAATTCCCACAGATGCTTTCTGCAAAATGCCTGTGCCTTGCACTGCTGTAGTAGAAGACAGGGCAAAAACACCTTCCAGGCCAGTGCCGCCTTGAAGAGTTTCCACCATTAATCTACACCGACGGTCCTGACAATCTCTATAAAGCACGCCCACAGCAAGGCACCCCCACCGTGAGCCTCACTTTTCAACTGTTTCGCATTCACTGCACACACACTAACGAATGCAAGCCCCAGGAATACGGTCATTGATTTTTGCTCTAAGAGAAGGAGAACCAGTGGCTTTATCTGAGGACTCAATTTTAAAATATGCCTTCTCTGGATTGTGCCTGTCTCTGTGCCACCTGTTTGCTTACCTTTGATTTCTGGGCCATTTTAGGCCACCTCCTTCTGCAAGCTCCTTTGCTTCAGGCTTTCTGCTCTGCTGTCCCTGTAACTTCCTTCTCAATCTCTCCTGATCCCAGCTTCTGGTCCTCTTTCCGCAGATGACAAAGGAGCTTAGATGGGAACTCGTGTGTCTTGGTTCCAACTTCCCTTGGATGAATCAATAGACCCATGGAGGGGGGTGATGGTCCTCAGCCACCTGGGAAATTGCAGTTTCTCCTGCCATTACCAACGCCACTGTCATTCTGTTGCTGTAGGAGCACGCTACCAACCCCAGTATTATTCTCCAGGAATTTTCTGGGGCCTGCCTCATCACACTGCAGGGCTGCCTGGGAGAGCAGGAGGCTTGGCCCAGCCCAGTGGTTCTCAAACTGGCACATACATCATATCATCTGGAGGACTTGTCAACCACAGATTGTTGGACCCACCCCCAATTTTCAATTGAATACATCTAGAGAGGCTTAAAATTTACATTTCTTACAAGTCCCCAGGTGAGGTTGATGATACTGGTCCAGGGACCACACTTTGAGAACCCCTAGCCTAGTTAGGGATAAGCAAAGGGCTGGAAGCTAAACCAGCCCAGAGTTGGACCATCACTGCCACCTGTGTTTATGTGACTTCAAGCAAATTACTCAATCTCTCTGAAAAGCATCACTTTCTTCATGTGTACAATAAGGAAATTACGAGTGACCTCATGGGAGCGTTAGAAGGATAAGATGGGGTAATACATGCAAAGCTCTTAGAACAAAGTCTGGCACAGAGTAAGCACTCAATGCATGATAAATGGAAGCTACTTCATGCAGCTGATTAGGGATTTCTCAAGCAAGGGCTCTGGGCCCCTGAAGTCATCCATCTCAGAGTGGAAGTCTGCATTTTAACAAGGTCTGCAGGGCCAGTAGAGCTTTCAAGGCTTGGAAGTTGAAGACCTTTTTCCTCAGAGGTAGCAGGAACATGACTCCAGTCCAAGCTGTGTACCCTCTGGTGGCCGACACAGCAGAGTCTCCGTGGACTCCTTGTGCCTCTGGGGAGAGAGCGCCATTTGCGTTTCTCCTGGCATCGGACATTTGAAGCATCGTCTCCTCAGCCTTCAGCCCTTCTTCTCTTCATGTTTTATTCTTTGTCTGCATCCTTCAAGCAGCTGTGGATTTGCTGGGTAGCCACCACTGCTGCAAACTGATGGAGAGAGTCAACAAAAACAGTGGTTCGTGATGCACTAGCAGAAAACTCTCACTCTTAAACCGCAAAAAATAGAAGTACGAACACTGATCACCCTGGAGAGGGTACCAGCAACAACCAAGCAAAAGAGGACTTTTTCTTGCTACAAAAAAAAAAAAAAGGAACAATATTGCCTATTAAGGAATCCTACACCCTGAGAAATTTCTCTCTATCTATAAACAAATTCAAGCCCATCTGTAAGAGCCAATAATGTGTTTGAACTGTCCTTTGCCATCAGTCACAGTTTCAGTTTAGTCGAACCCAGCATATTTAAACTAATGATGACCTAGGACCAAAGCATTTTTAATTTTCTAAGACAATACAAGCTCCTTTATGAATTCCCAGCCTGTTGTAGATTTTCAAAAATCTGGCTCAAGAACTCCCACACTTTCATGTAATAATCATTTACGAAGCCAATTAAGAAGGCCAACTCCCAGCTCCCTGGACCACTCTAAAACTCTGATCCCATGGGTTGCTGGTATTTACATTTTAACAAACATCCTGAGAGCTCCAATGTGCATGGACCCTGGAGAACCCCAATTTGAGAAAGGCCACCCTCTGCAATGTCTATTTCATTATTTCCCATCACACTGCTCTTTCCTGCGTCTGCCCCAGGTTTCTGGAGATCAATTCAATTTCTCCTCTTTCTCCCCAGTACTGTCTTCTTCATTTCCATTTCTGGAAATCCAATCAGCCCACCAATTCACGAGTTATATTTTGAGAGTTACATTAAGTATTTATCCACTGAAATTCAGAAATAAGTTGGTAGGGGAAAAAATTTAAATTTTCTTTCCCTTCTCACTGCCAGAAGTTATGTATCTCTTGGAGGGAAACTGAGCAGCAAAGACCAAAAGGTCTTGTAGGAGGAATAAACTAGGAAACAAATCATTTCACCTTCTGGGCCCCAAATCCTCACCAATGACTTAATAATTGGCAATGTCTGGGGAGTACCGTACCTGGGTGGCTCAGTCAGTTAAGCATCCAACTCTTGATTTCGGCTCAGGTCATAATCTCAGCATTGTGGGATTGAGCCCCACATCGGGCTCGGTGCTCAATGAGGAGTTTGCTTGGGATTCTCTCTCTCCCTCTGCCTCTGCCCCTCCCACAATGTGCACTCACTTTCTCTCTCTGTCTAAAATAAATAAATAAATCTTAAAAAATAAATAATTGGCACCATTTGGTACAGTAGCCACTAGCCACATGTGACTATTGGACGCCAGAAATGTGGCCAGTCCAGAGCGAGAGGTGTTTTAAGTGTAGAATACACACTAAATTTTGAAGATTTTGTGCAAAAAAAAAGTATGAAAAAAAGACTTCCAAATAAATCGTTAATATCTTTATATTGGTTACATATTGAAATTATAATATTTTAAGATGGGGGTTAAAATATATTTATATTCTTAAATTAATTTCACTTTCTTCTTTTTTGTAAAATGTGGCTACTAGAAAATTTTAAATTATGTATGTGGCTCATGTTATATTTTTATTAGACAGTGCTGGCCTAAAACTATCCAATAGGATAGCCACTAGTCACATGTGGCTATTTAAATTATTTACATTTGAATTAAATTAAAAATTCAGGTCATCAGTCACACTAGCTGTGTTTAGCTAGAGGCTCTCATATTTTGATGATGCAGATATGGAGCATTTCCATCTTTGCAGAACATCATTAGACATCACTGACCTAGTAGTTTCTATATTGCTCTAATTTTTTTTAACAGTCTATCCTGAATGCAAGTGTGTGAATGTATATTGGAAATTTCACTCTCCAGCCCAAGCTGTAATCCCAAGTACCTTCTCTTTTGCTGAAATCTTGGGTTATGCTGATGTCATGGTTCTGAAGGGCCCTTTGTTGGGGACCCAAATTCAAACAAGCCATCACTCTTGGCCCCTTCTCAGGTCGATCATGTGGAGCCTCCTCTCTTAATCCAAGACTGCTGTGTTAGTTTCCTACTGCTGTTTTAACAAATGACCAAAAATTTAGTAATTTGTAACACAAATTTATTCTCTTGTAGTTTGGGATGTCAGAAGTCTAAAATCAAAGTGTCAGTAGGACTATGTTCCTTCCGGAGGCTTCAGGGGAGAATCCATGTCCTTGCCTTTTTTCAGTTTCTAGAAGAATTCCTTGGCTTGTAACCACCTTGTGATCTCACCGAACTCACCCAGATAATGCAGGTTAATCTCCCCACCTCAAAATCCTTAGCATAATTCTATCCACAAAGTCCCTTTTGCCATAGAAGGTAACATACTCACAGGCTCTGGGGATGAGGACATGGACATCTTGAAGGGTGGGCATTAGTAGCCTGCACAACTCCGGAATGGAAAACCAATCCACCTTGTCTGACCTCTGTGTACCACGTAAAAAGACCAACTAATTGTGCATAATCCAAGGAAAACCCAAACTCTATGTTTTCAATGAAAATGCCCTCACAGAAGTCAAACTGTTTGGAGAACTTCACAGATGATGCAGTCACTCATTTACCTGAAGAGAGATACAAGTTTTTCTGTTAAGGGACCATATCATTGCTCAGAAAAGGTTTGCCCTGTTGGGCTATTATTGTCACCCTGGCTGAGACCCCATAAAGTTCCCACCTGCCATAGACCCTACTCACAAGAGAAGCTATTTAGCTAGAAGTCAATTCTATGACCCATGCGTTGGAATCATTCCAGCAGAGAAAGAGGGTGAGATAGCAATGTGGCCTTCACAAGACTTTATTACTAGGAGAAAGCCAATATGTGATTAGGAAAAAAAAGAATAGGGATGGCAAGTGTGTCTCTGAATCACCAGAGAGGTGTAAGTAGTGGGCCCATGAACAAGGAAGCCCTGGGAAGGTTCTCACTTCATAGTTTTATAAATGATCCATTGCAAGGACACAGTGAATGCTTTCAAGTTGTAAATAACGTTAAGTTTCTCTAGTAGTAAAAGGCCAAAACAAAGATCTCATAAGTCCATTTGAATGAACAGTGAAAGATATCGGAGTAGTACAGACAAAGCTAAGATGTGGTAATCCAAACTCTAATCCAATACTTATGAGCTCCAAAGTACAGTTGTAATTTTGAAAAGGACCACAGCTAGGATGCCCAGAACTGACCAAAGGGGCCAAACAACATACTGGACATCTCAAGATAGGTTTAGAAACAAAATTGAACGTGTTCTAATGACTGAGCTCCCAGTAGCAACAGGAAAAATTCTCCCAATAAAAGGGTCATCTGATATGCCCAGGAATCCCAAAGCTTCAAATCAGTTTATAGACTACACCTCATTTATTACAGGTTACACCACACTGGCCCACAGTGGCCCACTGCTCAGGGACAGTAAGAGTCCACGAACTGAATGAAGAACCTAGAAACCGAGAGGCCAGCCATGCACCTCTCCCCCTCCTTCTCTGCTCCCTCTTTCCCAAGCTTGCCGGCTCCCTCACAGCCACCCACCCACCCAGTGTGGTCTTCACCAACTTGTCCCTCTCTCTCAACTCCTGCTTTTCCAAAATGTGAGGCTCTGAGCCTTCTCAAGGACAATCCGGGACATTCATTCTTCTTCCCGCTCTTTGGTGCAGAAGTCAGAGAGTAGCTTCGACGGTGCTCAGATTTAGCTTCTAGGCTGGGTGGCTCCATCATCACAGTCAGCCCCAAATATATCGGCAGCCAGCTTTCCAAGACCATCCCTAGCTCATATGGGGCCTTGGTACAAATTAGGAAAAAGTTCACCTTCTGCCAGGAAGTGTTGGTAGTTTGGGATTCTCCCGCAAAGCCAGAGACAAGGACTTGGGGGTGGGGAGTTATTAGGAAGCAATGGCAGAAAGCAGGCAGGAGCGAGGAGCTCCAGGGACTTAAGGCAGGAGGAAAAGCCAGGAAGGGATAAATGGGCAACTGATTACCAGGATGGGAACTAGGGCTCTGCCGCGCTGGGATCCTTGGGGAACCGCAGTGTGCATGTCAGAATTGTCCCTCTGAAGGTCGGGAGGTTGTGGAATTTATCCCCAGATTCCAGTCCTCCTGGGTTGAGGGCTTGCAGAGGATAACGTCCCTGCGGTTGTCCTATGCGGGCTGCTGTACAGCGGGAAACTACGGAGAGGTGGCAGGCTCTTGACCTGGACGATATCCGAGGCACCACTGATGATACCAAGGCTTCCCTGATTTCAAAACTGGCTAGGGGATGTGGCCAGGACAGCAGAAGGATCTGCGCGTGGGACCCAGCCCAGCCCCAGGCTGCAGAGCCTGGCCCCCTGGGCAGGAGCTGGATTTGTGCCCCCACCCACCCCCTCGGCCAGCAGCCTGTTCAACTGCACGCAGACACTCAGGTCGCTTCTGAGGTGGCACAAGCATGCTTACCACACTGCAGTCCGGTGGCCAGCCCTCAGGAGAGACATAACGAGGTCCCAGGCTCTGGAGAATAAAAGGCGAAATGGCCCAGGGGTTGGAGAGCTGACAAAGTCAGACACACCAAAAAATAATAATAACAATAAATAATAAAGATTGGGCCTGGACCAAGCCTGGAGCCCCCTGCCCACACTGCCTGGAATCCATCCATTGAAACCCAGAAGAAACCTTAAGGCTTTCAGGCCCACAGGGAGTCTGTCTAGAGCCAAATTCACCCCGGAGGCAGGGGACACTCCTCAGAGTCCCCACACAGGCAAGCTCATTATGAATTTAAACGAGCGCCCTAACCAGCAACTAGCTCAGCGCCCTGTGGGACCAGGAAGCATTTTCTACACCCTGCAGGGTCAGAGACTGAAGAAAAGCAGAGCTAAAATCAGGGAGGAGATGAGGAGCGGTGCCCAGGCCTTAGCCATCTGCCAGACTTGGGTGTCTTAAAGGAAATGCCCGGAGGCAGGGAGAGGAGTGAAGATTATATTTAGAGCTCACTGAGATGAAGTAATGTGCTCGCTCCCTCTCACTCCAGAGGCGAGGCTCTTGGTCTGCTTGGAACACTCTCCCTACTCCATCTTCACTGTGGGACCACTGCCCACAGGAGCCCTTGTAAGGGGGCCTCCCCAGCTCCCGAGGCGCCCCCACTCCCTGGAAGGCAGGCTGAATCCTGTGTCCTCCGAGTTCAGCACAGCTTCCCCAAAGATCCCCCTCAACTGGGCCTGGCAGGTAGGAAAAAGACTCAAAGCTCGAGTAAATAAATAAATGATGATTTTTAAAATCTTTGTTCTGAATATACTAATTGGCCTATTTATGATAAATTATAACTCTTAAGTATTTTTACACTGTCAAGCACCCTCAGGGTCCTTAAATATTGATGACATTTTTGTAATAAATTTGGAAGACTGGAGGCAATTGCAGTAAGATACTAGGAAGGGCTAGGAAATGGGGAAAATTCCTGGGACAGAACCCACGCATTCGGGGAGCGCTTCCAGGCGGGCATCCGTGCTGCTCCCAGAGGATAAAAGGCTGTAGAGCAGAAGGCAGCCCAGAGCCTCACGTCCATCGAATCCAAAACCCTTTGGGACCTTTTATTCCCACAATTTAAAAATCAATTCCCTTTCTGAAAAAGACACTATGTGCCAACCACACGAAGATCTGGGTCAGAAACAAAGCCGCTTCGCAGAAATGACTTCATGTGTTCAGAACCGGGGAGGTGGATTTCTTTAATCCACAGCACACCAAAAACTGATAAAGATTTCAAATGGAGGAAAGGAAGGAGTGGGTACAGATATACTGGGGCTCTTTTTATAGTTCCTGGAGTGTGAGAATGTTAATTAAAGGAATCTCAGAATCGGGGAGGATCTAAGAATGGAAGGGGCGAGAATTTAATTTTAGGTGTTGTTTCATTAGGTTAAAAAAAAAAAAAAAAGACAGTTCCATGAGCTACCTGCAGCCATTCTCAGGAACTTCACAGACCCCCCAAAGAGCTCCAAATGAAACTGTAAAGTGTGAGAGACAGATTTAATGAAAACCTCTCAGCCCAGTAAAGAACCTCTTCATTTGAAAGACAAATTCGTAAATCTTGGAGCATAAAATCAGCATAACAGAATGTTAGATATCATTCTAATGTGATTCTTCAAAGAGCTGTCCGCATCCATTTTTTAAACAAAAGGCACCAACAGGATTTACTAGCTGTTGCCTCTGCCAAAAGGTTCCCAAACCTAGGCTTGATGTGTCCCTTGACATCCAAGTGAGTCTTCAGGGTGTTACCCTTCTTTCCATCCAGTAGATAATAATACAACTAATAACTACTGACCCTGGCCTTACTGAGGACCCCACTTTTCTCAGCAAGTTTACATACAATTCTCTGGTCCCCCCAATGCCCTGCAGGAGAGACATTTCCATTCCCATCTTGCAAGTGCAGAAACTGATTTGTGGGATGGACGCTGAGCTGGCAAATAGGAGAGCTGGGCCCTAAAGTCAGTTCTGTCTACTTCCAAGGTCAAGCGCTTTGCACTATGCCACCTTAGTACAATCAGTAGACGCATAAAGCAGGGGTAAAATGTGTCCAAGGGAACCCCCCCAGACCAGATATACACAGGCACACTCACTCCCCATTCTTGGGCTCTGCTCCTGCGTCCTGCGTCCCATAGTTTGATGGCCTGCGTGAGTGATCTTGACTGGTTCATGCCCATAGCATTCACAGTCCATGAGCTGTGAGTGGCAGAAATCCATTCCTGCCAACAAAAGGAAAGGGGTTTTCTGAAAGGCTATCTAGGAGTCAAAGAAGCAGTGCAAAGGCTACACCCCTAGGCAGAAAGCAAACAACCCTAGATACTGGTGAGTTGAAATAAAACAAACCATCTCTTGCCAGAATAGATTGGCCCTGCGTCTCTTCTTTGTCTTCCTGCTCAGATTGTTCTGGCTTTGGTCAGAGACTATCCACTGGGGAAGAGAGAATTTCCTAAAAAGGAATGGTGTACTGGTAGCTGGTCCACTGCCTTGCACAACTCCAGGGGGCACCACTCCCGTAGATTATAACGTGAGTGGTATGCCCTCGGGTTGTACAGCATGCCGGCCCGACAGCTGAATCCCAGGCAGCCCCCTCTGAACTCTCTGCACTTGTTAGAATCACCGCCCACATACACCGCTCACTTCTGGCACAGTTAACTTTCTGTACAGCTCGTCATTGTATCTTTCCCAGTTGCACAGGAAGATCCTTAAGGATAAGATCCAGAACTTCAATATCTCTATTTCTAAAACCACATCATACAGAGAAGTAGCTTCCGATTAAACTTTTGCTTGTAGCCACAACCAAATATGTATTTCCTTTAAAAAATAAATGGATCAGTTCATTTAGTGCAGTGAAATAGGAATGTTGTCCCTCTGGCACCCACCATGTTTGCACATTAGCCTCGCCAGGTACAAGAAATTGACCGTGGCAAGGAAGGCTAGATAAGCTGGGGGCATGAGCATTTAACAGAAGCCAAAGGCTATGCTAAGAATGGGTGTCCTGGTAGAAGGTCAGGTTCAGATTGCCTGGAGAGGCCTTTTTCAAAAAGGATTACCCTCACTCCCCTAATAGTATTCCGTGTAGGCAGCTGCTCGCGCACCAGCCACTGCCCCTGGCCCCAAAGCCCCTTTTCAAGGAGAGAGTTTGGTCGGTCTCCAAGTATTTCCTGAGCAGTGGTTAGGCACCAGGGGCTATGTGAGGCAGGAAGTCGCTGTGCTATTAAAAGAGCTCAATACCTGATACCATCAATAAACCAATAACCATTCATTCAACTCCACCATCCTCCACCATCCCTCCACGCTCGTTGCCAGATTGGCTGCTCTGATGGCTCATTCCCTAATCCAGGCTCTTCTGTCAGCATAGCCCAGGCCCAGAGCTTTCCAGCAGGGAGAGGGTCACAATAGCAGGAGCAAGAATGAAGTGGGCTGGCAAACCCACGTCATCCTGGCTCTAGGTCTGCTCATTCAACAACCTCTTTAACAACCCTATATTGCGCCCTGCTGTGTGTTCGACTTTGCAATGTACCGGGAGCTATGCAAACAAGAAGGGACAGGCTACTGAAGGAAGCAGCCTGTAAACAGATGCTTACAATTCTGGGTGGCCAATGATTCAAATGGTTCACATAATATTCTCATCTACCGTTGTATCTAGCACCTGGCATAGCTCCTGGCCTGCATTGGGTGGATGCCCCGTAGTGCAGACTGCTGAGTGAATGTATTCATGACAAACATGGACTGCTCGCCATGGGCCAGGTGCTGTGCAAAGAGTTTTACTTGCATTAACTCATGTGATGCTCATGACAGCTCTGTGAGGTGAATATTATTATAACCCCCGCCTCATTTCCTGATGAGGAAACCAAAGCACAGTAAGATTAGGTGACTTGCCCAACTAATAAGAAGAGGAGCCAAAATTCAAGCTCAGCACAGACAATCTGACCCCAGAGTCTGAGCTCTTAGGCACTGTGCTTATGTGTTAAGTGCATGGGGTTGGGGAGTCCCAGAGATGGCAGTCACCATACGAGGAGCTGGGCATGGTTTCAATATTCAATATTGACATGAATGACCCACCCACTACCATAACGTCCCAGCAGCTTGACCTCCACGAACATTTTCCATCATTCCACCTCAACCACTGACTCCCACATCAACTCTGTGTGTTGTCATCCCCAGTAAATGCACCACTTCTGAAATCTCAGTGCCAAGCCTTCTGCTCCCTGGCTTCACCATGCCCTTCCAGCACATGCATTCTAGGACCTTGATGGCAATGATGGAAACCCCATTCAACTGACTCTACCACTGTTTCTACTAGCAACCCACCCTGCCTTCATTTACTTCCTTACCCTTCTTAGAGTCCATGATCTATTATTAGAAGTCTATTCCCAATAGCCTGCACTTTCTCTCCGTATCATTCTTGCCCAGTAAAACTACCCAACCATCTACCCTCTCCCATTCTTATATTAGAGCTACTGAACATTGCCTCATTCCCCTCCCCAGGGCTTAGCTCAAATATCATCTCCTTAGAGATGCCTTCCCTGGCCAGCCACCCAACAAAACATGGTGTCTCCTAGTTTGTTATTTTAGCAAATTACTTATTGAGTGCTTTCCAGACATTGTTATTAGCACTTTACATTGATTAATTATTTGAATCCTCAAAGCTCGAGGAAGTGGAATTCATACAACCATGAATTATTGTCATTATTATACCCATTCTAAAAAGGGAAACTGAGCCCAAAGGGGTAATGACTATCCAAAATCAAACAGATATCATAGGCAGTCTCAGGATTGAACCCCACACAGCCCAACTCCAGCCTGGTCTCTTAACCATCACACCATCTGCCTCTCACACAGCCAGAATGTCTTCTTCTAGCACTTTCTACAATCCAGGTACTACCTCATTTAGTGATTTACATGCTGTCAGTGTCCTCCTTAGAATATGAGCAACTGTGTGGACAGAGACCTTCTTTTCCATCACTGGCTCCCTAGTGCACAGCGAGCACAGATAATATGAGCAAATCATTTTTGTTTAATATGATTGAGTAACATTATGTCTGTTTTGTATATGTTTCAGAGCAGATTTATTATGCCGGCCCCATCAATAATCCTGGATTTGAAATTCTCCAGGTAAGGTCTTGGTTTTCTGTTTTGCTCTGTTACTTAATTATTGTATTGAGCAGTTTCTTAGAAGAGGAGGAGGGAATTAAGTTTAAACAAATTCCATTGGCCATCACTAAGAAAACCCTTCTACAAAAAAGCTGTTACCTCATGGTGGGCACTTACAAATGCTTAAACCCTGATTTTGCCATTTTGGTATTTAACATTTTATGTTCCGATTGACCCTCGGGGATCCTCTGGGCAGACAGCTCCCGCAGAGAGGGATGCCCCTGTCCCATCCTGCAGGATTGCCTGTGTCCTCGGGGACTGCATGGGCTAAAGTTGCTGGGGTGTGGGCTGTCAGTGAGGCTGGCTGTTCAGAGGAAAAAAAACACACATACAACCATGAAGGCTTATAAACTCCCAGGTTCCGGGCTTGCACTATTACTCATGGCTGCCACCAGGTGAATAAAATGCCCCCACCTGAGCATTCACTGGCAATACTCACAGCTAAGAGTCAAGTTTTCCACTAACTCCTTTTTATGCAAAATAATGTGACCTTAATGGCTGAATTCAAGCATCTCTGACATAAGCAATACATTTTCAATATGCTACTCCTGAGAGAATCTTATGTGACATCATAAAAGGAATCACAAAGATGTAATAACTATGTTTTTTGTTTCAACCTCATCCTCTCAGTTTTCAAAAAAACCTGTGTATGACTCTGGGGAGGGGTCTCCTTCTGCATAACGAATTTGTTTAACTTTGTTTCGTTTCTCGTGTGTGTGTGTGTGTGTGGGTGGGTGTGTGTTTGTGTGTTTCCTTTCTGTCCCAGGCTTTGGGTTCCGAAGGTGCAAGCCCTCATGTCTCAAGAACATTCTCTAGTGTTGCCTTTGCAGATGGGAAGTTTCCAGCTTCACCTTCCCCCTCCAGGGTTCTCCAGAGTCTTCTCTGCAGACCTTTCAGTAAAATATTAAAGTCTTGCAAACTCCCTTCACTTCTAGAATGTGGGACCAAAATTCTCCCAGCTAGTTTTTTCTTGAAATCTTTGCTATTTGAGCTCTTTTTCCTTCTCTATGTTCCTTCTGAATCCCTCCGTCCCCCCTCCCACTGGAGATTGACTTAAAATTTGCAAACAATTGATTTTCATCTTGCATTATTGGCTTTTTTTTTTTTTTAAGGCAGTGTTCTTTAGGAATTGCTGTGAAATAGAAAGGAAAAGAACTTCTTAAAGGCACAGAATCCCTTTGAAAGGAAAATCTGGCAGAGATGTAAAAAAAAGCTTTATTGCGTTCCGCTAGGATGCCTGGGTGAGTGCAGGACCCGCGTTCTTCAACCAGTGACAGTGCTCAGCCATGTTGTCCAACATGAGGACCAAGCCAGGCTCCGGGGTCCCTGCCATGGGCATGGTTGTTTAGGCATCCATTGGTCCTCTTCCCCTTCTGAGGTTTGGGCCTAAGAAGCAGAAACCTGGCCAGCCCTGACTGCATCCAGCCTGCTGACACCTGGCCAAAATTGACAGGGGGCATGACCCAAGTGGAACACATGCAACCTGTCACCTACGCAACAGAGACAGCTGCCCGCCTTAATCTCAACATGGGCTCCCACGCTGGTTGAGGGCCAGCTGCGGCCAGCCCGGCTTCCTTGGCTGACAGCCAGCCGGCAAGGCGCAGAGACTTTGCTTCCTAATATGGGACAGAGGCAGTGTGAAGCCTTCTGGTTTTAAAAGACCTGCCCTGGATCCCCTCCTCCCACCAAATCCCCCAGAGATGGGCTCTGTGCTAATTCCATCCCTGCTTGGCTGGAAGCTTTTCCACTCAGCACTCCATCTTCAGTGTCTTGGTGTTACTTTCTTTTTAACGCAGCCAGTCCCTTGGCCCTGACTGAAGTCCTGCCCAGAGCCCTGCAAATCCATGACTTGTTTTCTGAATTCGAATTTAGAGATCCTTTGGGCTTCCAAAATGTGTGGAGCCTAATCTTCGTAAGTGTCAAGGATACGACTGTAAATTCCTGCCCCACAAATTCAGGGCTCTCCTCAACAGCAGAGAGGCTGCCGCTCTCTGACCCTTGTCCCTACTCTGCCCCTCCTGTCCTCTCAGCGTGTCCCTCCACCTCCCTGCTGATGAGCACAGTTGCCCAAATTCTCTTGCCTCCTAAACCAGAGTATGCGTATCTTGTACGTATGTATGCATGTGTGGAATGTAAGTGTGGAATTCATAATCTAGAAACCTTCCTGCAAATACTACATCTTTTCTTAGGCTTATAAGGCAATAACGAAAAATTCATTTGGTTTTCAATAATTTGGGGTGGTGTGTGCCTGAAGGCACATGGACACTAAACGTAAAGAAGGTGATGGTGAGGGGGGCACGAGCAGATGCACATTTGAACTGCTCTCTACTCACAATGAATTCTCTAACTTACACACTGCTTCGCTTAAATTCATATACTGCTTCTGAAATCGCAGCTGCTCATATTTGGGCAGCCAGCCTCATGGGAGTCTATGCTGTCACAGATCCTCAAGCTGAGGGGCACCCCACGGGATACTCTGAGCAACCCTCTCACCTCAGCCACTATTCAAGAGTACAGCCTGGCTCTGCCGAATGCAGTTTTCATTGTTGGGGCACCCGCTCGCTCCTGGACCTCTGCTAATTGCTAGAAAGTTATTCTTCTCTAACAAAAACTGCCTCTCATGCAACCTCCATCCAGTGGTCTGATTTATTCCTTCCCTCCGGCTTATACAGACTAAACCCCTTTTCTTCTCTGGGTGACAGGCACTTGAAAGATGTGCCAGGAATCTCTTGAGATCCTTCCCTCCTGGGCCCTTTGCCCTGCTCACCCCTACCTCCCACGGCCCAGAGCATCTCTCTCCAGGCTGGTGAGCCTACAGACACGTCACCACCACGTGGCCTCTGCGGGCTGGGGCGGGGCTTTGGCACGGAACCGACACATGGGTTTTTCTGCAAGTTCACATTCAGCCCAACCACTAAGCACAGACAAAGAGAGTCCTCTGTGGAGTGTCATTGCCAGAAAAGGAACCCTACAAGGTGGCAATACTTTTTCTCATAGAGCATTCTGGTTTTGTGCAGTTGAATTTTGATCCCCCAGAGGTCTTCTCTGTTTCAGCAAATGACACTTCATCCTTCCAGTTGCTCAGGCCAAGATCTTTGGCATCACCCTCAGCCCCTCTCTTTCTCTGCCACCCACATGAGTTTCCTCGGTAAATCATTATTGGCTCTTCTTTCAAAATCTATCCAGAATCCAGTCTGGATTCCTCTCCTCATCTCTGCCTGTCTGCTCCAGCCAGGGTGGTCTCCCACCTGGTCTTAAGTGCTTCCACTCTCTGCCCATATCGGCTCTGTGGGTGGCCGGAAGGATCCTATTACGATATGCATGTGATCAGGCCACTCCTCTCATGACCTGTGTCCCTGTCAGGGTGGAAGCCAGTGTCCTCACCATGGCCCGCGAGGCCATCCCTGACTCATGTCCTCTCCCTCCTCCTGTGGTTCTCTCTCCCTGCAGCCCCGTGGGTGTCCTCCCTGTTCCTCACACACAGGGTGCCAGCCCTCAGAGCAGCGGGGGTGCTCCCCATCTTCTTCAGGTCTTTGCCCAAAAGTCACCTTTGCAGCGGGACCTGCCTGGACCACCCTGCTTAAAACTGCCTACCAGCACTAGCCCAGCCCCACCCTGCCCTGCCCGGCCCAGCACTGCCCCCCCCACCCCCGCTTCCCTGCCTGCGTTCTGTCTCGGGCACCAGCATGAGCATAGCACCCATAGTGAAGGATCGGGTACATTGTCTGTCTGTCCCAGGGAGCCCCGTAAGCGCCACAAAGTGAGTTTGGTTTGCCTGGTTCTACTTTATCCCCAGGGTCTAAAAGAGTGCCGGCACCTAGGAGGTGCTTGATGACTACCGGTGGAACGACAGATTGCTTTGTGGGTCACACAGCTCATGCTTTCCCTGCGTCCTTTCCAGGGAGAATACCAGGTTTTGCTGGAACTGTATAATGAACACCGTTCCACCGTCGCTTGTGCCAATGCCACTGTCGTTTGCTCCTGAGCAGCTGAAACTTGGGGCACACTGTGTCTGCTGGGAACCACAAGCTGCTCAAGCTGGACCTGCTCTGTAAGCAAAACCAGCCGACGATGGAGAGGCTCAGCAGAGAGGCAGGCGCAGGTTTTAGCCCCAGCACTGGACGTCCTCAGACTCCATGCATGTATGTGCTCCTGAGTCACCTTCTGGTAGTCTCGACACCATCCTGTGGGCCCGTCCTCCTCCGCATGGCCAGACTCACCTGCAGAAACAGCTCCGCAGGAGCACTTCCCCTGTTAGCCAGAATAAAGAAAGCTGGCCCACTGTTGTTCCTCATGGTTTGTTCAAAGGCTCTTAGTGCGAGACTGTAGTTACAGTGTAATTTCCTCCAGACAAAGCGCCAGGTGCTGGCGAAGTGTAAGTAGTTCTAAGAGTTTGAGGAGGTTGACCGACTGGCTGGAATTAGAGAGCTGGCAAAATGTGCCCCTTGTCCTCCCCCTCCTTCTGAGCAAGCTCCAGGCCCTTTGGCCACAAGGACAGAGGAGCCAATAAAACCTTAGAAAGAACGACGTCCAAATCCCGCCTGGCCAAACTTCATTATATCATCGTCCCCCAAGCATGGCCGTCCTTGGCCTCAGCACGTCATGGCTCTCATTAATGCATTCATTAATTCTTGATGTGTACCTGCTGAACACTGAAGTCCTGGGCCCTGTGTTCAGCACTGAGGCTACTCCAGGGAGCAAAACAGACCGTGTGGAGCTTGCGGTCCCCTGAAATATTAAAAAGCCATGTCGATCAGTGGGCATGTTCATTTGCATTCAGAAACACCTCCAAGGGCCTCCGTAAACGAGCAGGTTGATATCCGCTCTCAGAGCCATTCTGGCAACCCCGTCCTTTTCTGTCCCAGGACGTGCAGAATCACACGGTGGGCTCCACAGCTCTGACACCGTCCCGTGCCCCCCTCCCCACCCTGATCCTCCCAGTGTCCCTGGGCCCAACATCTGGCCCTCTTGCTCCTGCCCGAGGGACTGGCATCAGGTGACTGGGTTGACTTTATCATTTGCAGGTCTTTGAGATCCATAAAATACCACTATGTTAGAGATTAAAAGGCGAAAAATCCAAAGTTTAAAAATGTTCATTGCTATTAATTACCATCTGTACATAATTAAACTACCCAGAATAGCAGGCTGTAAATGCCTGGTGAATTAAAACTTTAAAACCAGCATCTAAGGTTTTTTGGGTTATGGAGAAACAAAATTATAGCAGTGTCCTTACTTACACCCATTAATGCTCGAGAAAGAAGACATACTGTGGTTATGCCCGGCCGGGGAGCAGACCTCTGAACACACACGGCTGTGATCCTTTTATGCACACCAACAGCAGACTGAATTTCTGATCCTTTGCCATTCCCTCTAGTGAGACATTCCCCTGCTCCCTCTCCCGTAAGCATCCTTATGTGTGGAGTAAAGGCTGTGCGGAGGTTCTGAGTACTCACGTGTTCCAACAGCTTAGGACAGTGGCCACAGCCTTCCAGAGGCAGGGACAAGCAATCGGAAATGAGCTCACTTTTCATTTTTCTGAAATTCCTCTGTTCCCTTTCCCTTTCCTGTTCTTTGTCATCTTCTTATAATTCATTGATAATATGTGTACATGTGTGTAAGCGTGTGTGTATGTGTGTGGGTTGGGGGCGTGTTCAGACCTACGGGTTTGGATGAAACAGGGGATTTCCATGTACAGGGCTGGCCCCAACACACCGCAGCCGCACTCAAGGATTAACTTGAGAGGAAACGAAGGTGTTTCCCTGCCCCAAGATCTGTTTGTCCTTAGTGTCCTGTCATGGACCTTAAATTTCACTGTGAGTTCTCCTGCAAGTTAGAAAGAGAAAGTTTTTCCCTGGCTCCGTCTTGGTAGGAGAAATGCAGGAATCATTATCCCTACGTGACATTCTGGCTGATCACAGGAATGAAGGATGAAGTTTGGAACTCCATCCGAGGAAGCCAGAGGCATTAAGCGGGAGGTGGGCAACCCCAAGGCAAGCTCTCTGGGGCTGACCACCTCTTCGTGTGCCTGCGTTGCAGGCGAGGTGTGGAGGGCACACTGACAAAGAACTTAAGTTGTGTCTCATTTTCTTACAAGCAGAGCTCCTGCTGTTTCAAAATCACTATAAAACATTCTAAGCATTTCTCCTCAGTAAACTTCCCTGAGGGAAAACAAAAACAGGAACAAAACAAGCAAACAAACAAACAAACCAAAAAACTCAGTTTGATTCAAGATGATGCTCTGTTCCCAAAAAACACTTGTGGATATCAGACAGCTCCCCTGTTCTGGGCATCCACAGGCTCCTCCTTATAATTTAAGGGAAACTCTCTGTATCCACATAAACAGTTAACCCTTCAACAACACAGACATTACAGGCACCAAGCCCTCATGCAACTGAAAATCTATGTATAACTTCTGACTCCAAAAACTTAACTACTAAGAGCCTGCTGTCGACCAGAAGCTTTACCGACCACATAGTCAATTAACACGTATTTTGTAGGTTCTATGTATTAAATATTGAATTCTTACAATAAAGTAAGCTAGAGAAAAGAAAATGTTAAGAAAACATAAGGAAGAGAAAATACATTTAGAATGCTGCACTGTATCGAAAAAAATCAGCATATAAGTGGACCCTCACAGTTCAAACCCATGTCGTTCGACAGTCAATTGTGTGTGTGTGTATGTGTGTGTGTGTGTGTGTGTGTGTATGGTTACAGGGTATATATATACCCTATAACCTTCCCACCAAATATATAAATATATATAAATATAAACAAATATATATATATATATATATATATAGTGTGAAGGAAATGCCAGTACCCAAGACTAGGGCCCAGGCAGAAAGCTGAATATCCATTTGGGCGGTGTGATCACATCACTTAGAATGTTTGGGCATAAGGAACAGACACTCAACTCAGTCTGGTTTTACACATACAAAACCCCGTTGGCCCCTGTGATTGCTGAGCCCCCACGTTTCTAGCGTCAGCCCCGGTTTGCTGCAAAGGTTCACACTTGTCATCAGTGCTTCATCTCTATTTCTCCAAGATTCTTGCACCTCTGGCCTCCCTGAATATTGGTTTCACCCTTGGACAGTCTTTCCTATAAGAGCAAATAGTTTCACACCTGTCCAATGTACAAAGGGAGAGAGACAGCTCTCTCACGGAAGTCCTGCATTCATTCTGAGTGCTAGGTCTCCTGCGACCTGACCCAGCGCTGGATTGGAGTTAGCCCCATTGGAACCGCCCTTGTCCCTAAGTGGAAACTGGGTGAGTTGGAAAGGGGGAAAGGGAGAAAAGGGGGAAAGATGCTGGGCAGTTGGGAGCATGTCTGGAATTAGGCCAGCACTGCGGTTCTAACTCTCTCCTACCTGCTAACAGAGTGAGTGACTTAATTCTCTAACCTTGGCTGGCTCACCCGCAAGTGTCAGCAATAATACCCACCTTATAGAAGTACCTACAGAAGTACTGAGAATTAAAGGAGAGAATACATGGCAAGCACTTACAACAGTGCCTGGCGTGTAACTCAATAAAAGTGAGTTATTATTCTGCTAAGGTGGTGCCTAGTCCCTCTGGGCTGCTATGACAGGAATACCATAGCCTGAGTGCTTTATAAACAACAGATATTTATTTGTCACGGTTTTGGAGGTTGGAAGTCCAAGATCAAGGTTGCTGGCAGATTCAATGTGATGAGACTCTGCTTCCCGGTTTATAGGAGCTGTGTTCTCCTTGCACGGGGAGGCAGTGCAAGGTAGCTCTCCGGGACCTTTGTCATGGGGTTACTAATCTCATCCATGAGGGCTCCACCCTCATGATCTAACCACCTCCCAAAGGCACCACCTCCAAATACCATCATACTGGGAGTTAAGATTTCAACATGTGACTTCGGAAGGACACAAACCATTCTGTCCAGAAGAGGTAGGTATTCACCTTGGAGCCAAAGCCCAGGTCCCTAATTTCCCTCTCCTGTCCCTCGTACTCTATTGAGGCAAATGATCTTTGAGCGCTGCCTTCACCTATAAGCCCACATTCCTTTTTAAGAGCTGAAGTGGTCCCTTGGCACCTTGATTTCTTTCTTCTAAGAAAGAGGGGACCGGGCATGTTCCCTGAGCTACCTGCTAGAACGCTGAACTCTGAAGAGACTATAAGACCAACATTCAGGTACAAGTTTCCCCCCAGATAGAAACATTATAACCAGACCAAACAGGCCGGAGGAAAGAAAATGTGTGTCATCGTTAATTAAAGTTGTTTCTTGTAAAAGAAAAAAAAAAAAAAAGCAAAGAGATACACATGCAATACGGGAAGAACTAAATGTAACATCTGCACATTTAACAATTACATTTGCCTTCAGCAAAGATAACCCAAAATAGCTGGTGAGAGAAGGAAAGGGCCACATCCTGATTTTAACCCGGATTTGTTAGGGAGGGGTTTTATCATCTCAGTGGTTCAATTTCAGATTTGAATCAGGGGCATTTTTCTCAGTCAGCAAAACGAGTTCCTCTGTCTAATTTCCTGCTCGTTTCAAAACCTTTCAAAACCAAATTCTTTCCTCCAGTATCTTGGTCTCCTCACTCTGGCAGAAAAGAATGTATGCACTGATGTTATTTCAGCTGAAAACAATGATTTCTCCCCCCCTCCCCAGCTGATATTTTTGTGCATTCCCTGAAACCCAACCAAGGTCTGGAAAGAGAAAACATCTATGCCATGGAAGGCCATACCATTCAATTGTGGCTTCCCCTCCTTTTCTCTATTCAGAAATGGTGGAAGAAAATTTGGGAAGGGGCCAGAGAATATTACTGAAATATCAAAGGATAGGATCAGGTTTCCACATAAAGATAAACTATAACTGATTAAATGTATGGGCATAGAAAGACATCTGGGAAGTCGAAACAATGACAAAGACAACAATAATAATACAGTTGTTTGGAAGCTAACAATTATCTGAGCACAGGTACTTTCCCTGTCTCAATCACAGCCCGTGGTCAGGTGACAGGGCCACCCAAGCCACAGAAGAGAGATCTGGTGTGACGGAAGGGAACTAGCCCCCAGCTTATGAGCTCAGTGGGCTGGGATTCAAATCGGTCTAACTCCAAAACCCGGTGCTTGCTGGCTGATGCTGCCCCTGGTTGTTTGGTTGGAGGTCGCATAATAGGGAACACTTTATGGGTTTAGCTGTGGGTTTGCAGGATTTGTTAAGTCAAGCAGCAAACAGGCTATAAATAAAGGAGGCCTAATAAGGAGTTTGATTAATTCATTGATGAGAGCATAGGAGAAAAGAAAAGAAAAAATAAAGACCATGAATGTTTAAGGCGTATAGTGAACTACTGAGTTTCATAATTTGGAGGAACTCCACTCTGCTCTTCAGCAACAACCAAAAATAAATGAACAAATAAATAAAAATTCCTCGGTCATTCACTTTCAAACCCATCTAGATGAATTGGATGAATAGGATGAATAGTCCAGGATAGCCTGGCTTTTTCACTTCCTTCCTTCCTTCCTTCCTTCTTTCCTTCCTTCCTTCCTTCGTTCCTTCGTTCCTTCCTTCCTTCCTTCCATCAGTAAATATTTATCCAGCACTAACTACTTGCTGACCACTGTATTAAGCACATTATATAAAATACTGATGTATTTATATATGCATGTAAAAATGAATAATACATAATTCCTGTCTACCATCAGCTTATATTTTAGGAAAAGGAAAGAAGGAAGGTATCATAATCTTTTATGATGGATAGCCCATGGTAGGTAACCGGAGAGAGGAGCAAAACACCGTGACTTCACGGGGAGAATGTACGGGTTGGCTTTGTGGTAGAAGGAGCCATGAACTGGCCCTCGAATGATGGTTGGGATTAGCGATCCGGGTGCCCATGAAAGAAGCAGTCTCAGTTCTAGTTCTCTGGCTATCAACCTGGCGTTTCATTCTTAAGGGCTGGGACATACTGTGTTTCTGCAGTCATTAGGCAATGAGTTCAATTTTAAATGAAATAGGGTATATAGTAAAAGAGACTTTCACCCGAGCACAGGCTTTTCTATTAATGCTTAGTTGTGATCCCTGAAAATCAATGAATTAGCAAGCGTTTATTAAAACTTACTGCGGACCCAGATCCCAGTCTGAGCCCGTCTCCCTGCCAAAGGGTGCTCTTATCACCCTCCTGCGCAACTCCTTTCCATCCATCCCTCTCTGGCAAGAAGTTATTCTCTTTACCAAGTGTGCCTTCACCCCTTTCATGTTTAACTTGTTGTCTGAGTCCCCATCGTGGTGAGAAGTATGGGACTGACCCAGTACATGACGGTTCTGGGCAGGGTTCCCGCGGATGGGTTGGATGAAGGAAGGAGAGTGAGGGGATGCCTCTGAACAAGGAGGCAGTGGGGAAATCTGAATAGTGAGAAGGGGACCGGAGACTGGAGAGGCAGGGGGCGGGGAGTGGGGAGGTGCTAGGAAATTTGGGGCAGACGTAGTGCCTGTAGCAGTCAGGAGGCCCGGACAGTCAGAGCCCAAAGCCACCTGGCTCTGTGCCCCGCAGCTTTCTTCCCACATTTACTTTCCAGAGCCCACATAGTCACACTCATGCTCCACAATGTTCACCGCAGCCAAGATCATGTTCTTTGTAACTTCTCCTCCAGTTTCCATCCCTTCGGGCTGCGGTAACAAAAATATCATAGAATAAGGAGCGTAGAAACAGCAGAAAAGTATTGCTCACAGTTCTGGAGGCTGGGAATTCCAAGATCAAGGTGCTGGCACGTTCAGTGTCTGGTAAGAGCCTTCTTCCTGGGTCACCGACAACTGTCTCCTTGCTGTGTCCTCACAATGTGGAAGGGGCCAGGGTGCTCTCTGAGGTCCTTTCTATAAGGGCCCTAATCCCGTTAATGAGGGATCCACTCTCATGACCTAATTATCTCCCAAATGCCCACCTCCAAATACCATCATCCTGCGGGTAGGTTTCAACATGAATTTGGGCGGGGCGGGGGGGGACACAGACACTCAGACCATAGCACATCTTTTCTTTCCTTTTCTTGCCTCATTTTTGGTAATGAAATGGAAGTAATTGAAAGACAGCTTGACACAGAAACTCCTCCTACTAATGCTTAGTTATCCAAACCACTTAGAAGAAAAGATAATTATATAATGTGATAGAGATGCTAAATATCACTACAATGACAATCATATTACAATATATAAATATATTGAATTAACAAACTGTACACCTTAAATTTATACCATGTTATGTTAATATATTCAAAAGGAAAGAAAGAAAGAAAGAAAGAAAGAAAGAAAGAAAGAAAGAAAGAAAGAAAGAAAGAAAGAAAGAAAGAAAGAAAGAAAGAAAGAAGAAAGAAAAGAAGAAAGAAAGACGCTCTCCTATTGGTCACCTGGTGTCAAGCCCAAACTGGCTTACATCTGCAGTTCTTCAGAATGACACTTTCCACCAAACTAGTGGCAAATGTCATATCTAGAGTCATTGAGAAGAAAAAGGTGCTTATCACTCCTGCCTTGTTCCCTGGCCATTTTTCATAATCATATTGGATTTGCCCACTGTTACCTACAATTCATTTGTATTTATGGGTTATTCTTTTTTCATCACAGTCATATCCTAAGGGCTGTCTATCCGCAATTATTTGTTTTGTTAAATTCTTTAATTGGATTTCATTATCCAATATTTTATGTGTTTTGACTTTTATATTTCACACCCAGGTTCAGGGCACCCAGAATGTTGGAATCAGAAAGAAGCACTAAAGTCATCTGCTAAGAGCCAGGTCACACCTGTTCTTGCTCTCAGGGAGCTTATTCCCAGAGGCCTTTCAAGGCTGGGAAAGGAGCTCTTAAAAGAAAAAAAAAAAAGGAAATTTTAAAAATCAGGACAACTTTGGAAAGAAACCAATCATCACCTTACCAAAGGACACCATGTCATCTCTTCTGGATATTTTCAGGGTGTAAGTGATGATGTTGGCATCGTGTTGCAGCAAAGACAGAGGCAAAAAGAGGTCCTGGTGTCCCATCTCCCTGCCCAGTCCCTTGGATTTGTGGCAAAGCCTCGAGGAGAGAAAAGCCGAGCCAGAAGCTGGCTTTATGAGGGATTCAGGGCACCCATGGCATTTTGTAGGGCCCAATGACCTTATGGTACACAGGCAAGTGGGTAGAACCCAGCGTGGCTTGCTTCACAAACCTGGAAGGACCCAGCACAAGGTGGGGGAAGAGAGAACCAGGCTTAGGCACAGGCGCCATGCTGCCCTGAAACACACAACAGTAGCTTTAAGAGGAGGAGAAGAAACTCCAAAGTCAGAGAAATTTACAAAGGATTAGACAGTTATGTGTATGACAAGAATGAAATTTGTGGAGAACAGTGTCCTAACTGCACAGAACAAATTTATAACTAACATTTATTAGCAACTGCTCAGAGCTTTATTATGTCTCTTCCTCTCTAGACTCCACAAAAGTCAGATATTATCTGAATGTCAGGGGCGTGAGCCAGAAGCCATCTAGTAAATATTCAGACTAGCAAGATAACCGAGAGGTAGTAATTTAGCTAATAAGAATGGAAGACAGAATTGCTGTGGATCCAGTCTCTAACTGTGTTACAAGAACTCCTTGGGCAGCCTTCCAGCATGTAGGATACACTTTGTTTCAAAGGAACAGATGTCTTTCATGGAGCAAGATCAAATGCCATGCTTGGGACCACCATTGGGATTGACGGCATCTGTTGTATGTGATTATAAAAATTACGTGTGATTGTAAAAAGTGCCCACTCTTGTAAAACCAGAATCAGTGTCATATGCCTTGGCAAGAAGATGATACTTCTGTGCAAAGCAAAGGAATGCTTGTCTTTTGGCCAGATCTAGGCCTATGCCTAGATACAGGGTTTGGTTAGTGGGCACACACTGGATTTCAGTCCTCTGTCTCATTTTGTGCAGTCCACAACCTACACAACCTTACCGGTGGCCCAGGCCAAGCTTTGAAATCTTGTCCAACTACATGGCATGTGTTGAAGAAAGAGCACTAAATAAAAGGAATATTCTGCCTCACAGAGACATCGGTCTCTGCCTGTTGATTAATGGTCCCTGATCTCATCATCAGTCCACCCTACCCCAGTACCCACTAGCCACTACCAATACCCAAACTTAACAAGGAGCCACCCAAGCTAAAAATTATTCTGGAGGCAAAACTGCTGAATGAGACCAATACACAGGCTTCCCGCTAATCTTGTTTGTCCCTGCCATTTTTCCAATCAACTTGGAACTGAGCTGTGCCATTATAACAAAAAAGTTGTTAACATCCTTGTTCCATGACAGTGTCGTTATCCAAAATGCTACTACTTCATCATTTTTGGGATATCACTCCCTCCAAGGAACTTCCCATCGCTGATGCCCAGGCTGGGCTAAAGGCGAGGTTCTCTAGCACCCTCTCCTTGCCTTGACCATTCTAACCACATTCTATAATTACTTCTTTACTTTCTGTCTGCCCTATTGAGGTCTAAGCAATTTGAGAGCAGAAACAAGGACTCACTCACCTTTACTTGGCTTAAAATATTTATGGAATGAATGGCCTAAGGAAGAAGAATAATGTTGACTGTGCACTGTATTAGTTTGCTAGACTTGCTGTAACAAAAGTACCACCAACTGGCTTCGAACAACAGAAATGTATTGTCTCACAGTTCTGGAGGCCAGAAGCCCAAAATCAAGGTATTGTTGGGTGCTGGAGAAGAGCCATTCTGTGCTTCTCCTAGCTTCTGGTAGCCCCAGGCATTCTTCGGCTTATAGATGCATTACTTCAATCCTCTGTCTTCACATGGTCCTTTCCTTCCCTGTGCGTCTTTCCACCATCTTCCCTCTGTACGTGTCTGTCTCTATATCTAAATTTCCCCTTTTATAAGGACACCAACCATATTGGATTCGGGCAGCTCTAATGATCTCATTTTAATTTAATTACCTCTGTAAACACCCTACTTCCAAATAAGGTCATATTCTAAGGTACTAGGGATTAGGACTTCAACGCATCCTTGAGGAGGATACAATCCAATCTGTAACATGTGCCTATTATTTAGCCAGCATTTCCATGCAGGTAATTTTACATAATCCTCATAGAAATCCAATGCAGTAGGTAGTATACTTCCCATTACTGATAATATTACAAACTGAGACTCTTGGGAGAGCACAGGGCAGCAACTAGTGAAGCCACGTTTAGTACCCATGTGTATGTAACTTCGATGCCAGACAGTCAGAGTATCATGGTGAAGACGAGCAGGACTTGGGGTGCAGATGGACCTCAGTTGAAATTCTGCCCCTGCTACTTCTGGGCCCTGTGGCCTCCATCCCCTCACCTGTTAAATAGAGATGATGACAGAACCAACGTGTTTGTGTCATTTGGAGATGTGGTACAAGTAAAATGATTACCATCTAGTGTCTAGTACAGAGACTGCCAAAAATTAGCTGATATCATATCATGATATTACCCTAACTACATCTTCCTGAGAGGCAGCCTCAGAGACAGCACCAGATTTCAGTTAGAAATGAGGCACAAGTCTCCGGTTCATCCGTGGAGGGTGAAACTTTTCTAGCAAAGTCCGTCCATCCTTGTATTCATGAAGAAGCCATCTGTTTCCTTTCTAACGCTCCCCTCCTCCAGCTCTGATATGATATTCTGAGCAAAACAGGAATGTCCAGGAGAAGCAGCCCAGCCCAGACATCCTCCCCTCTGACATAGTATTCCACAGCCACCAGCTCGCTAATCTGTCCCTTGCCCATCTTTGTCCCTACCGTTACCATTTCACAATGACACGTAACAATGGGACACGTTAAGCAACCACAAGCCACAGAGATCCTCTAGAGGTCTTCAGTCAAAGGATACCTAAGGCAGGAGAAGAGCTGCATCCTGAATCCTTAAAAACCTCCAACAAAGCAAAGCACACACTTTTCTGGAAGTTCTTTTTTCTTTTTTCTTTTTTTAATTTTGGAGAGAGACAGAGAGGTAGGGAGGGGCAGAGGGAAAGAGAGAATCTTAAACAGACTCCACCCCCAGTGTGGCGCCTGACGTGGGGCTCAATCTCACAACCCTGAGATCATGACCTGAGCCAAAATCAAGAGTCAGCCCTTAACCGACTGAGCCACCCAGGCGCCCCTGGAAGTTCCTTTCAATAACTAGCAACCTAACAGTCCCAAAGTCTGCATCTTACCCAAACCCCATTCCTTCTTTCCTTTGTGCTTAAGGTGGTCTAAACTTGGAAAGCATGATGCCATTGAAAACAGATCAGGGTTGAGAACCAGCAACATCACTTCCCAGTTATGTGACCATGGGCAAGCTACTTAATTTTTCTCTGTCTCGCCTTCTGTAAAATGGAGTAACAGTTTCTGCTTCACAGATCCTTCTGTGGAATATGTCACATGTAGGGCTTAGTAGTCCCTTCTTCCTTTGAGTCATTTGTACCTGCTCATGCGCAAACACATATTTATATAGAACATTAGAACAATTCTACATACAGACTGAGAGGTAATATGGACTCTAAATCCACTGATGCAACTTGTATCTTAAAATACAAAGGTTTGCTTGGTGAAAAAATTCTGGAAATGGACAGAAGTAATAGCTATACAGCAAAGCGAATATACTTAATGCCACTGAAAACTTAAAAATGGCTAAAGGTGCATGTTATGTTGTGTATAATTTTACCAATTTTTTTTTAATTTGAAAAAAAATAAAATGAGTTCATTCGGAGTCTATTTTCCTTAGTGGGCAAGAAAAAGAGAAAGGAAACATAAATGCTTAATATTTGACACGGTCTCCCCATTAATCTAACATTTTTCACAAAGGGTTCACTATTGTATAAATCTTTTCAGATTTCTTTGATCCTGAAATTTTGGCAGACAACAGCACTATAATAAAAACGTGTTCAAAGGCATTCTTTAAATTTTTTCTCAAGATGCTTTGTTCTTTGTTAAGGGTAGCAGTCCCTTTAACTGAAGCTGGGAACAGATTCAAACTCTTATGGTAATGGGACAGGAAAATACCTCTTATCAGAGAAATACAGAGAGGGAAGATCTTGGCCTTCTTGAACTTCATATTCTTAGGATGATTCCCCACCCCCCACCCATTTTCCCTCTCCCTCTATTTCTCTTTCTCCAAAGGAAAGGAAAGAAAGAAGGAAGGTCTCTGATTGATGCAAAGCAAGCAAACAAATGTGTTCAAATATCCCAGAAAGAGTGAAAAAGGAAAAACACTTCACTGAGAAACAGTGGCTTTGAGCACGTTGACTTTGGATTTACCTGAAATGGTTTTTTTGCAGTCCTTATTATGGGCTTGCTTTTAAGAGCACTGTAGTAGATACTTTCTTACAAATTAGGTAATTTAAAAGTCACCACTACCCTGCAAACTAATACTATCCCCCTTTAAAAGACTTTTTAAATGAAGTTCAAAGAGGTTAAAATCAATTATCCAATTATCACGATTGAAACTGGTACCCAGTCAATAATTTAAGTAGAGCTATTCTTAGCAGAACTACATTTTTTTTTAAAGATTTTATTTATTTATTTGACACACAGAGAGAGAGAGAGAGCACAAGCAGGGGGAGCGGCAGAGGGAGAGGGAGAAGCAGGCTCCCTGCTGAACAAGGAACCCAATGCGGGACTCGATCCCAGGACCCTGGGATCATGACCTGAGCCATAGGCAAGCCACTTAACCAGCTGAACCACCCAGGCGCCCCAGCAGAACTATATTTTTGATAAAGTGTGGAGACCAGCCATATTGAGTGTGGCAGAGTGTCAGCCCCCAACCAGGGCCTTTGTCTAAGCTCTTGAAGCTACGTGAAGGTAGAGTCTCACTGCCCTCCTTTGGGAGAAGTGTGGAGCCCTGCCTGGCTTGCCCTTCCTCCCCATTTTGCAGACATACTTGCAACCTAGTCAGCCATATTCATAATAGCTGAAAGGTGGAAAAAAACCCAAGTGTCCATTGATGGATGAATGGATGAAAAAAAAAAATGTAGTCTATACATACAATGGACTATTACTCAGCCTTAAAAAGGAAGGGCATTCTGACTCGTGCTATAACGTGGATGAACCCTGAGGACATGATGCTATGTGAAATAAGCCAGTCACAAAAGGATGAATATTGCATGGTTCTACTTATACACAGTACTTAGAGTCGTCAAATTCATAGAGAAAGAAAGTGGAATGGTGGTTGCCAGGGACAGGTGGTGGGTGAAATGAGGAGTTAGTGTTTAATGGGGACAGAGTTTCAGTTTCAGGGAAAGTGACAAAGTTCAGGAGATGGACGGAGGTGATGGGTGCACAACAGTGTGAAGGTACTTAATGCCACTGAATGAGTGGTTAAGATGATCACTTTATGTTATGCATATTTTACCACCATTTAAAACAAAGGTCTTTGTGGATCTTTCTAAAGTTCTGATCACTAAAAAATGAAACAGAAATACCAAACAGAGAAGCTTTGATGAAGTGTACAGGGTTTTGCTCAATTCTTTGTATTTATCAGCTCTTCTACTCCCCAAGTTTTTACTGATCTAAATGGTCAGACCCAGTAGAGATGGCACAGAGGGGCCAGGCTGTTCCCAGCATGCCATCCTCTGCCTTGGAGTCCAAGCCAGGATGTCCTTCTTTTTTATTTTGTCTTATCCCTTTTCCCATTTCAGTCAGCCTGTCAGGAGCTCTTTGACGGCCGGCTGCCCCACAAGTATCTGTTGCCATAGCTTTTCCACACCACCAGCCTGCCTCTCTCAGAGTCCAGGGCCACACAAGGGGATTTGCCCGCCATTTGTTCTTGCGAAGGGCCCACACAAGTGTAGACCATAAAGCTCAACCACTTACCTACACTTCTCTGTACTATGTTTGTATCTCTAGAAGATTACATTTCTCTGAAACGTTTCCAATTTTCAGTCAGTGCCTTTATTCTTCCCTCCTTGTGGAAAACAAAACACAAGTCTCTCTCAAGCAGCTCACCAACCTTGCGCATAAGCCAACACGCAGATTCCAACCCATGTAAAAGAGAAAGTATGTGCTTGACAGAGCCCAGGTCTCCCCCCAAGAGTTCCCAAGGCTCTCAGAGCCCTCCAAGACACAGCCATGTGGGGTACCCAGGGTGTAAGAGAGAAGAGATGGTGTATTGAGACAGCCAAACGAAGCATAGCAGCTGATGTGGCCCATTAGCCACACAGTTCCAGGCCGTGGAGGCCCACATGGGGGGAAAAAAAACACATTCTGAGGCAGAAACTAGTAGACCCTTAGAGATGTTTTTAAGTCTGTCAATAAAAAGATAACACATGTAAAGTGCTCAGAGCCAATACTTGACCTAT
Source organism: Neomonachus schauinslandi (assembly GCF_002201575.2). NCBI lineage: Eukaryota > Metazoa > Chordata > Mammalia > Carnivora > Phocidae > Neomonachus > Neomonachus schauinslandi. Next base: position 125,811,297 of record NC_058410.1, read on the forward strand.
ATACAACAAATGCCCAATAACGAGACCTACCACCACCCACTATTATTATTACTGCATGACTTGGGACACATTTTGATCCAATCAAAACTGTGTATTGGGCTTAGCATGTCACTCAAAGATAATATGTCCTAACTAACCATTTATGGCCTCAGGAAAGACCCAGGGATCTTTCTTCCATGGAGTTTAGAGAAAAAGAAGCAGAGAATCAGCCTCTGTGTATCTGAAAGATGGGCCCACGGGAGATCCCCATGTGTTTGGCAAGTGGAATGAAGCTCTTGTTCTAACTGCAGGACCTTTAAACAGCCTCCCAGCTGTGATGTGGTTCCTCACGTAGACTCTTCTGCAGAGGGAGAGGTGGGGTAGAATCCTAGAGTCCTTACATAAAATGGGATTGGGGTCTGAGTTTGAGTTCTAACCTGGTCATGGATGATGGATGAGCTGCCTAACTTTGAGTATGTGTTTTCCCCTTCCTGGTCTCATTTTCCTGGACTAAATGATCTCAGCTATCTTTTTGGCCCTTACATCCTACATGTTGGAGCTTTCCAGCCCACTGGCAGTTTCATTTTTCAAGGCAACTGAATAAACTCAGTATTCTTTATCAATTCCCCTCTCCTGAGTTTAAAATGAACCACTTCCTCTGATCCTGGTTATTCCGGGGATAAATGATAAAAATTTAGTTTCTGGACTTACCAGCCTGACAGCAAAGCCCCACATAATGGAGAGGCACCCAAGATGTAGTCTTTCAAATCCCTCAACTACAATACGCTTCAGCGTCTTTTCCATCTGCACAATAAAGGTGAAGTCAAACCTCTGTTTGCAAAGAAGGATTGAGCTTTAAAAAAAAAATCATGAATTATACATTTGGATAAACACAAGCTACACTATTTATTTATTTTCCAGGTGTTGCCAGGTAGCAAATTTATACTACCAGTCAAATAGGAAGAAAAAATGTGGTCTGTTTAGTTTGGATCTATACCAGATTCTGTTTTCCTACTGAGCTCCCACTATCATGTAGCAGAGGAAAGATAATTACAGACTGATTTCCCATCTTAGTTAAATGTAGTGACTTCAGCAGTCCCTTTGGTATTCATGTATGGGGGAGTTATATTTCAGTCCCCTTACTTCCAAGGCCACCTCTTCCCAGTGGTATCTGTTATATGGGGGAGGAGGTCTTCTGTGACCTCATGGTGGTGGAATAAAGGGATTTGGGGATCCAGGACCTATCCGCAGCCCCATTTTATCTTGGTCAATCTGGCACTAAGGTGTTCTGATCTTGTCTGTTGGATCCGCCAGTCTGCTGATGATATCTGAGCCTCATGACCCTGTGGCCAGTTCCTTTTCTGTGAATCCTCCCACTGACTCAGCCTTCTCTCAGCTCTCACTGGTCAATAGACAGCTGAATCTGAGTTCCTTGACCAGGCTCTGTGGTGGGGATCTTCACCTTACCACAGCAGGCCAATGGTTTTCAGTTTAACATTTATGTGATTTGACAAACCAGGTAGGGTTTAGAGTATTAATCAGATTTGCTCTCTGTCCAACCATGGCATACTACCATGCTCGATCACACCTTGCTAATATAGTCTCTGCATAGCTTTGTCTTCCAGGGTTCCAAATGGTGAAGAGGGAAAGCATGCCCCACCTTCTGCCCCCATCATGTTCCCTTTGATCTATCTGTCACAGTACTACGCTGGTAATTTAACAACAGGCTCTCCAGGAGTTTGAAGTGTTTGCCAATTATCATGGTGCAAATATCCCCATGATGTCAAATTTCAAGCTGCAAACTATTTTAACAATCAGGTTGCAAAATTCCTGAAATTTTAACAGTTAGTTCCAAAGAGCTTATACAAGCCAACTCCAAAACACCTCTGATACCCCAGCACTCTCAATTCTCCACAGTATTTTAAATAGAGAAAATTGCAACACACTTCCAACCAGCTGCTTCTCCTGCCTCTTTTCATTATTTTTTCTCTCATCATCTCCCAGAATGGAAAGGGATGGATTTTCCCTCATTCTGCTACCCAGAGCAGCAAGCTGCACAACTAAGGCATACTATGGAATGAATGGACCACCCCCCCGACCCCCCGCCACCCAGGCATGGTTCTTGAGATGCTAAATAAGAGCTGAAAATATTATAAGATGTTTTCCTTTACCAAAACTTATTGTCAGGCTGGAAAAATCAATTTTGAACATTAGAAGCTGAACATTCAGTTATTCATATTAGATCATTTCTATTGATCTATCTTCAAGTTCATTGGCTTTTTATCATTTCCATGATAAAACCACTCAGGTTTTACAATTTTGGTTACTGTATTTTTCACTTTTACAATTCCCATTTGGTTCTTTTCACCATTTAGTATTTTTTGTTTGCTGAGACTTTCTATCCTCTCATTCATTTCAAGAAGGTTTGCCATTACTTCTTGGAGCATTCTTATAATTGCTGCTTTAAAGTCTGTCAGATAATTCCAACATCTATGATATCATGGCTTTGGCATCTGTTGGATCTTTTCCCATGCAAGTTAAAATTTTCCTGGTTCTTTGTATGCTAAGTAATTTTAGATTATTTCCTGGATATTTTGGATATTATGTTATAAGTCTCCAAGTCTTATTTCAAACCTATGGGGAATGTTGATGGTTTTGTTTAGACAGGGAAACTGCTTTGTTTAGCAGGCTCTGTTGGGTTCAGGCTGCTCTGCCCATGTGGTTTAAATATCAGTACCATTGTCAAAGCTTCTGCAGCATTATTCAGATGTGTCCCACATGTGTGCCACCCAGTGGGTAGTCTGGGTGCTGGTGCTGGTCTAACCAATGGGTCAGTTCTCAAAGTCTATGACATTCTGTTTAGGCTCAGATCCATTCATGTGCAGCTCAAGGGTGAGTCCAGCCGTTCAAAAACAACTTTATAAGATTGCTTTCCTGAGCTCCTTCTTTTCTGTGATTTCCCCAATATTTTCTGGTCTTTTCAGTCTCCAGCCAAAATGTGGGGACTTATTTACTCAATCTGACACACTTGGTGCAACTGAGCCCATGCCTGGGACCAAGCAATGAAAGAAAGTTTAAAAAAAATAACAAGGGTCCAGCCCATCTTCTTGGGACCACAGCTTTACCAGTTAGAGAGGAAGTTTCCCCTCCCTCACAGTTTTGGGGCTCCCTTTGTTGCCACTGTTCCTGCTGCCACCAAAGGATTGCTTAGGGACTGAAATGAAAGAGAATGAAGAAAAGAGGAGAAATGGGGATTTTCCCACTTTCTGTTACTATTAAAAGATCCCTTATCCACTCCTCAAGTCTGAACCAGAGGGCTTCTCCTGGATCTTTCTTTTTGCTCGTGCCACCTTCCAGGTTTCAGGCTGTGCTGAGTCCAGGAAATATTGGAAAGGAAAAAAATGTAAACTCACCACTGGCTTAGTGATACTTCAACTGTTGATCTTCTCTGATCCATTTGCTACTATTTACTTTCGGAGTCCTTAAATAGCTGCTCCATGCATTCTGTCCAGGTTTTACACCTGATTTAAGAGGGAAAGACTGGATGGGGTGTGTTTAATACATCTTATCCAGACCTAGAACCCTCACAAGGTAGTCAGAAAAATCTTTCTAAAGCACAAATCTGGCCATACCACTCCTGTGCTTAAAGTTCTATAAAGCCCCCTGCCTTGTGCCCTCAAAACCCTTCATCTGTGTTGCCATCCACTCTGTGATCTGGCCTCTCCTCCTCTCTCCAGTTTCCAACCACTCCCACCTTTCAATCTACTCTGAGGCAACTGAGCAATTGCAACTCCCGGAGTGCACAGTGCTCTCCTGACCTAGCCTTTGCCCATGCGGCTCCCTTACCTAAAATGTGTTTACCCCTTCTTTCCTGGCTACTTCCCCATAGGTCTTAGTTGAGATGTTGCTTTCTCTAGGAAGATGTCTCTTACCCACAAGAATGGATTAGTTTTCTCTACTATGAGCTCCCACTGTATTTTTATCACAGTACTTCATCACTGTGTGCTACAGTTATCTGTTTATTTGTCTGTCTTTCCCACCAGACTGTGAGCACCTTGCAGGCAAGCACAGTGCTTTCATGAATGAGTTTCTAATAAAAGGTCTGGCACATAGTTGGTTCTAATCAATATCTGTGGAACTGAATTGTGCCCATACCAACAATGCCCCTGAGAAGTGGATTTTCCACCCCTGAACTGCTGCTTCCTTGGTTCAGGCCCCTGGTCACTCCTTGCCATTTGGTGCTCTGTCAACAATATGCTCCACCCTGGATCTTAGACTCCATCCCAGATCCTGGTTTGCACCTCTCTGAACTTCCATTGTCTGAACCCCTGGATTTTTGAGCCTTTCTTTAGACTCAGGTGTCTGAGTGCTGTTCACTCAGTGACCACCCCTTGACCTCAAACAGTATATATAGAATTGATTAGTATTAAGTATTCCCCATGCCCTAGCATGTAGATTTCCTCTACCTGAACTTCATCCAAGCCCCTATTAGCGACCAAATACTAACCACATGGACCATGATTTTGGGGTTCACTTTACCATCCCACCCATCTGCCTACCTAGACCTGCACTGTAAAAAGGAAATCTGATGTGCAAGCCATAGGTATAATTTTGAATTTTCTAGTAGCCACATTTTACAAAAGGAAAAAGAAACAGGTGAAATTACCTTTAATAATATATTTTATTAACACAATATATCCAAAATTTATCATTCCAACATGTAATCAATATTTCTAAAATTATCCAAGAAATATTTTACATTCTTGTGTTCATACTAAGACTTCAAAATCTAGTTTGTATTTTATATTCACAGCACATCTCAATTTGGGATAGCCTCATTTCAAGTGCTTAATGACCACATGTGACCAGTAGATGCTATATTGGACAACCTGGGACTAGAGACTGGGCATTAAATTGCTAGCAATAGCTAATGCTTACTGTGTACTTACAACATGACCAGCACTCTGTACTGAGCCTCTAAGATTTTTCATGCATTGTCTAATTTAATTCTCACAACAACCCCATAAACTAGGGACTATCACAAATGAGGAACAATCTCAAAAATTAAGCCCAAGGTGACATGGTGGTTCAATGGCAGAGCCAAAGCTAGAATCAGACTGGTTTATCTCCAGGCCCATGTACCTCCTCTTCTAATGCCTCCTAACCTGTAGGGCACTTAATAAACAGAATTTGCTAATCTTCAGTTGCCACACACTGAAAACACACATAAGGATTAAAAATGGTATGGGTAACATAGCTAAAAAGTTTAGATGGGTAAAATCATGTTTTGAAAGTCATCAGAGAGGACAGCCATATCCTTCCAGAAAACAGCCCATGTGCCATGGTCAAAGAATGGTACTGGATTGAATTAATGACAAGCCCAATGAAGGGTAACATTTATTATGTTCTCAAGCTTTGAAAGCTTCAAAAGGAATTTGTTTAGAAAAAGTTAATTTTCAACAGATTTGACAGACAATTAAAATCAAGCTGGTTTCCTTCTTGGTCCCTTCATTCAGCAAACTCTGTGAACCTGGCACACAGTGGGGGGGGTTAAGCTGTTTTCTCACGTGCTGTTTTCAAAGACTTCTCCATGATGAACATGAGTGGTTTCCTTCTCTTGTCCTTGCTAACTAAGAGGAACGCCATCCTAGCAACAGAAAGGTGGGATCTGCTAGTACCCTCAGCCTATGGGATAAATATCATCTCCCTGTCACCGTCCTGGGTGATTAAACTTTTCTTTGTGCCATCATTTATACCATAAGAAATATTACTCCTATAGCCTTCAGGCTTTACATACAAAATGTAGACCTTTTTCAATTAGGATTAAGTTCCGTTTTGAGGGACAGAAAATCAAGCAGTGATTTACAAAGTTAGAAGTTTATTTTTCTCTCCCATGAACTTAGGCTGTCCATAATCAGTGGGTTTGGGTTTGTTTCATTTTGGGCCTTCATCATCCTCCCACAGAGGGCTTCTGTCTCATGATCCAAAATGGCTATTCAGGTCTAGTCATCTCATCATAATCCAGCCAGCAAGAGAAGAGAGAGGGCAGGGAAGGAGTGCACAGTCCTTTTCTTTTAAGAGCCATTTCCAAAAGTTGTTTATGCAGCTTACACATATACCATATTGGCCAGAACTCAACACAAGGCCATCAAACTTCAAAAGAGGATGAGAAGTGTAATCTTTGCTCTGGGTGTCTGCAGCAGCAATGAGAATGTGCCTCTTGGATCTCTAATGGCAGGAAGTGTAATTGTCCAAGGCGTTCTAAAATCCATCATGGCTGTTGTGGTGGGGAGGGAGCTGCAGTCACAGAGAAGGTCCAGAGACACACTAACACACAGGAGAGCACACAGGAAAAATGAATCCCCATAGCAACTGGCTTAGAAAGAGAGAGGGCCTGAATTTTGTGAGCTCTTACAACCCGCAGAGCTTAAAGTCTGGACTTTTAAAGGTCAGCATGCTTGGCTCTGGGAGAGCTTAAAGGACATTGGAGCCACTCTTGGAGAAAAAGCAGGGCAAACAGCCCTTGGACACACAGTGTGGAAACAGCAATCTGAAGAACACCTGGGGCACACACTGGAGAGGTTAGTTGCTCATCTCAGAACATGTCCCAGAGAGGCAGCATTCACAGAGAGACCCCTCCAGAAAAAAAGGAAGTGGCAGGGGCCATTTTCCTCCTCCACCCCTTAGCATAAAAACACTGGACCACCTGTGGGAACCAGCACAGCACCAACACTTACTACCTAACTTGCTTACACCAAGCTCTACACCCCTGTACTCCAGTGTAACTATCCTTCTCAGTCATGCTTGCCTCAGTCCCAGTGTGCCAGGCCCCTTCCCCTAGAACACCAGCTCCCCCCTCCCCCCCGCCAACACTGTGTCTCCAGATCCAGCCTTGGTTCCAGTAGTGGCAGCAACAGGTCTCATTTCACAAGCAGACCAGAGCACATCTAGTTAAAACACGCCACATTAGGGCCAGCGACCAAACACTGCCCACAACAGGCAAACAGAGCATCTGCAGATGACTGGCCTAAAGGATAAAGTGGCCAGGATACAACAGCAGAATGCATGCAGCACACATTGGAGACACTCCCAGAAGTGCCAGGCCCTACACTACATTGTAGGGTACTGAAGGAACTCTTCTTCATAAAGCCATTATCCTCAAGAACAGGAGATGTAGCTGACTTTCCTAACACAGAGACTTAGACAAAATGAGAAGACAGAGGAATTTATCCCAAATGAAAGAACAGGACAAGGCCACGGCCAGAAATCTAAGCAAAACATATATAAATAGCATGCCTGATGGAGAATTTATAGCAGTGATCATAAGGATACTCACTGGATTTGAGAAAAGAGTAGAGGACCTCAGTAAGACCATTAACACAGAGATAAGAAATAACATAGCAGAGATAAATGAAATGAGAAACACAGTTGATGGAATGAACAGCAGGCTGGAAGAAGCAGAGGAATGAATTAATGACCTAGAAGACAGAGTAATGAAAAGTAATCAAGCTAAACAAAAGAGTGAAAAAATAACTATGTAAAATGAGAATAGACCTAGGGAACTCAGTGACTCCATCAAATGTAATAACATTTGTATTATAGGAGCCCAGAAGAGAAGAGACAGAAAAGGGGGCAGAGAATTTATTTGAAGAAATAATAGCTGAAAACTCCCCTAATCTGGGGAAGGACATATGGTAATTAAAATGGCAAAATGTAGTGATATAGAAAAAATATTAAAAGCAGCAAGACAAAAGAAGACAGTTATATACAAAGGAAAAACCATAGGCTATGGGGGGATTTTTCAGCAGAAACTTTCCAAGCCAGAAAGGAGTGGCATGATATATTCAAAGTGCTGAATTCAAAGGAAAAGCCTGCAGCCATGAATACTCTATCCAGCAAGGCTATCATTCAGAATAGAAGGAGAGACAGTTTCCCAGACAAATAAAAACTAAAGGAGTTCATGACCACTAACCAGCCCTACAAAAAATATTAAAGGGGAATCTGAGTGGAAAGGAAAAATTAAAAATGACAGTATGAAGGTAGGAAACACAAAGGCAGTAAAAATGAATACTTCTGTAAAAAAAAATCAGTCAAGGAACTCACAAAATAAAATAATGTAAAATATGACACCATATACATAAACATGGGGAGGAGAGGAGTAAAGAATGGGTTCAAACTTAAAAAGACCATCAACTTAATATACACTGCTATATGCGGAAAAGGTTATATACAAACCTAATGGTAATCACAAATTAAAAAAACACTAATATATTTGCAAAGAAAAAAGAGGAAGAATTCCAAACATATCATTTAAAAACCCAGTAAACCATGAAAGAGAGAGGGACAAGAAAGGATCAGAGAAAATCTTCAGAAACAACCACAAAACAGGTAATAAAATGTCAATAAATACATATCTATTATAATTACTTTGAATTAAATGGATTAAACACTCCATACAAAAGACATTGGGTGACAGAATGAATAAAAAGAAAAAAAAAAAAAAGACCCGTCTATATGCTGCCTACAGGAGACTCATTTTAGACCTAAAATCACCTGCAGATTGAAAGTGAGAGGATGGAGAAACATCTAGGATGCAAATGAATGCCAAAAGAAAGACAAGGTAGCAATACTTATATCAGGACAAATAGACCTTAAAACAAAGATTGTAACAAAAGACAAAGGAAGAGAGTATATATAATAATAGAAGGGACAATTCAACAAGAAGATATATAACCATTGCAAATATTTATGCACCCAACATGGGAACACCCAAATACATAAAACCGTTAATAACAAACATAAAGTAACTAACCAATAATAACACAATGATAGTAGGGGATTTCAACACCCCACCTACATCAATGGACAGATCATCTAAACAGAATATCAACAAGGAAAAAATGGCTTTGAATGACACATTGGGCCAGATGGATTTAACAGATATATTCAGAATAGTCCATCCCAAAACAGCAGACTGCACAATCTTTTCAAGTGCACATGGAACATTCTCCAGAATAGATCATATTTTAGGCCACAAACCAAGCCTCAATAAATTAAAAAAGATCAAAATCATACCATGCATCTTTTCTAACCACAATGCTATGAAACTCGAAATCAACCACAAGAAAAATATCTGGAAAGACCACAAATACATGGAGGTTAAGTAACATACTACTAAGCAATGAATGGGTCAACCAGAAAATAAAAGAAGAAATTAAAAAGCACATGGAAAAAAATGAAAATGAAGACACAATGGTTCAAAACCTTTGGGATGCAGCAAAAGCAGTTCTAAGATGGAAGTTTAGAGCAATACAGGCCTACTTCAAGAAGCAAGAAAAATCTCAAATAAACAACCTAACCTTACACCTGAAGGAGCTAGAAAAAGAACAACAAACAAAACCTAAAGCCCACAGAAGGAAGGAAATAATAAAGAGTAGAAAAGAAATAAATGATATAGAAGCAAACAAACAAACAAAAAACCAATAGAACAGATCAATGAAACCAGGAGCTGTTTCTTTGGAAAAAAAAAATCCATAAAATTGATAAACCTCTAGCCACACTTAACAAGAAAAATAAGAGAAAGGACCCAAAAAAATAAAATTGCAAATGAGAGAGGAGAAATAACCAACATCACAGAAATACAAACAGTTATAAGAGAATATTATGAAAAACTATCTGCCAACAAATTGGACAACCTAGAAGAAATGGATAAATTCCCAGAAACATATAAACTACCAAAACTGAAACAGGAAGAAACAGAAAACTTGAACAGACTCATTACCAGCAAGGAAACTGAATCACTGATCAAAAAACTCCCAACAAAGAAAAGTCCAGGACCAGATGTCTTCACAGGCAAGTTCTACCAAACATTTAAAGAGTAATTATTACCTATTCTTCTCAAACTATTCCAAAAAATAGAAGAGGGAAGAAAACTTCCAAATTCATTCTAGGAGGACAGCATTACCCTAATACCAAAACCAGATAAAGACACTACAAAAAAGAGAGAGAGAGAGAACTACAGGCCAACATCTCTGATGAACAGAGATGTAAAAATCTTCAACAAAATGCTAGCAAACCAAATCCAACAATACATTTTTAAAAAATCATTCACCGCAATCAAGTGGGATTCATTCCTGGGTTGCAAACATGGTTCAATATTAACAAGTCAATCAGTGTGATACATCACATCAATAAGAGATAGGATAAGAACTATATGATCATTTCAATAAACACAGAAAAAACATTTGACAAAGTATTACATTCATTCACGATAAAAACCATCAATAAAGTAGGTTTAGAGGAGACATACCTCAACATAATAAAGGCCATATATGAAAAACCTACAGCTAACATCATCCTCAAAGGGGAAAAACTGAGAACCTACAGAATGGGAGAAGATATTTGCAAATGATATATCTGATAAAGGGTTATTATCTAAAATATATAACGAACTTATACAAATAAACACCCAAAAAACAAATAATCCAATTAAAAACTGGTCATAAGTAGTGAACAGACAATTCTCTAAAGACATTCGGATGACCAACAGACACATGAAAAGATGCTCAATATCACTGATCATCAGGGAAATGCAAATCAAAACTATAATGAGATATCACTTCACACCTGTCAGAATAGCTAAAATCAAAAACTGAAGAAACAACAGGTATTGACAAAGATATGGAGAAAAAGGAACCCTCCCACACTGCTGGTGGGAATGCAAACTGGTGCAGCGACTGTGGAAAACAGTATGGAAGTTCCTCAAAAAGTTAAAAATAGAACCACCCCACGATCCAGCAACTGCATTACTGAGTATTTACACAAAGAATACAAAAGCACTAATTCAAAGGGATACATGCACCCCAATGTTTATAGGAGCAATATCCACAATAGCCAAAATATGGAACGAGCCCATATGTCCGTTGGTGGATGAATGGATAAAGAAGATGTGGTGTATATACACTGGAATATTACTCAGCCATCAGAAAGAATGAGATCTTGCCATTTGCAATGATGTGGATGGAATTAGAGGGTGTGATGCTAAATGAAATAAGAGAGTCAGAGAAAGACAAATACTATATGACTTCACTCATCTGTGAAATTTAAGAAATAAAACAAATGAGCAAAGGTGGGGGGAAGAGGGAAAGAGAGGCAAACCAAGAAACAGACGCTTAACTCTAGAGAACAAACTGATGGTAACCAGAGAGGAGGTGGGTGGGGGGATGGGTTAAGTAGGTGATGGGGATTAACGAGTGCACTTGTGATGAGCATCGACTGATTAAAATAAAAACTTTTAAAAGACTGAGGTTTGTTACTGCATAAGTAGGGACGTGTCTTACACCCAATAATTTTTTTTGTAGGTAACAATTTTCACTTAAGTCCCTAATTTTGTACTGATTTTCCAAAATGATTGATAGAGTAACATAAATGTGCTAAGAAATCAGCTTTAGAGAGTGAACAGGAGGTTTTAGAAACTCAGATAAGGGCTAAACACCTATTTTGGACAAAGCTAATGAATGCTGAGTCAGAAGGTGTAACAAATTGCTCTTACGGATTCTTTTCCCTATTGCCTCAAATGCAAACAGTCCACTATATTTTTTACTTTTATGTCATTCTTCTGTCTGCTTTATCATTCTTGCTAATATGAAATCTACCAATAAATACTCTATTTAAAGAATAATTCTTATTTCCCTTTTGCGCCACACAGAGCTTATAACAAAGGCGAATACTGGGGTAAAGGAAGTTTTCCTGATACAGTCCATACTGTGTAGTTCACAAGATCAGCCAGAAGGTGGCAGTAGTGACCAATGGGAAAATCCTGACGCTCGGCCTCTATCAGCTTTTCATTGTCCTGTGGATGCTTCCTGGATCTAATCTGATGCTTATGAAAGCGATTTCCTTCTTACAAAACACCAGGCCCAAAAGAAACTAACCTCATCCTGCAGATAAAGAATGTTTGTGCCTTACGAGTTGTCAAACTCTCTCAGCTACAGCCAGACCTTCAATAAATATTTTCCCAGAAGCAAAAGGCAGCTGTGCATTTTAGGAAGCCGAGGGGGACACAGGCAACACTGAGGCCCAGCCCTTATCAGATGGGTGCTCTGGGTGGTGGGAAGGTGCATAGAGGAGGACCCAGCCAAGCGGCCAGACCCATTCCAGCTCCAGGCAGGCTGAGCCAGCTGAAGGGATTCTGCAGGAAATAACCAGAAGCTGAATAACTATTCTGTTGGGGTGGGAGTGCCGTTTCCAAGTTCTGAGTCACTCACACGGAGGGTTTTCCCACCAGCAACACCTAGGTGTCTTTCTTGTACAAACACGAGTCTGATAGTTTTCCTGAGAGATGTTCAATTGGAATGGCGTTATTGCTCCCTTGTAAGGTGCAGACCATAGTGCGCATGCTCACCCGACGAAGGGTTCCGGAGGACTCGGGAAGCCACTTAAGGGCTTGAGATCTGACCCCCGAGGGCAACAGGTGCCATTCAAAGTTCTTAAGCAGGGCAGGAGGGTGGCTCACTGAATTTAGAAGTAGCAATGAAAAGAAGCCAGTAAGAAGCCAGAAAATAGGTTTTGTGTCCCTGAATCTCAACATCCAGCCATTTTTATTGTATTTCTGATAACACGTTTTGAAGAATATTGAGGAAAAAGTCTGGCAATGAGCTCGTAGTCTCCTCTCTCTACTGCATCTTTGGAAGCCAAGCAGTGCCCATTTCTGTATAATCCCCCAGGAGACAAATAATAGTAGAAGAGCTCATTGGCTGAGGTTATCAGAGGGACCCAGCTTCCAGATTTGGAAAAGCAGTGCAAGCTCTCCAACTTGTTTCTCCGTGTGTTAAACAGGGATAATAATGCTGCAGGGGGTGTTACGAGGATGAAATGAGGGCATATATGCAAATTCCTTAGGACAGTGCTTGAGCTATAGCAGTAAGTTCTTGATACACAGTAGTTATCATGGACAGAGACTTGGCCTAGGGAATGGTCATGAAATAGAGCCAACTTGCTTACCGGCGGATGCTAGCAAGCTCTGAGGTTCACCATACCCAGCAATCTATAAAGGTCCTTGCCTGTGCACGCACACACACACACACACACACACACATCCCAGGTCTGCCTAGAGTCACTGCTTTCTTCAGCCACAATATCCTGGAGTTTTTCCTTCCTCCACCTGCATAACAATACTTCCAGGAGGCCCACCCCGCAGCTCAGCCCCCTCAGACTCTGCACCCTGGCCCACCACCCAGGGCTTACCTGAGCAGGCCTCTGCTTTCACTGTGGCCAGAGAAAAGTCACCTGCTGGTTTTGATAAGAATAACAGAAATGTTTGCTGATATGGCATCAGAAGCCTTGACATCAAGCCAAAGCTCTGGCACATAGTTGAACTCCAGGGAAGGGAAGGTGTCCTACTGAGGTTAGAAAGAAGGTGAGAACTCGCAGAAGTCACACAAGGAAAAGCCACTGCGATAAATACTGATTTCAAACCTATTAGCCCCTGAGAATGAGCTTGCAGTAGCCCCGGGTATCTTTTGCAAGTGAGTTAGCTGTGCCCCTTCCCATTGTGGTGAGGCCCTCGGGTGCTGGCTTTCCTGGCCCCGCCGTCCCCTTGCACCTGGACTATTCACCAGAGCTGCCTTGGTGCCCAACGTTCTATTCTAGCCAGTTCTATTCCAGGCACCCTTATGTGCCACACGGGGCAGGAATCAAATGGGTCAGCCTTCCGAGTGGAAGCTTCCAAAGCTCTCAAAGGGCTTGCTGGAGGAGGGGGTTAGTCCCCAGGCCCCACTCTTCTAATGTAACTTGATTGGCTAACAAAGCCTGTGCAGCCCCTGCTTACAGCCAACCGTGCTCCACACATTGGTTTCCAAGTTGGCTTAGAATGTGTTTTCCCATGAAAATAAAGAGACTCTTGGCAATGCATTTACAGGACTCCCTAAAACCAGTCGAACCCTCTCTAGGCCTCATGCAGAGACCAGGGAGCCAGGGAAAGTATGGCAAGCTAGGGGAACTGGACCAAGGTCAGAGTCGGGGAGCATTGGGGTGGAGGGCCAGGAATGCAGAGCTGTCACGGGAAGGTTCCCTGAAGCCCAGAAGATGATGAAGGATTTTAGAAGCCGCCTTAGGAGTTTGGACTTCATCCCTAAGGCAATGGGGCACCATCAAAAGTTTTAAACAGGGATCCAGCTGATCAGAAGAGCTGAAACCCTTCTCCCCCTCCGGATATTGGGACCGTGGGAGCAAACTCTGGCACCAGATCTGGAGCCACAGAGGCTCCAGAACCATAGGTTGGAGAGCATATGTGGAAGGAACAAGCCAGACCCCCACCACGGTGGGCAGGAAGGGTGACACTGAGGATCTTGGCTTCTTGGGGTCTTGGGGGCCATGGAGTGGGAGAAGGATTGTTCCTTCAAAAGGCCAACAGAGCACCAAATCCCAAATCAGGGGGCTGGTGTTGGGGGTGAGTGCTGTGTTTAATGCAGGTGTACATAACCCAGACGATGTCCGCATTCTGCTTTTTTGGAAATGCAATTTCCTCCAAGCCTAGAAACTGCTATCAAGCCCAAACATGACTGCAAGGCAACATCAGTATGGAATGAATGGCGCAAAATGGGAAGACTGGACCTACTTTCTGTGAAGCATTTGTTATCTGAAAGTGTGCCAAGAACCAAAGTCCACTGCCCTTCAAACCAAAGTATATTGATTTCTTCTTATGCCCAGATAGGAACTGCATGAAACTTGAGGCTTGTGGGAAGTAATTTAAGGTGAAAATATTTTATGATACAGTAGTGTTTTTCTAAAAGCAAGATAATATAAATAAATACACCTGCAGCACCAATGATAAGGTTAAATTTTTTTATTTAAACATACCAATAAATAAATTCATGGGGCCACCACCAAGGGAACTCAAGGACACACATATCCTTAATCATAATGAGTCAAAGCAGGAGCAAGTAAGCAAGGCTTTCGAACTGAAATGTTTTTATACAATCCACAGCAACTTTTATACAATCCAAACAAGTGACTGCGTTCTCCAGATTGCGTATTTTGTATAATGAAAGCATTTTGATGTTGCTTGTCTTCACTTATTATGATGATTTTTTTGCTTTACAAAAATGCCAGGATTAACAAAAACCTGACCAAAAATATATCTGGAAACCTAGCCCTACAATATCAGAACTTCCTTCTTCCAAAAGCAAAAGAGTTTCTTAGCTAAACAGCAAAACTACTGGCAGGTTTCCATGAGATTTTGAAAATAGTTTAATGGCAAGATGGCTCACATATTTTTCCATGAATACATTAGAAACAGATTGATGAGTATTAAAATATAAAACATAAATACTACCGTATACCGTGGAATCTGAAACTCTGTTGGCATAACATACACTTAGTGAAGCACCAAGAAAGGAAAAGCACTCATAGCTAACTATTCGTGTCACAAGGCTTTCTTAGCACTTAGGGTTTTTATTTTAAATGAATTTTTAAAAGTCCTTCTAGAGCTCTTTGGACATAGAATTTTTAAAATCTTGTATCACTATTCTGCATACACAAAAAGGGAAATATAAGCTAAACAAATTGGTTTAAGTTATGCCTAAAACTTTTTCCACAGAGAGAATCTACCTCTTCGGAATCCCTCTTTGATGCAGGACCTTGGAAATCCCTATTTTCCTACCCACAGTTGTCCTATGAGCCATCCAGAGCTTTCAGAAGAGTTCTGGTTAAGGCTGTATTTCTTCTAAAAGTCCTCCATGATCATCTGGGATTTTCCTCTAAGTCTCTGACACCTGCTGTCTGAGCTTTGATGCTCATACACTGGCAATGAGAACTGGGCCACACGCTGCCGGCCAACAGTGAGCATCAGGCATGGGGCTTTCAGAGGGCTGACGCATGAGAAAATGTTCATCTTAGAATCAATGAAATGGGGTGCCTATGCCCCCCCCCCATAATTCATGTGTGAAATCTAACCCCCAAGGGAATGGCATTAGGAGGTGGGCCTTTGGGAGGTGACTAGGTCATGAGGGTGGAGCCCTCTTGAATGGGGCTAGTGCCCTTATAACAGGGACCCCAGAGAGTTTTCTCACCCCTTCCATCAGGTGAGGATTCAGTGAGGAGATGGCTGGGTGAGCCTCATCAGGAAGCGGACTCTCACCAGCCATCAAATCTGCCAGTGCTTTGATCCCTTGATCGTGGGCTTCTGGACTGTGAGAAAAAAAATGTCTGTTGTTTATAAGCCACCCAGTCTGTGGCACTTTGTTCTGGAAGCCCTAACAGACTAAGACATATCAAACTTAACATGTACTTTTGCTGTCTCCCATCTCCACTCCCCCCTACCCAGATACAGTGTGTGTGTGTGGGGGGGGGGGGATAACTTTTAGGGAAGGAGGACAATCTGACATCTATAATAAAAAGCAGGAAAAAAACCACAGTTGGAAAAAACATGACAAGCCCAGGATTTGGGTTTACTGTAGCAGTGGGCTTCCCAGAATACCTCCAGCTCATCCGCACTGTGAATGAGCCGTGCAGGAAGCTAAGCTGTGTGTGGTAGAAACAGCACAAACTTTGGAGTCAGGCACAGCCGGGCTTGGATGCTGGTTTTCTCCTTTAACCTGGCCAGTGATGCTCATGGCATGGGACCTCTCTAAGCTCCGGGTTGCTCTTCCGTAAAGAGGACAATTATAGTACATGTCTCACAGGGACTAAATAGAGTAACCTATGTAAATGCCATTAATAAATGCCAAGGATGTTTTGGTCCCCCCACTTATCCCTCCCTTAAAATACAGACCCAGGAAACACCCCCAAAAGCTGAAAATAAATGAGAACCACCATTAAAAAAAAAAAAAAGTTGAGGGACGCCTGGGTGGCTCAGTTGGTTAAGCGGCTGCCTTCGGCCTGGGTCGTGATCCCAGGGTCCTGGGATCGAGTCCCACATCAGGCTCCTTGCTCAGCAGGGAGCCTGCTTCTCCCTCTCTCTCCCTCTGCTTGTGCTTTCTCTGTCAAATAAATAAAATCTTTTAAAAAAAAAAAAAGTTGAAACATGTTTTTGTCTGTATTTCAACTGAGAAATACAGTGGCGATAATTTCTCCTGAAAATCATAGTTGTTCACCAGCACATGAAAATTACAGTGAAATATTGGGGGCAATTTTTTTTTTTTTTTTGGATTCAACTACAAATGGTGATTTTTCAAAGAATACCTGTTGGCATGACTCAAGTCTGTAGAGAAATGAGTTCTGTTCTGTCCTTTGGTGTCCATGGATGGAGTCAGAGAGACTCTTCTCGGGCACTGGCAAGTCCAGTCATGGGCAGATGGTTGGCGATGACACAGCCCAATCCGAAGGCTGGCTTGCTCAGAATGCTTTCTCTCCCCTCCCTTTCCTTAGGCATACCAACTGCAACATTCTCCTGGCTGCGCCCAGTCAAAAGCCCCAGCACAGGGCATGCAAATGCAAACCTCTGCCTTCCAGGAAACCCAGCAAACCTTCTTCCCCGGGGGTTGGTTCCAGTAAAAGGTGGGGCTCAACTGCAATGGGCAGGAAACCCAAAACATAATCCCAAACTCAGCAGCTGCCTTTTATGGCTTTGGGAGATAATAAATCACTTTGCCTTTGTTTCCCATCTGTATAATGAGAATAATAGTCTTACCTCCTCTATAGATATGTTCTGATAACTAAGAATTTGGGAAATATGACTGTTTTGTCTCTTCTAAAAGGAGGAACATAGAGGGAATGCTAACTACCACTAGGGCATAGTTGTGAATAAAATTCCAGCCTGACCATTTATTAAACCGTATTTCTGAAAGTCTAGTTTCTACTGCTACTCAAGGCCATGATATAGATAGTGGATAATCCTCTCTTTTGCTCTTTTACCTGTTTTTGGTCTCTGCAACTTATTTCCTCCCTGATTTTGGAAACAACCCTCCTTTCCATTGGGCATCTGCACTTTCCCCACCTCTGTACCACATCCCATCCCATCCCACTGTTATTTGGGGTCCCAAGCAAAGACCCAGGACTCAGGTCTGCGTCTAGTTAGAAGACCCCATCTGCCTTAGCCTGGATTTTCCCGAAAGCAGAGCATTACATGCAATGATATGCAAAGAGGGTCCAGGGAGCAGGAATGAGGGAAGGAGGAAATGTTAATGCAAGGATGTATTATCAAGTTAACCCCAAAGATGGATGCCTGGAGAAAGATCTTGCTAGGGCTTTTGGAGCAATCTATGCAGTACATCTCAGAATCATCTACCTGAGGGATAAGAGACAAGAGCATTTATCCCTTGGCCTCTGCCCCTAGCTCCATTGACCTCCATTTCCAGGTTGAGCATATGTGAATGTTGGGGGAGGTCCTGCAGATGTCCCTCACCAGGGTTTAAAACTGTGATGGGAAGCTAGAGGCATCCAAAGTTGAGATGAGGCACACGTGCCACCCAAAGAATCCTGACTGATAGAGTATAGATTTAGCACCAAGGAGCCCCGCAAAGTAAGGAACATCAAAAGATGAAGGGCTCACCCCCATTGGAAAGGACCATTTTGCAACTGACAGCAACTAAGGAGCCCCTCTTAAACTTGCACTTGGAGGCCAAGAGTTTAAATCTCTGATGATTGTGGTAAATTTTCTATATACATATTTAGACAGTCAGGAAAATTGAAGCAAAATCTTTTAGTAGATAACTTTCTCTATACCATACAAAAATGAATGAGTTGTTTCCTACTGTCTCTTTACCAGCCAACTTTGACATTTTGTATTAAGTATGATCAATAGAATACAACCTCAATGAGATGATTTATGAAAGAAGTGTGCCAGTGTTACATAAATTTGACAAATACTATATACACATTTCCTTGATTCTAATACTAACTTTTACCAACTCTTCCACATTTCTAAACTCAGAGTTCATCTCATAATTAGCGTGCAGCATTTCCTTACATCCTCTTATGGGCTGAATTTCATTCAGTGAAATTCATATATTGAAGCCCTAACCCCCAGTACATCAGGATGTGGCTCAGTTTGGAGACAGGACCTTTACAGAGCTGATTAAGTTAAAATGAAGCTGTTTGTGTGGGCTCTAATACAATCTGCTTCATGTCTTTGTAAGAATAAGACATTTGGACTCCCAAAGAAATGTGTGTGCCTGAAGGAAGACCACGCAAGCACACAGGAAGAAGGTGCTTCAAGCCAAGAACAGAGGCCTCAGTAGGAACCACCCTTGTTGACACCTGGATCTTGGACTTAGAGCCTCTGGAACTGTCAAAAAATAAACTTCTGTTATTTAACTCAACCAGTGTGTGGAAATTTGCTATAGTAGCCCTAGTAGGCCAAGACACTTTCTATAAAGCTGTTATTAACCCAATGACACTTTTTAAATCATAGCAGTTCTGAATCCAGGAAACATGATATATCTAGAGATTCACAATGCACATGAATGTATTAAATTCTCTGAGAAAGCCTGCAGCTTCTTTAACACTAACTCTTGTTCCATGTGCTTGATCACCATGATCTGGGTACCACAGCATGGAAGCCACTCTAGAAAGCATAGAGCAAATTTCCCTCAAATACGTGTGGAGCAATGGATTCAAAGAGGAAAACTGGGAATACCATTTCTTGGAGGAGGAAAGCTCATTCACACATGAGCAACCTGATACCTTCAACAAGGACCTCTATAAATTGATGGTCAAGAATAACAAAAACCACTTAGTGACAATTACACCTATATTATCAGGCACACCTCACATTATGGACTACTCAGGCAGCCCCGTCCTTGCACATTTCCCATATGCACAAATTCCAGTTACCCTATAGTAACCAAACTTAACTAATACCAGTCCCCCAAAAGCACAGTTCCAATTTCAGTCACCACAGTATATTAACTGTGAGTAATTGTGTCACGTACAAACTGTGCTTGCACTTCAGTTCACAGACCACTACATAAATTACAGATGTGTGTCATGATCGGGGACCCACCATATCACTCCCTTCACAGCCTGCTGGTGACTGGTCACTGCGCATCTGGTATCAGTTCATGCACAGACAGCAAAGCATGCGGTTGTGTGGCCTCCTTATCTCCCAAGGGTAAGCCCACATGACATTTTACAGAAATGGAGACTCCTTAAAGAGAATTAGCCAACAAAGTCAAAAGTGTAGCAAAGAAACAGAAAGTGGTGATATGGGAAGTAAAAGTTTAACCAGACGGGAGCAGAGTTATAGAAGAAATACCTGAAGGGTGTTGGGTCGGAAGGATGGGAAAGATGGTACTGCTGCTGTTGTTTGAGAGATTCTAGATATGCAGCCAGAGGAACCCAGCAAACCTGTTGAAATAAACAAGGAAAATGATTGTGGGAAAAAAAAAAAGATGAAAATGCTGGCAAAAAAAAGTCATCTTAAGGGAACTCTCGGGGATATTTCATGGCATTCAAGGTAAAAGACAGAATGTTAGAAGCTGAGCCGAAATTAGAGAGGAATATAATTCACCAAGGCATAAAAAAAATGCTTGGTGCATTTCTCACTATTGAAAACTCTTTTTAAAAAATGTGTATAAAGCAATCAAACATTATTTCTCAATATTTCTAATATTTTAAATTATAGTATGCTAAATATTAGTTTTGCTATGTTTAAAATTTTCTTTTACATTTACAACCAACAGTAAGAAAGTCCTTAATGTTTTGACAAAAATTTTGCAGGTCATGAAACAATCTCATTGATTATTGATCATTGATTATTCTCATTGATTATTGAGATTGCTTCACACAGTTTCAGCTTGCTTGGTCATTTCTACAGTCCCACACCACTGTGCAAAGCGAAGACTACATGTAAAGCTCTGATGTGAAGAAGAAAATTCATGTGGCCCTACTCTCATCATTTGACAAGCGTTATTGAACCTACCATGATTGAGTCGTGTAAGGGACCCAAATGCTAAGGTGACACAAAGCCTTCCCTCGCATAGCTTGCAGCTGAGTAAGAGGGGTGGCAAGAATATAACGATAATGGTTAATGTTAACATGGACTGACTGCTCTGTGTGTGTTGGGCACTGCGCTAAGTCCCTTTCTTACCGTGTCTGGCCTCCTACTAACCTTAGCACTGGTGGAACTTTCCCAGGACCTAGGATGAGCTCTGATGGTTCAGAGGAGAAGGAGGAGCAGTGAGGCCTTCAGGGACAATGGAGATGTCACCCTTCTGAGCTCAGTGTCTGCACACACACAGTGCCATGTGTTCGTGTGTCAAGATGGGCCTGGCCAGTAGCAGAGTGCCCATCTTTCCTTTCCACACTTACGGGCCCCCAAGGCATGGCCCCAGGAGGGTGGGAGGCACAAGTCAGGGCAGTTTGGATAGACACTTGTCAATGCAGTCCCCATCAGGACGAGGAGGGAAGATGGCAACCACGGCTTTTTCATCATCACATCAGGTGCAAGAATTTAGGGAGTTTTCTAACGTGAACATTGGGCAGGTATAATTCGTGTCTTTCCCTGTTTATCTAATTTCATGAGGGCATGTTCAGGGAGTGAATTGTTGCATAAGGAGATATGTCTACCATACTTTCTAATCTGCTCATTAGGCCTTAGGGTACTCCTTGGGCATGAAAACTATCAGTGGGTCATCTCAACTTCCTTCATATTCAGAAAATCAACAGTGCTGGGGCTGCTGGGTGGCTCAGTTGCTTAAATGTCTGACTCTTGATTTCGGCTCAAGTCACGGTCTCAGGGTCGTGAGATCGAGCCCCATGTCAGACTCCACACTCAGCGAGGAGTCTGCTTGAGATTCTCCCTACCTCTCCCTCTGCCCCTCCCCCCCCATTTAAGATCTAAATAAATAAATAAAATCTTAGAAAAAGAAAATCATCAGTACTAATATGATGTGTCCTTGTTAGGTCACTTGCCTCCCAGCAGTCCCTCCAGACTGTGCTATTTAGTGTCCTGACTCCAGAGGGTCCATCTCTGTCTCCTCCCTCTTCCTTGACTCCTGATCCAATCAGTGGCTGTGCACAGACCTCTGAAGTGTCCTTCCCCTCTAACTGATCTCCTGCATTCCTGCTGTCCCCCCACCCACAGTGCAAGCCTGTCTTCCTTTGAGTGAGGAATTCCAACAGCCACCCGTGCACCCCCCCACACCCGGGCTCCTCCTCCTCTAGTCCAGTCTGCACATGGCACTCCCCTGCACACCAAGCTTGAATGGCTCTTCACTATCCATTAAATGCAAACCTCTCATCCTGCCATTCAGAGTCCTCTGTAACTGGACAACTCTACTCCCCACATAGCCAAATAGCCATACCTGCCTATTCCGACAAAGCACTGCCTTAGAAAATCCTGCCCAGGTTTTTTCATCCATAACAGTACCAGAAGTTAACAGCCCAGCAGGGATTGTGCCATATTTCTTGCCTTATATATTTTTTTCCTTTTCTCCTTTCTTCCTTCCTTTCCCTTCCCACACATACACACAAACACATGCATCACACGCACATGCAAAACAATTACCTCTTTAAATACAGAAAGACCCTTATCTGAAATAATCATCAAAAATCAAGGATAATGCACACATTGTACAGGGAGCAAGGGGGAAAAAAGAAGCATAAGGAAAATATGGAAATCCCAAGGTTGAACCAATAACCATCCCGACCTCTTACAGTCTACACTAACAGAGGCATCCATAACAAATTCTCCCTCAGAGGGATGCATCAGGGGCAGCAAGAGACTTTCTTGAGGTTATCCAAAGGCAAGTAGAATCTTCTTCAAGGGCAACAGGCCTAGAGACAGAAGTGTATATGCTTTAAATGTATGAAAATTCTCTTTCCTTGACACCAAGGAGTTCAATAGAAAAAATGTACATGTAGACAGCAATTAGAGGAAAGAAGGGAAAAGAATGTGGCCCATTTCCTCCCTCAGTCAAAAAGGGAAAAATTAAATAGAACACTGAGAAGATGGTGTCATTACCAGACGTTGAGCGTGTGCATTGGCTGGTAAGCTATTAGCACACAGCACAGCCTGGAGCTTGGCTGACCACGGAAATATGCACAGTCTCCTTGTAGCAGCGCCTCTTGTGTGAACACCATTGGAGGCATTAGTGGTGAGCATGCGTGTGAGTGTATGTCTCAACAGAACCCAACACAACTGCTTTGAGGAGAATCCATTTCCATTCCACCCAGAGCTGCCCAAGGCAAGTCTGATTAGTTGGGAGAGTGAAAGAGAAAGGAGCAGACCCATCGTCATTCTTCCCTCTGTTCCTAAATATAGGAGACTTTGGAGTTGAACACCATGATACAATATTTCCTGTCATTCAGCTGACAAAGACCTGTGACCCCATGGGGGCTCTCGGAGAAGCACATGCCTTCATCCACACCCCATAGAGAAGTTCGCCCTTCACAACCCACCCCTCAAGCCCCACCCACTCTATTTCTGCATACACGCACATCCAGCTGTCTTCCCTCCTCTCTTCACCATGGTTACAGGAGCCTCCACCCTCAACTTCCCTAAATTGAAAATTGGCAAAGAACCCATGGAAATGAATGCCCTCCCATTGAGCCAGAGTTTTGCCATGCACTGTTTGGATAATAGTATTCTAACAGAATACCCGCAAGTTACAGAATATACTCTTTAAACATAGCTACTAGTTAATAAGCCCTAGGAATGTCTTAGGACTCCTGACGAAGAGTTTTCTAGGGACAGAGAGTCAGGCCAGTGCCTAGGTCTTGCTTGGGAACAAGACTTCATTGCAGAGACCACTTGCTGCATTATACTGAGAATGTTTCAGAAGTTGAACCAGGCCCCCTGGGAAAAAATGCTAACATGGATTTGTGACATCTGCGTTGGGTGTGGAAAGGGGAGGGGCACATATTTGCCATCTTGAATGGGGTACATCTCAGGCATTGTTTTATTCCATCCTCACAGTTTCCTGTACAATAAATGTCAGTCTCATTTCATAAACAAGGCATCTGAGTGGCTTGCACTCAGAAGCGGGGGGAGGGTGCCTTGTTTTGGGGAGGCATGGATTCCTCTAATTTCTAATGAATGACTTTGACCTTGAGTCTCCCCATTGGCCCTGCTGAAACTTTCTTAGACCTGCACCACAAGTGCTTTCCTTCCTTCTGCCTTCCACTGGGGTTACACCTGCATCTCATCCAGAGGTTCTTCTGCTCTCCCTGGCAGGTAATTGGTGCCCGTTGGGAATTCTCCACCTCTCCTCTTCTCTCCTAGGTGATAACTACAGTCAAGTCCAGCATAACCTGGTTGGGGATATGCTGATCCTGATAAGGAAACAAAGAAATTACACACCAAAGTTGCTGTAAGAATTAGCCATATTTACTGGCAAGAGCTAGGGTCTTGATCAGAGGGATCAGAGTATAAGACTGTGGACAAAGCAGGATTCATTGACTCAAAGGCCATTTCTCCAGATTCAGGATTTAACATCCTGGCAAGGACCCCAGGGGATGGACAAATTTTCTTCTGGGGAAACTGATGAGCAATACTGGGTGGAGTAGAAATGCCCAAGCTGCCCTGACAGGTGGCTAAGGGAGGGAGGAATAAGCAGTGGGCACATTGGAATGGGTATGTTAGGTGAGGCAAAAGACCCACCAGAGGATGATGCTCCACAGAAGGTGCAGATGACACAGCTTTCATCAAAGCCATTGGACCTGTGCTGGTGAGGGGCACCAGCATCACCAAGATGCTCAGTGGTGGCTCTGCTCTGCAGACCAGGGCTGACCACAGGACGGGTGGGTGCAGAACTGGGTTTATGAATATCCATGGTTAGAATGAGGGAGGGCCTGGAAGCACTAGCAACCAGGAATCTGGGCTTAACCACCAGAAGCCATGGGGCCAAACCACCCTACTGCCTGGTAAGGTCAGAGAGGTAGCCAAAGAGGCATGCCCATCAGGGAGTTGGTTAACATATGTGGTGTCCCAAGGGCAAAATAAACAGGCAGCCAAGAAGGGTGCTGCTTAATATCTACAACAACAAAAGTACGAATCGGGGGGGGGGGGCTGTGGGACTGTCTCATTATTTAGCTTCTAGATCTGAGGCAACTGTCAGATTTGGAATCCATTCACGAAAGAGGCAGAACCCTGCCACACCATGGCAAGCTGTACTGAGAAGATAGTTGGATTAGTTTCCTGGGGCTGCCGTAACAAAGTGTAATGAGTAGGTGGCTTACCTCAACAGAAATTTTGTCTCTCATAGTTCCGGAATCCAGACGTCTGAAATCAAGGTGTTGGCAGGGCCACACTCCCTCCAAAACCTGGAGGGCAATCCTTCTTTGCCTCCTCCTTGTGTCTGGTGGTAGTTGCAATCTCTGGTGTTTCTTGGCTTGTAAATGTGTCACTTCAATGCTGGCTTTACATGGCTGTTTTCTCCCTGTGTCTTCATATTGCCTTTCTTCTGTGCTTATCTTTGTGTTCAAATTTCCCCATTTTATAAAGACTTCAGTCATGTTGGATTAAGGTCCACACTGATGAACTAAACTCATCCTAATGTGGATAAATCTGCAAAGATCCTATTTTTAAGTAAGCTCACATTCACAGATAATGGGGGATAGGACCTCAACATATGTTCTTTTTAGGGGACACAATTCCACTCATAACAATAATCCTCCCCCAGAGGTCATGTAGTATGTGACTAATCATTGAGGAAAGGGGAAGACTGTTCAAGGACTACTGGACACACGGTCTGAGTTGACATTGATACCTGGAGACCTGAAGTGTCACCATGACCCCCCCCCCACACCACCCGTTAGAATAGGAACCTACAAGCCCAAATAGTTAGTGGGATCCTGGTTAATATCCAGCTCACAGTGGTCCTGTTGGCTCCACTGACATGCCTGTGGTCATTTCCTTGTTTCCTAAGTGCACAGTTGTAATTGGCATACTTGGGAGTTGGATTAGCTTCAACACTGGTCCTTGGGACAAAACCTTTCACTGCACAACACCATATCTGAAAATACCTCCACTGGCCAAAGTAGTAAGTCAAAAACAATATGACATTCTGAAAAAGATGAACATTTGTACCACCATTAAAGTCCTCAAGGATACAAAGCCATGGTACCAATCATATCTCCATTTAATGCAGTCTAGCCCCTGCAGAAACTGACTAGATTTTAGGGAATGACTATAATCTACAAAAAACTAGACAAATAGTAACCCCGATCACAGGTGCTGTGCTGAACATTGTCCATGGCATGCAGTCACTGACCCGGCAGATGCATTCTTTTCAATTCCAATCAAGAAAGAGGATTAAAAACAGTTTGTATTAATGTAGGATGGAAAACATTACTCCATTAGAACTTTGCCTCAAGGCTAGATGAATTCTGCCTTCTGTCATAAAATGGTCTGAAGATATGTAGACCATTTGAACATCCTACAGAACATAATGACATCATGGTGATTGGACAGAAGAAATAGTAGGTGGATAGTTCACTGGAGAACTTGATAAGATACATGCACTAGAGAGGATAGGAGGTAAAGAAGCTCCCTATGAAGTTACAAGGACCTGCCATCTGGGCATGAGCTAGTGACCCTGACCAGCAGGAAGAGGAAGGGCTCCTTTTACATAATGGGGCAGGAGAAATTTGTGTGGAGCCCAGGGATCCCCTTGGGTGGCTCTGGGCAGGCCCTCCCCCATAGTAACTGTGAATAGACACTCCCAACAACCCACACTGAAAAAGGGGTCAGGCGCCTGCGTGGCTCAGTTGGTTAAGCGACTGCCTTCGGCTCAGGTCATGATCCTGGAGTCCCTGGATCGAGTCCCGCAACGGGCTCCCTGCTCAGCAGGGAGTCTGCTTCTCCCTCTGACCCTCCCCCCTCTCATGTGCTCTCTCTCATTCTCTTTCTCTCAAATAAATAAAAATAAAAAAAAAATCTTTAGAAAAAGGGATCAGGTCGCTCCAGAAATGAGGTCTGGGTCACACCACCAGGTAAGCCACCACGATCTGCCAAGATGAGAGATAACAGTGAGGGGACAATCAGATGGAGAGTGAAGGAAAGAAAGAATGAATAGGAGTTGTGGCCCCAATGCCACTAGCCCCCCTCTTCTCAGTGTCCCCTCTGGCGAAGAGGCCATGGGACATTACTGAGGAGCTGTTCCCAGAACATGCACAGAGTTAATAAATCATAGAGCATGGGGGCCACGGGCCAGCCCCAGCACTCTGAAATCCACCTCTCCCAGCGAAGGACAGCACAGCAGGAACAGTCAGGGCTCCTCTCTCAAGCAACTTGGGCTCAAGGACCTGTCATCAGCCTGCCAAAACTTCCTTAAAACTGTTTCCTCCTAGCCCTCCAGCCTTCCCTCTCTTCTTGGAAGGGCTAGACCTGCTTGCCGACAACTCCCCAGCCTCCTGTGGCTTCCTCCTGATCTTAGCTTCCTGCGGCTGCTACAACAAATCACTACGAGCTTATGGGCTCAAAACAACACAAATTTCTTATCTTATAGTCCTGGAGGTCAGAAGTCTGAAATAGCCCCTCATGGCTTCATTCATTCTGGACGCTCTAAGACAGAATCTATCCCCTGCCTTTTGTAGCTTCTAGAGGACATCCACAGTCCTTGGCTCCTGGCCCCTTCCTCACGTCACTCAGACCCCTGCTTCAGTCATCATGACTCCTTCTCTGACTCTGCCCTCCTGTCTCCCTCTTATAATACAGGATCTGTGATCATAGTGGGCCCATTCCGACAATCCAGGATAATCTCCCCATCTCTCGATTCTTAACTTGATCATATCTCCGAAGTGCTTTTTGTCCCACGTGGTAACTTATTCACAAGTTCTGGGGAGTAGGACGTAGACATCTTTGTGGCATTATTCAGCCTATATATTTCCCATTTTCCCTACCAGCATGTGCCCTGAGTGTGTTTCTCACACATCTAATCTCATCGTGATATCTTTCTTGGAGAATGTGAACTGACACCTGGGTCATCCGCTAGTGCCCCTTAGATCTAGACAAGCAAAGTCCTGGGCCTGGGCCCCATGCCTCAGGGGACCCTGTTCTTTGGAGAGCCTTCCCCAAACTTTCCAAGCCCCTTTTTGTTGCCTGGAATTGTCCAGGCTGATGGTGCCTCTCAGGTGGGGTTCCGGCCTGACTGAGACCCTGGGTGCATGCCGGTCTCCATCTCCCCCTTAGAATTGTTCTCCAACCCCCAGCCTGTGCACAGGTTCAAGCAAATGTTCTGAAGACCTCCTAGATTTGTGCCTTTGGGGTTGTTCTGGGGCTCCTATCTCAGGCCCCAGTTCCAGCAGAGGAATTGCCTGAGTAGGCTCCAGCTGGCCTCTATGGTATTTTTTCTGGATTGCATGAAATTGAGCCATCAGGGTAATGCTCAGATGCTGATTTTGGATGATGCTCACTCACATCAGATATGAGAGGAGTTCAGTGCTCTGAGCAAACAACCATCTATCACAAACCCTTGGCTTGAGCAGCATTGGTGACCCACACAACAGCTCTCCCTTCCCCATGTTCATGTCAGGCAGTCTCCTGGGGGTTATGAAAAGGCCTCTGAGGACTTTCTAGCTGACGCTCTGCCTTGCCAATTGGCCCTTCCAATCCAGGCCTGCTCTTGATTCCAGTCAATGTAATGATGTCATGCTCTCCAGGGGCTCAGACTGTGGAGGGCTGGACATTCCTTGCTGAATGGGACACTCTGGTTGTTGCACCCAGGGCCTCTGGTCTGTCCTCCCCATTGTTGAGGTATGTGGAAGGCAAGGATGGAGTCAACATAGAAAGAAAACACACTCCAAGAATGTAGGATTATAATATAAAGAGTTCAGAGAAGACAGGGTTGGAAGATGTGTTCTTCTACCTTTATACTCTAAAATTCACCTTTTTTTTCTAGTAATAAATATATTTTTTCACCATACATAGTTATAAAGATTGTTTTTCTTCTGATGAGAATTTTTAAGATGCACTCTCCTAGCTACTTTCAAATATGGAATACTGTATTATTAGCTATAGTCACCAGGCTGTACAAAATATCCCCACGATTTATTCATTTCAAACTGGAGATTTGTACCTATGGTCCCCCTATACTATAAAATTCAGGATGATACATTTTCTGACCAGAGGATGAATTATCATTCACATTTTTCTGCATGCTGTAGCATTATCAACAAGCACAGTAACAACTTTTAGAGAGTCATTGGAGCCAGTATACACAGAGGCACACTGGAAGAGGCAGCCTCGTGAGTGATGATGTAACCACTCTGAACATATGGTGTTAGGGAACTGCAGAGGCAAGAAGATCTATGTTGCTTCAATACAAACAAGTCTATAAGCGCCGTGACATTGTGAATAATAATGATGATGCACGAGAGATACACAGTTAGCCAAGATTTAAAACACACACTCACACGCATACGAAGAGATGGTTTCTGGACCTGAATAGAAATACATGGCACCTGGACACTAAGAAGAATCTTCCATGCTTATTCTACTTTCAGAATCTGGGTGCAATAATCAGATCCTATGAAAGGATGCTCCCCAACTCCACAACATAGATCACAGAGAAAATACTGCCTAGAAATGGAGTTCTTTCAGTAGAAGATACAAAGGGGGAAAGATGAAAGCATTGGGTTCTCCTGGGTTTTTTCTTTGGTTTCTGGTCAGAATCAGCTGGGCGTCTTCACTAACATGGGATTTCCAGCCCATGTGTTATCCTTGGTCATACCAGCCCCCAGATTCTCATCATCAGGCAAAACATGGGGAATAGTGAGCTAGAGGGCTATATGAAGACACACAAGGCTGGCGAGCAACACTGAGAGCCCATTTTTACTTTAAGAATTGCCTAGCATCCCACTTATAGGTAGTCAAAATCATAGAGAAAGTAGAAGGGTGGTTGCCAGGGGCTGGGAGTAAGGGAATGTGGAGTTTTCATTTAACAGAATTTCAGTTTTACAAAATGGTAAGACTTATGGAGATGGATGACGGTGATGGTTGCACAGCATTATGAATGTTTTTAATACCACTGTACACTTAAAAGTAATGTAGATGGTAAATTTTTATGTTTATCTTACCTTAATGAAAACATCTGGGGGGGCTCCTGAATGACCCAGTCAGTTAAGAGTCTGCCTTCAGCTCAGGTCATGATCCCAGGGTCCTGAGATCGAGCCCCGCGTCGGGTTCCCTGCTCAATGGGTAGCCTGCTTCTCCCTCTCCCTCTGTCTCCCAGCTCATGCTCTCACTCTCACTCTCTCGCTATCTCAAATAAATAAATCAAATCTAAAAAAAAAAAAAAACATTTGGGAGGAAAGAAAAAGGAGGAATGAAGCATGTACTAATACATGCTATAGAGTGGATGAACCTTGAAAACACTCCTCCAAGGGAAAGAAGCCAGTCACAAAGATCACACATTGTATAATTCCACTTGCAAAAAACATCCAGAATAGCTAAATCTGTAGTTGCCATGGCTTCGGGGAGGTGGGATTGAGGAAAAACTGCTTAATGGGTTTCCTTCTGGAGTGATGAAAATGTTTTGGAACTCGATAGGGTAGTGTTTGTCCAACATGGTGAACGTGCTAAATACCACTGAATTGTTCACTCTAAAATGGTTAAGTTTATGTTATGTGAATTTCACCTCTAATAATTTTTTTGAAAGTCCCAAAAAAATTGCCTGTCAGGCTGATGGGTGCCGGTGGGAGTAAAAATAGTCAGTGCTGAGTACCTGGAGCCCATCTGGAGGTGCCATTTGGCCCATATTCCCCCCAGCTCCTGAAGGTCTTCTCTGGGGACCTATATACCACAGTATGTGCAAAGAAACCCACCTGTGGGCCTCAGCAACTTTCCATCCTCCAGATCAACACATAGCAACCATACAACCAGCTCTCTGTAGTTACTCCTACAAGATAGGCCCTGTGCGTTTGTAGGGAGATACCAAGGATCCAGCTTTGGATCAGAGCAGCAGTGTCAGGGAAGAGCAAAATCCATGTGACTGTTCTGGGCTCCTCAGCTTTCTCACCATAACCTCATCTTACAAGCTGCAGTGGGCCCCCACTCTGGCTTTAAGCCTGGGGCATCACAAAGCCCTGCCAACACTGTGCAGGGCACTCGGTGAAGCCAGAGAGTGGAGAGGTGAAAGAACTTCCAGCTGGGGTGCTTCACATGGGCGGTGAGGCAACAGCGGTGGGAGGAAGCTGGGGGATGAGCTTGAGGAATAAGTGAAGTTATGTGCGAGATAGTTTGTTTCTTAAGGAGAAGACAAGAAGTACCATTCAAAAAAATAATAATTAAAAAAAATAAGAAAATCCCTTTGGCGAGGGCCACTCCAAATGTACAGGAAAGGAGGTGATGAAGGGCCACGTGTCAGAGGACCCAGACAAGGAGGTGTCCAGACCCAGAGAGAGAAGTCAGCCACAGGACGGTGTCTCTTCCCTAAGAGACCGGAGAGAAGGGGAAAGGATAGGAAATGTGGAGACTGTTGGAAGGTGGAGGGAGGGAAACTCAGGAAGCATAGAGCAGATGGCCTTAATCTTCTAAGTGGGAAAGGAGGCAACGTCAGATTTGGCTGGGGTGGTGATGGGGGGCAGGGCTGAGCAGGGAGGCTGGACAATTCCCCTGTAGCCACAGAGGGGCCAAGAATAGGGCATCCTGGGTGAATAACAGCAGTGGTCCTCAAGCTTGCCTTGGGAGAAGAATCTCAGGAAGGGAGTGTCAAAATGCAGATTCCCCGGCTCTTCCCCTGGAGACTGATTCAGTGGGCCTGCGATGGGACCAAAAATCTGCCTTGTTAGGACAGCCTGCATATATACTTAACATCAGGGAAGTTTGGAGAAACGGTGGATTAAAGCTCTGTTGAGCAGCATGGAGAGCCCATGAGAGGCTGGATAACATGGTGTTACCCATTTAGTATCCTTTTCACGGCAAAACGCGGCTGCCCAAAAGTCCATGGGGGAAAAACTCATAGTGGGGTGGGTCTATCCAGGAGGGTGGAGTTTAGCCAGGAGGGTGGGGTCTATCCAGAGGGTGGCGTTTATCCAGGTAGGTGTGGTGGGAGGTCCAGGGCATGGGGATTTATTGAACACAGTTGAAATGCTTGACCTTGGACCCACACTTGGCAGAGACCAGAATGATGGCCAGAGGGAATTGGTAGACCCTGAGAAAAGAGGAGGGAACAGGGTCAAGGTCAGGAGGTCAGGGAGGGTGAGGGGATGGGAGTGGTTCAAGAGGGAGATGGGAATTTCAGAGTTGGACAAGGGGTCTTTGGGTCTAGGCAGAGCTGCTCACCTGGGAGAGGCATATACCCAGTTCACCCATTAGACCAAGTACAACTTCCTGATACAGCAGTTTTATACATATATTTGGGGAGGAAATTATTTTTATACTATAATGAACATATTCCATTGATGGGCACAGAATAGTAAGATTTAAAAAAAAAAAAGACTTCAAAGACTTTTCTGCAGGCTGCCTCAGGCTGCACGCCCTGGGTTGGTGCCCCTCTGTGGTTAGGGGGACGAGAAAGAAGTTTGAGAAAGACAGTTGAGGAATCTATACACTTAAATGCTCCAGGACCATCCCTGAAAGGAGGATCTCTCACTAGGGACAGGTGGCCAGACTTTATGGAACTTCATGAAATTGCTAATCATTGACAATTTTTACTTATATGAATGACTACTTCCTGTGATTCAATCTAATTCTTAGATTCACGAGGGAGGTGTTTCTCCCTCACCACGGCCTCTGCCATGTGGCCTCAAGGGGGCACTGCTCCTCCTTCTAAACTCTGCCCCAAAGGGTAAAGGCCACTTCCTTGGCTTCCTGAATCACCACCAAGTCAGAGTTGGAACAGAGAAGACTATTTAAGAAGGAAGCAACCATAGAGAGAAACAAATCTGAACAGGGCAGCTCTCTGTCCCCTAAAATGTGGCCCCCAGACCAGTAGCATCAACATCACCTGGGAGCACTGTCGATTCCCTGGCCCCTGACCAGACCTACTGAATCAGAATCAGCATTTTACAAGATTCCCCAGGTCATCTAAATGCACACTGAATATTTGAGAGGTAATGATCTAGCTGGCAAGATTCTACATATTGGGCATCTGTCTTCCTCTCCTCAGCAACCTGGTTCTGCCTGCTCAACACCCACCTCCAGAAACCTTCTCTTAGAGCCCTTCACTCCCAGCCCTCCCAGTGATATGTCTTCCTGACTATAGATCCACTTCTTCTTTCAGGGAGTGTATTAACTATTTATTGCTGTGTAACAAATGACCCTCAAAGTTAGTTTAAAGCCATAAACATTTGTTACCTCACAGTTTCTGTGCATTGGGTATCTGGACATGGCTTAGCCCGGTAACTCTGACATGAGGTCTCTCTCACACTGCTGTAAAGTATCAGCAGTCATCACAAGGCTCCACTGGGGGGTATTTCACTTTCAAGCTCACTCATATCAGAGGGTCAGCAGACCTCACGTCCCCACTGGCTGTGGACCAGAAACATTAACTTCCTGCTATATGGTTCTCTCCATAGGGCTAATCACAACTTAACAGCTTACTCCCCTCAGAGCAAGAGTTCTAAAAGGGCATTAGGAGGAGGCAGAAAGACAGACAGGCCAAGCAAGGCAATTCACCATCTTTCATAACGAAATCTTGGAAGTGAGATTCCATCACTTTTGCCACTTTATACTGCTGGCTAGAAGCAAGTCACTAGTCTGTCCCAGCCTTAAGGGGAAGGGATTACACAAGAGTGTGAATACAAGGAAGTGGGGACCATTGAGGATAATCTTAGAGGCTGCCAACCCCAGGAAGTGACCTCGCATCTAAAGGGCATGTCCTCACAGGGCAACCATATCAGAATACAAGGAACAAAACCTCCATGGTCATATGGTAAGGTTGACTGTTACCCAACAGCAGGAGGTCCGTTCCCTTTTAACAGCAGTTTTCAGAGTGATTCCATATTAGCATCACTTAGGGAACATTACAAAATACCAATGAAGATCAGTGGAATCAGAATCTCCAGGGATTGATTTTATTCCAGGGATTGATTTAATTTCTCTGCTGGTTCCATTACACAGCTGGGGTTGAGAATTACTGCCTCAGATGAACAATTTCAAATGCTACAATGCCAGGGCTGGGGTCAAGGTCAATGGGACAAAAGAAGGCGTGGGGCCCCATAGCTTGGAACTCTGATGGCTGACCTGCTGAGGAATGGGTTGACAGGAAAAGTGAGCCCGGGGATCGAGGCCTTAAGGAGTGTTAGGGCTATCTTAGAGGTAAGGAGATAAGACTGAGAAGAGATAAATGACTTTATACCTTAACAAAACTCCCATCAAATCATGAGGCCACCATGACACTTGAAAGAGTTAGGAAGGTAGGGACAGAGGGAGGGCAGGAGGGAAGGTCGAAAAAGAAACCTATCCGTTTCTAAAACTTGTCCTCAACTCCAGCTGATGGCTCCAAGGCATTGAACATGGACAATGAAGGAGGTTTTCCCAATACAAGTATCTCATAATCTTTTATTCTATAGTCCGTAGATGCACAGAAATTCAAAACTGGAGAGATCCTGTAGATTACCTCCCCACCTTCACTCATGTGTGAGGAATCAAGAGGCACAGAGAGGTCACGTGAAAGATCGTAGCATTGTCAGGATTTGAACTCACATCTTTGAACCTGAGCCCAGTGCTCAAATCACAGGCTTCCCACAGACAGCACGTCTCTGGATGGGGTGGGTTTTATTCCTCCTCCTTCACACCAGTGTGAGAATGAGATTCACTCAGGAATTGCCCAACAGAAGGAACATGCATTCTTTTAATGTCCCTGGACAGCATCTTTCACAAAAAGATTTCAACAAGGGTTAGCCCACAGTAGGTCAGTGGCACATCATCGGCACGTAATGTACCCCATTTGATGAGAACAAGGCACTGGGGTGATTATAGTCTCCCAATCTCCCAAGATCTCAGCTTGAGCTACTCCTGCTCATTAGAGGGAAGGATCTGACAATCTGAGTCTCAGATGGACCTTAAGCACTGCCCTACCAGGGGGCTTTATCCACAACAAGAAAATGGCTCCGTTCTTTGGGCAAGTCCAACATTAACCTCGCCTCCCTAGCCTCTCCTGCCTGATCCATATCTCATCCTTATCCACTGTTCTCATTCTCAAGGACCGGGTCTCTCCCGTCCTGTTGCTATGGCCACAAGCCTCGCCCAAAGCATACCAGCACTGTGGTTTTCACAGATGTTGGCTGACGTCCAGGCAGATGCAGAGCAGTTGGGGAAGAAAACGTTCTCCTCTGAGAGCTGGTCCCAGGCTGTTCCTTGGTCTCTCTCTCTCTCCACTGTGGGCTGAGTCTTTCAGAGCTGTCCATTGGCTGTCATGTGTGACGGAGAAGCAATTGTTCACTTCTCTGCCCTGCACCAGCTTCTTGGGAGCCTCTAACCCAAATTTTAAAGAGCTAAATAAGGCTG
Source organism: Neomonachus schauinslandi (assembly GCF_002201575.2). Taxonomy (NCBI): domain Eukaryota; kingdom Metazoa; phylum Chordata; class Mammalia; order Carnivora; family Phocidae; genus Neomonachus; species Neomonachus schauinslandi. The sequence continues at coordinate 125,846,608 of NC_058410.1, forward strand.
TTCCCAGAGCTCAGGACCCTGGATGTTTACCAAATATTGAAAACTTTACCACTTGCCACCAGTTCCAAATCTCTAAGCTCTTAAGAGAGTCGTGAGGAATGTTGCCCCAAGAGGTCCAGCCCTGGCCCATTCCCGATGCTCTTGAGTGTCCCATGACCTGAACTGGCTGTCCCAGAAAGAAAGAAATCTATGGTAGAGGAGGCAAAGAAGCATGCGGAGAATAGAGATATAATTTCTTTAAAAACAAAGGAAAATCTTCCCGTGTGTAACATGTCCTAAATGCACAGCTGTCCCTGGGTGGATTGTGTTGGCCTAATGCTTGCATTCGCTGTAATTACAAGCAAGGAGAGGGGTTCTTCAGTGAATACCAACACTACCAAGTAACATCTGTCCCTTAGGGGTGGACAACCTGCTTTATCCTGGTCAGGCTTCTACCTGGACCCCTCCAGTGGGAAAATGCATACAGGACATTCTAGAGGTCAGAAAGCAGCACAAAAATGTAGAATGTTGTTTTCATTCTCCACAACTCACAAAGCAAGGAAGACAGGCTGGCCCCTGGCCCAGGATTTGTGCCACATTGTTAGAGAGCCCTGCCTGGGGGTGGGGAGTGCAGGGAGGTGCTAACAGGTGTTCAGCAGTGAGAAAGGACTGGGTCGGGTGGGCAGAGGCCACTTTTGCTGGCCAAACCACAGCAGTCATAGCCATCTTCTGATGTCCCAGGCCACCGAGCTACCACCACCAACCCCTCCCCCAATCTCATTTTTGGCATTAATCGGCCCAGGGGTACTTTGTTGAGAGTTGCCATGTCTTTGCTAAGGAGTTGCTAAAAAAGAATGGAATATTCCGGTAGAGCTTCTTTGTGGAGCAAGGTGCTTCATTCTTCTTTAGAAGGAATATAGAAAATGATCTCTTTCCAATGGGAGAGAACATGATCGTAAGTTAATAGTCAGCTGAAAGTTAATGACAAAGATGTCAAAAGATGCTGTGGTTTTCATTTCTTCATGACTTTTGTGCTCACTTGGAATACTTTATTCAGCTTATTATTTAAGTTCAAACGTTTTCATAAAGATTTATAACTTTTAAATTGAGGGACACTGCATTTACCTCCATAGCTTGCAACACAAGCCTCGAGTACAAGCTTTAAAACTCAAGCCACATGGCCATGTCCAAGTTCCCACCTAGCCATTGCCTCCAACAACTTTTTACAGCATCTCATGAGAGCAGGGAAGAAGGATCCTGGGTACCAGGCTGGAAAGGCCAAGGTTCGAAGGGATGACAGCCATCACATTTCCCAGTACTCAGATGGCACAACCCTTGTGCTTCCTTTCCATCCTCTTTCCAGCAGCCGTTCCCCTCCCAGCACCCAGTCAATTTATTCAAAATGACTCCTGGCCTCTGCAAAGGATATTCGGAGGAGCAGAGTAGAGCAGGAAGAATCCTTGAATAGAACCAACCAAACAAGGCCTGAAATATCTTCAGAAGTTGCTGGCACTCTATTGAGACACACTGTCTTTTGAAAGACAAGGATAGTTGGAAACTTCTTACACCACCAAAGGTCCCCCTGCCTCCCGCACGTGAAGGCAAACACTTTCTCCCTGCACAGCTCATGACTGTTATCACCCCATTGCTCACATGTACAGTGCTCAGCCTCACCCATGCCCGGATCCCGAGGGAGAGCTGCTCTGAGACCCACCCTGAAGCTGAGCAGCAGGATGAGCAAGGTTTTCCACTGTGAGCGGGAGGGTGAATCATGAAAGCCTGAACAGGGAGACCAAATTCAGACTAGAAGGGAACTCCACTTAATAAAGGCTGTGTGTCCCCCACCCCCAACCCCCAAGAACAGGCCTGGAAAGAAGACCTGCCACTTTCCAAATAGGTAAGGGAAAACTCAAGTTGTTGTGCTTTCTCTTTTCTTTTCTTTTTTTTTCTTTTTGCTGAGTTTCGAGTATCTGGAAGGTTCCCATGCAACTGGTGGCTTTTGACTTCCTGAGCCTGTAAAACACACACACACACACACACACACACACACACAAAGGGTAAGGACACGATGAGGCCCAGCACAGCAGATTTGGAGTTCAATAGCTGTCAGTTCGGGGGTAGCTCTGCCGCTTCTGGGTCGTGCTACCCTGTCAGTCACTTCTCCTCTCTGCTGCCCCAGCTGCCTTGCTGGGGGGCTTCAAGGAAAGGGTCCATCCATGGGGCAGGCAGGGGTGGGATCTGGGCCAAGCGGCTGGCACAGAAGAGGTGCCCAGTGAATGTCTTCCGAGACAATGAATGTATGTCTTTTCAGTGTCTGGTACACAGTAGTCACTTGATAAGTGTTGGTTTTGTCCCTTTCCTTTTCCTTTTCCAGCCACCGTGGTGCTGGTTCCAGTAGCTCGGTCTCTCTATCCAGCCAAAAATACAGCTTGTTGGAGGGGCCAGGGCATCTCTGCCAGGTGCTGGGAGAGAGTCTGCACACCAGGTTTCCAGCCCTGCTTCTGTCACTAACTAGTTGTGCAGCGTTGCACGGGACTATTACAGTTTCCTCTTCCTTCCTTCCGAACCTCCATGTTCTCCACATTTAAAAGGAGAGTGTTGGATTACATCCAGAGTTGAAAGCCATTTTTGTAGCATCAAGCCCCTTTCTTCACAAGAAACGTTACACAGAACCTCAACTGAATAAAATAACGCAGGGGAGGGGACAAAAGCCTAAACCTGAGTCTGCTCAGCTCCCCAGCTCACCTGCTATTAGAGGTTGAATGGAAGGCATCCCGTGAGGAACCCTAGGGTTCCCTGGAGCACAGTTAGAGAATCACATTTATGTTCTAAATAAATCGCGTTTATATTCTAAATCTGATGTTTTGTGATTGTTTACAGAGTAACTCAGGCACATTTTTGAGCCTGACAAAGTCAGATCAAGGCTGATATGTAACACATATCAGAAAGAATACAACCGAGACTCCTCCATACCCAGCTGCTCAGACCTGAGCTCTGGGAATAAGTCACTTGGCAGGAAGTCCCTCTTAACTGGTTTCAGCTGGAGACTCCGCAGCAGCGACTCTACAGCACTTGGGGAGAGGAGAGAGGATGGGGAAGTAATGTGGAAAAAAGTGTAATCTTATCCTGAGGAGAGTGTCCTGTGAACATAAAGCATTTAGAGGAGAGGGTAGAAATAGAGCCTGCAATAAACTGGCAAGCAATAAGAGAGGGGTGGGGTGCAGGGGAAAGAGCACGAGGCAGGAAATCAAAACACCCAATCCCAGGTAGGCATCAACTGCTGACCTTGAGCAAGTCACACCCGTGTCTCAATTACCTTGATGGTAGAGCTAGACCAGGTCACCTCTATGGGACTTTTCCAGCCATAAACTCCTGCGAAGAATTGCAGGCACTTAAGAATGTTGATAACAATGTCGTCGTTGTTAGCATTTTCCAGCTACTAGCGTTCGATACCCCTAGTCTTCAACTGTGACATTAGTAACCCATCTGAGGCCACTGTCAGGGCTTGGGGTCTGCATGTAAAGAAAAGGGGATGACTTCGAATCTGTAAGACCGGTCTGTACAACATCTCCTAGAGGCTTTTGTGTTATGGGTCAAGCAATCTTGGCATACGTGGGCACTTACCACGTCCAGGAAAGACAGATAAACCCATGCAGGCTGGGAGATTTGTCCAATTATCTGCAAGGATTTGCTATAGCTCCGTTGCTTGGCTAATGTTTTCTGAGGTCACGCTTGGAGGGTCTCAGACTTACTACGTTTATACTATTACTTTTTTTTTTTTTTAACCTCCTAAACCAAATGACCCTGAAGTTGGAAGCAAGAGGAACCAACACATAGAGGCAGGAAAACTCGATGCATTCTCTTAACCCTGGGTGGGACTGGACTAGGCTTCTTCGGGTCACAGGAGACTCTTACAAGATGACCGTTTACCTAAAGGAGGCAGTGAAGATACATGAAGTGTTTTCAAGGAGAGCACCTGTCTTGGCTAGGTAATTGTTTAGAATGGCATTCCGTTTGGAATCTGATTGCTAGCTTGGGCCCTTTCGTCTCCATCAGCTTTTCAGTTGCAAGCCTTATCAGGACTAACAAGGGGGCCCCTGGTTTTATGTGTCCAGCTTTGTCAACAGCGGGGAGCAGAGACACGCAGCCCAGTAAGAAGGGAGGTAAGGCAGTTCCGCACTCGCTCATTATGGACAGAATGCATGCCTGTATACATTAGAATACTTTCAACTGCAAGTAACAGAATACTCAGCTCAAACCAGCTTTAAAAACAAGGATATTTTTATCTCAGATGATAAGAAGCCCAGCAAGCTCCAAGGGGATTAAAGTTGTGGCTTGGCAATGTCATCAGGAACCCCAGTTCCTTCCAGCTCGTGGCTCTACTGTCCTCGGGGTGTTGGTGTTGGCCTCAGGCAGCTCGTCTCACAGTTTTGAGACACTTCAGCAGTCCTGGTTTCACATCACACTGCGGGGCCATCAGTCTGTGCAGCTGCCCAGGACCCTGTGCTCAGAGGGCCCGCACACTTGTTTTATGCTTTGTGGTCACCATCTTGAAAATCTTAATAATCTCATCTTTGAACTCGGATTCTGTGAGTGAAGTTCTGTAGGGCAGTGGAGCATACCCAAGAACAGAGGCGACAGACACGGTATGCACATCCCCCCCTCCCAGCTGCCCCATTCACATGTCTGTGATGCCCATGAGCAGAAAATCCCAGGGGACCCACATGCGTGGGAGTCCAGCGAGACTCAAAACCAGTGCCAGGTAAACATGATAAGCCTATGGGCACCCTGGAGGCCAGGCTTTCTGTGCAAAAGCCAGAACTTGCTTTGGACACAGAAAGAAGACAGCGGAGTTCTAAGAAAACACGAGGACGAAGGAGACGTAGGCAATCCTTTCTGACTCGTGTCACTTCCCTGTATTGGCTGTAACCACTTACTCTGAAAATGACGACATAGAGAGGAAGACAAAAGTGGTTGGCTAATACACCTGTGCAGACTATTCCAGAAGAAAACCCAGTAAAACACCAGCCTGTAACTCCAAAAGCCTCGATTTCTCGCCTTGTTCTTAACCCTTGACTCCCCCCAACCTGCCGCCACTTTCTTTTATCAACAAGCAGCAGGGCAACTACCTGAGTTGTGTGCAATAGTTTATTGCCCTGTTACTGTCTGTCCGGAATAGAATATCCTCCTCCTAGAAGCAGTTCCATCCGGCCGCTGGCTGGCTGGCTGGCTGGCGCCCCTGTTCTTTCCTAAAGCAACAACTAGAGCAACTACTCTCCCATTTCGTCTGTCCCCCAAAAATCATTTTGTGAAGAAAACAAGAGCATCTGCCCCAAAGCTGGGAGGAAGACTTATTTTTCATTGTGTGACCTTTGTAATATTTAAATGTCTTACCACGTGCATGGATTACCTACAAAAAGAATTTAATATGTATATTTTTAAAAACCACTTATTCTTGGGGTGCTTGGGTGGCTCAGTCGTTAAGCATCTGCCTTCGGCTCGGGTCATGATCCCAGGGTCCTGGGATCGAGCCCCGCATCGGGCTCCCTGCTCGGCGGGAAGCCTGCTTCTCCCTCTCCCACTCCCCCCGCTTGCGTCCCCTCTCTCGCTGTTTCTCTCTCTGTCAAATAAATAAATAAAACCTTAAAAAAAATTTTTTTTAAAAACCCACTTATTCTTAGTTGCTTCTGAAAACAAAACAAAAACACAAATGCAAACCTTTCATGAGAATTAAAGAAAAATATTAGCTTCTGGAATTTAATAAGAAATATTTTAAGTGAGCTAGAATTCATCCTGGAAAAAAAATTCTTTTTTTTTAATAAGATTTATTTATGTATTTTAGAGAGAGAAAGAGAGAGCAAGCATGAGCAGGAGGGGCAAAGGAAGAGGGAGAGAGAATCTCAAGCAGACTCCCCACTGAGCATAAAGCCCAAAACAGGGCTCAATCTCACAACCCTGAAATCACAACCGACCCTGAGATCACGACCTGAGCTGAAACCAAGAGTCGAACACAACCGACTGCGCCACCCAGGGGCTCCCCATCTCTTTTCAACGAGTGACATTGAAATGTCCAAGGCTGGTCACCGCTTCCCTGAGAGTTTCTTTGAGTAAATTCTCCACCTGGACCTGCTGTGCACATAAGCACCGCAGAGTTCCCTCTATCCAGCCCATTGTCACCCGACCAGTCCCCAAGCCGGGACCTCACCCTTGGCCAGCCTTCCTGCCCGCCTGACTTCCTCCTTTCTCAGCACAAGAGAGGAAGAGGGTCACACGGAGAGCACATGTTGGGAGTGGCGGGGCAGTGCTGGAATCATTTCTTGTTCCTTCTCCCATTATATGTTGTTGTGCTTCAGCAACACTCCAAACCAGCTCACCCATGAACTTGTTGGAGAATAAAGACTGGAACCAGAGGAGAGCTGAAGATGTGTTAGGTGCCCCCCTCCCCGCCCCAGACAGCAGCATAGAGCAGGTGCATGTAGGAGCCAAAGCTAGAGCCCAGGGTGCCATAATCATTGCCAAGTTCTCTTCCAACGCATTTCCTACCTGCCCAGAGTTGCCCTTCATATACTTGCCCAAGACCAACTTTTGTCCAGAAACAAGAAGACAACTATTCTGTTTCTATTTCCATGTAATGGTTCATAAAACACTTAAAGATGGCACATAACTGTGAGAATCAACCTCCATCATTGAAGCAAACTTTTTATTTCTTGGATAAGATTGAAGAGTAGCATGGAAGCAGCGTGGCCTACATCACGGCTTCTCAGCCTCAGCACTGCTGATGTTTTGAGCAGACTAATCCTTTGCTGTGGGGGTTGCCCTGTGCTCTGCAGGATGTCCTCTGAGAGGCAGAATTGCCCCTTATTAAGAGCCACAAATCTAGAGGAAACTACATTATTGGTTGTCATTAGAAAACACTTACCAAGAAAAAAAATATTCACAATTATTCTGGCTTTGTAGGCAAATATTATGAGAAAGTGAGAGAAACTGAAGCATTCTCTAATCTGGCTTAGTGGTTTCACATGATCTGCGGAGCTACCACAATGTCCAGAGCCCAGGAGAGCATGCAAGGTGGCCACTGGGTCATCTCCTCCTCCAGCAGGGTGTCCTGTGCTTGAAGTGGATGGGGAGGCCACCAGGATCCTCCTTCACAGCTGAGGCCCCATGCCCAGTGGCTCTTGGCTTCTGGCTCTATAGTCAAAACTGGGCTCAGATTCATGTGATTTGGGACAGGTGCCTTTGTGTCTGTGTGTGTGTGTATGTTTGTGTTTTTCTTTTTTATCATTTTTTTTAAAGCCAGTGTACAAACAATACATACATACTATTATAAAGACCTAATAGTACAGAGTGAACATGTATTTATTGTGAGGGAAAAGCCCCCTCCATCTTGCTCCTTTACCCTTGGGTGACATTCAGTTATCACTTTGTTGTGATTTTTCTGGTTCCTTTCCCATGTATTTACATAGGTAAGGAAGTAATTAAAATTGTATTATTTTTTAATGTAATTCTAGGCTTAGGTTTCTGTGACTTATTTTTAAAGTATTCCATGTCAGTACGTGTGACTTTTTCTTTTTTGTTTTTAAACTTATATCAACTTTTTTAAAAGATTTATTTATTTGAACGAGAGAGACAGAGACAGAGACAGAGAGAGAGGATGAGCGAGTGCAGGGTCGGGGAGGGGGAGAGGGGGGAGGAGAGAGAATCTCAAGCAGACTCCATGCTGAGCATGGAGCCTGCCACGGGGCTCCATCTCAGGGCCCTGAGATCACCGCCTGAGCCAAAACCAAGAGCTGGAGGCTCACAGGACTGCGCCACCCAGGCTCCCCTAAATTTATATTAACTTCATTGAAATATAATTTACATACAACAAAATGCTCCTATGTGTGACAAATGTGTACACTTAGCTCCTGATCTGATTTCTGTCACTATAGATTGGATTTGTCTTTTCAAGAGTTTGTTATAAACAGAATCATGCTGTCTGTGTTCTCTCTGTGTCTGGCTTCTTTCTCTTAAGATAATGACTTCACAATTCATCCCTAGTGGTTTCGTATATCAGTAGTCAGGTCCTTTTTACTGCAAAGTAGTGACCTATTGTAAGCCTATGTCCCAGCTTGTTTATCCATTCACCTGTTGATGGGCAAATGGGTTGTCTCCAATGTGGTTGCTGCTATGCATAATACTATTATGAACACTAGTGGTCAAGTGTCTTTATGGACATATGTTTTCACTTCTCTGGGAGAGAACCAGTTCCTCAGAGAGCAAATGCTAGGGTTTCTGGTAAGTGTATGTTTAACCTTATAAAAAATGCCAAACTGTTTCCAAAGGCAGTTGTACCAATTGATATTCTCACGGACAATGTATGAATGAGAGTTCCAGTTGCTCTATGGCCTGTAAGTTCCTGTTAACCTTTCCGAGCTTCATTATCCTCATCCATAATATGGAGATGGTTATGGTATCCACGTCACCAGGGAAGGATCAAATAATGTTGTGATTAGCCCGGCACCTGGAAAATAGTAAAGCTCATTATCTACTTCCATAGATTACAGATGTGTCACCATGACATGTGTGTTTTAGGCACTTGCCTGACCCTCCAGTTATTTTTATATTTTCTCCATTTTTTTGCCATCACACTTCTTGAAAAAGTGTTCGATACTTTCTGCCTTTTCCTGCTAGTTCATCAACCCATGGCCATGTGACCACTGACCCCACTGATGCTCTGAAAAAACTCTCTCAATGTCCCTCAGCACTTCTATATGGGTAATTCCTAAACCTGCAGCTTGGTTCCAAAAAAGCTCTCCTGAGTCCAGACCCTGATTCTATTGTTTGCTGGACATGAACCTGTTCATGGCCTGCAAAGTCATTTCTCCATCTTTGCTCAACGAAGGCTTTTCCAGACTTCCAGATGATCTTCAAATGCCACCTTCCTCCATCTCTTAATTCCTCGCTTTGCAGAGCACTTCCAATTTCTATTACTAGTATGGCAAAATAAGTATATAAGTATTTAATGTATGAGAATTCATAGCCGTAGCTCAGACTGTAAAGAAAATGCTGCAGTTGAACCTCAAATCTGCTGTTTTCTTTCATGGGACACAAGGCAACTTATGTAATTCTGCTTTGCTCTTCTGAAAACTGGGGGAAAACATAATACCTACCTCATAGAATTGTTGTGAGGATTAAATGAGATAATATGTATAGCCCTCAGAACAGCGCCTGACCCATACTAAGTGCTCAATAAAAGTTAGTTTCTCATTGCGGTAGGGGGAGCACCCCAGATCCTTAGCCCAGAGTCTCACAGTGGTTTTGTCTACATGTTTATAGGGAGGAGTAGAAAAGTCACAGTGGGTCATTTCATAGTGACGATGGTTTTATAATCAGAAGTCTGTCAGCTGAACAAGAAATGTCTATCTCTGCATCCACCTAGTTTTGGAAGACAAAAGAGTTCAGTAATCATTTATGAAACAAAGATGGAATTTGGAGGGCCTGTGTCTGGCCTTGTCACAGGTAAACTATGGGGTCATCCATGATTCTTGTGGGGTCAGAAGAACAAGTGGACAGTTGGTTTTATCTAAGTCATGGGGCCAGGGCTCTTCTTTGCAATAAGCTGTTTCCCAGAACACAAAAGGGTAGGAGATTTTGGAGAACAAAAGATTAGGGGATTAGCCTTCACTGTTTTCTGGAAGCACCAGGGCTCACATAAAGTTCAACATCACCAGTCCCTCCTCTTATTCCATCATGAGGTTGTGCTGGAACGACTCTGTCTGGAAATGAGGAAATGGGGATGTCCAGATCCGCCCCACTGTTAGTCCACGTGTAAAGTTGTCAGCTCAGATTTGGCCCCTGTGCACAAATTCAGCTGGAGACAGAGTTGTTCTCAGGGCTGCTGGATCATGATCCATGAGTAAATCATTTGTTAAGTCAATGGCTGCAGAGTAGCATTTACAGACCTACCTCAGAGACATTGTGAGTTCAGGGCCAGGCCACTGCAATAAAGTGAATATCGCGATAAAGCAAGTCAAATGAAATTTTCTTCCCCAGTGCATATAAAAGTTAGGTTTACACTGTACTGTAGTCCATTAAGTATGGCATAGCATTATGTCTTAAAAAAAAAGTCATATCTTAATTTAAAAAATACCTTATTGCTAAAAAATGTTAACCATCATCTGAGCTTTTAGAGAGTCCTATCACTGACCACAGATCACCATAACAAATATAATAACAATGAAAAAGTTTGTACTATTGTGAGAATGACCAAAATGGGACACAGAGACACAAAGTAAGCAAATGTGTTGGAAAAATGGCACCAGGAGACTTGCTCGATGAAAGGTTGCCACTAACCTCCAATTTGTAAAAAATTGCAGTATCAGCAAAGGACAATAAAACAAGGTCTACCTGTGCAGCTCTGGACAGGATGCATGCCCAACATGTGGGATGCCATTTACCTGTTCTGAGAATCTTGTGAAAGCAGTCTCCTTTGCGGTGTCATCTGCTTCTGGGGGCTTTCATGGAACCCTGGCTTAAGGTCTCCCACTAGAATGGATTTCCATTCAGAGTAAGGCTTATAATTATTTTAATTGTGAAACATAAACCCAAGGTTGTACTACATGTAGTTTTGCAGCAATATGGTGGTTCAGAGAGCAATGAAAGTTCCATTCCTCCTGGTTCAAGATCGGTGTTGAGTGATATCTTTCCAGAAAATTAGGTCTCAAATCTGAAGATCAGGTAAGGGCTACCATGGAGCCTCTGGGAGAAAAGCAGATGTAGCCTGTTGGTAATAAGTATGAGAGTATTTAATAAGACCTTGGCAGTATTTAAGGACATTGGATTATATCAGGTTAGGATCTTCTAAGGTCCAGGAGGAGCAAAGGGATCTTCATTGGGATGGTAATTATTTCATAAGGAGACAGTCAATGTTGAGTGGAGGGGGAGGAAGAAAGAATCATCAGGACTAAAGACAAGACTCTGGGGTGCCTGGGTGGCTCAGTCGTTAAGCGTCTGCCTTTGGCTCGGGTCATGATCCCAGGGTCCTGGGATGGAGCCCCACATCGGGCTCCCTGCTCTGCAGGAAGCCTGCTTCTCCCTCTCACACTCCCCTGCTTGTGTTCCCTCTCTCACTGTGTCTCTCTGTCAAATAAATAAATAAAATCTTTATAAATAAATAAATAAAGACAAGACTTTGGACCAAGGCAGGTTGACTTCCTCAGTGAGCTTGATGAATTCAAGTTTTAGAGCACTATCAATCCATTTCATTTTTCCAGAGGATTGAAGGTGATAAGGACAGTGCAATTTTTGTGAGAAAGGGAATATTCGTTGAATGTCCCACATAACCTCAGCAATGAAATGAGTTCCTCTAACACTGGAGAAGAACAAAAGGATTCCCCCAAGTGACAAAAATTCTTTGTAGTAGAAGCTACAATGATAGCATTAGCCTGGTAGTTTAAAAACAAAAACAAAAATAAAAAAAATTTTTTAAATAATAACTCACTTGTAACTATCTTAAAAATATAAGACTAAGGTTAGAAGATGTTCATGCTCATTAGACTTTGGGAAGTGGATACAACCCACTTGTCAGTGAAAACAGGGACAGAGGGAGCTGTCTCTTATTCTTGTCCTACATTTACATTTTCACCAGGATTATGTTTCTGACCCATGGGGCAATTTGACATTACCTGTTCAATATGAAGGTTTTAGAAGCAACCTCACCAATATGGAGGAGACCTTTAAGATTACCTTTGCCATGATGTGCAATGTTATGGAGGCTGTGGTCAGGTAAGGGATAGAGAAGAGACCCAGTAACCATCTGGGCATCTCCAAAGCTCATCTGAGTGGATCAAATATCCAACATATTTCCAATTAGTTTTATCAGGCTGAGGTATTAGCAGTCGATATGCGCAAAGCTTCCTAAGTAGAGTTTCCATCTCTAAAGAAGGTTGAGCAATGGGAAGTATGCAAGTAATCAAGGAAATTTTTCTTGGGAAGCAGATATTATATTTGTCACACGAGGAGTTTCCTTTAATTTTGATGGTGTGGCTACTATTATGAGCTTCAATTTTGAGAATATTTAATTTCTTGGGTAAAGCCTCCAATAGGCCAGTGATTTGGGTTCCAGTTTTGGTAGGTGACCCAGACCCACTTTATTTCCATAACATAACACAATCATGGACAACTCCAAAAGCACATTGACTATAAGCACATAAGGTGAAGACCCCAAAGCATGTTCTTCCCCTTTGTTTATAAAAAGGGAAAAGGAGAGTGAGTCCAAAACAGGGAATCCAAAAGAGAGGATCGAGAGGATGTGAGGCTTTGAAATGAAGGTATGGAAGGAGAGTAACTAAAGGGTTTGGGAATGGTCTCCTTAGCCATGGCACATAAGGGAGAGACTATAGTGGAAAAATTAGGAGTCCAGTTTCTGCAACAGTCAACGAATTCTGGAAACTCTTGGAGTCATCTTTTGGTCTCAGGAAGAGGGAAATTAATAGTAGCCTTAATTCATTTAGGGAATAACATCTTCCTTTTAGAGGAGATATCATGCCCTAAGATAATGCATTGAGGACTCCATCATTGCATTCTGTTTTTGGAGAGCTTATGGCCCTCTCAGGCAAGACCTTGGAATAAATAATGGTTGGTAATAAATGAGCTGTCAAAATCAGGTGAGCAAAAAAAAAAATGTCATCTATATACTGGATAAAGACAGAACTGCAGGGGAGGGTTAAATCTCTCAGGTCTGTATTTAGGGACCTAGCCAAATAAGTAGGGACCTCAGTAAACCCCTGAGACAAGATGGACCATTGTATTGTTGACTTTTCTGTATGAAGTCAAAATATATGATGCGTCGGGGTTGAAAAATATATTCGAAAAAGCAGAACATAAGCTGATAACTATGAAGCAAGTGGTGTTGGATGGGGAGAATGGCTGGACTCCTTCAGAACTAGAAGAAACCTGAAAGCAACTATTTTGTTGATTGGCCTCAAGCCTTGGACTAGGTGGTATCCCATTTGGCTTCTTCAAGGGGAAGAGGGGGGTTATTATAGGAACTGGATGTGAGTATTGAGACTCCCTTGTTAAGGAGGCCTTGAATTATAGGCTGGAAACCTTAAAGGATTCTTGTTTTGGAGGGTATTATGGTAGAGGGTATTATGCTAAGAGTGATACAGAAGTTCTTTTTCTACTCAGAGAGGTTTAGCCTCCTAGCTTTGGTCTATGTCAGTGGAGTGAGCAGCTCAAAGAAAGTCAAGTATCTACTTGGTACCTGAGGGTTTAAATGGGGTTCAGGATTTTGACAGGAGAAAGAAAAATCTGGTGGTCAATGAGAGTCATGAAAGGGAAAAAAGTGTGAGTAGGGAATCAGGGACCTCAATGGTGAGTTTGTTGCAGAAGCCAAGAATACTGATACTGTAGTTGGAAACCTTTCAAGGAGGTTTACAAGGTAGTGAAGCTGAGCAGAAAGCCATGCTGGGTAGTGAGGGATCCTAGTAAGACAGGAAGAGGTTCAGAGAAAGGCAGTCATGTGATCAATTATCAAGTCCCTCCACAGTATGGTTTTTGTACAAGGGAGAGGGTGGGAAATGAGAGGTGTTAATGGTAGAATGTGTTGTATGTGGTCCACTAGGAAGGGAACGGGGTGCCCATGCATGGGAATGACCGTCTCCTCTTGCATGTTAGTGTAGACACAGGGGGAGGGTCCCTCAGAGAAAGTCATCAGGGAGATGGAATTTGGATTCTTGTTCCCTTTTACATTCTAAAGCCAGGCAATCCCAAATCCAACATCCTTTTTATTGATGTTATCTGCAAGTGTCTCTGTGGGGAGTTTTGGAGGAAGCAGACTGCCCTGACTTGCTTCTCCTAATTAGTTAAGTTGTAAAGGCTTTGGTTTGCACTGTGTTGATTTGACCTTTTCTGCAATGGTGTCCCCGTGGTGTTCAGTGAGTGTACGTTTTCAGAGAGAGGAGTATTTTATTTACATGACATTTTTGGATAGTATCTCTAATTTCTGGTTGTAAGCCATTTACAAAATTAGTTACAAAGAGCGGTTAGTTGTCAAGAGCAAGACTGAAGTAGTTCTTCCCAGCATTTTCTTTTTTTTTTTTTAAAGATTTTATTTATTTATTTATTTATTTATTTGAGAGAGAGAATGAGATAGAGCATGAGAGAGGGGAGGGTCAGAGGGAGAAGTAGACTGCAACAGCCTGAATAAAATCAGTGCCCTTACCTGCTTGTCTTTTGTCTTTGACAGTTTGGTGCTGTGATTGGATGGGGCTGGAAGCCCATCCGGATCCTGGCTTCTCCACCCGGATGCTGAAGCCCCTCCAGCCTGTCATGTTCCTTTCTCATCTGGCATTCCAGGGATCCACGTGAGCCCAGCTCTTGGTCCCCTGCTCAGCCCGATGGAGGAAGGAACATGACAGGCTGGAGGGGCTTCAGCATCCGGGTGGAGAAGCCAGGATCCGGATGGGCTTCCAGCCCCATCCAATCACAGCACCAAACTGTCAAAGACAAAAGACAAGCAGGTAAGGGCACTGATTTTATTCAGGCTGTTGCAGGAGGGAAAGCACCACAGATCCGAAGACCAGAGTGTCTCACCAGTGGTTTCATCTAGATATTTTAGGGAGGAGTGGACAAGCCACAGATGGGTCCTTTCACACTTGGGATGATTTTGCAATCAGAAGGAGTCTGTCAGCTGAACAAGATATGTCTGCCTCTGTGTCTCGCAAGTTTGAGGGAACAAACAGTTCAGCTGATCATTTATGAAATGAAGATAGTAATTTGGAGGGTCTGTATCTGGCCTTGTCACAGGTAAATAATGAAGTCATCCGTGAGTCTTATGGGGGTCACAAGAAAGATTGGACAGTGGCTGTCTTAGTCTGGTAAGGCTGCCATGACAAATATCACAGCCTGGGGGGCTGAAACAACAGAAATTTATTTCTCATGGTTCTCGAGGCTGGAAGTCTGAGATCAAGGTGTTGTCAGGGTTGGTTCCTTCTGAGGCCTCTCTCCTTGGCATGTAGATGACCATCTTCTCGCTTGGACAGCTCACAGGGTTGTCCCTCTCTTTATGTCTGTGTCCTGACCTTCTCTTCTTATAAGGACATCAGTCATAGTGGATTAGGGCCCCATTCTTACGACCTCATTTTAAATTAATCACCTCTTTAAAACCCTGTCTCCAAATGCAGTCACATTCTGAGGTACTGGGGATTAGGAACTCAAGACTTCAACATATGAATTCTGAGGGGATACATTCAGCCAATAACAGTGGGTCTTGTCTAAGTCATGCGGGGAAGGATTGTTCTCTGTAGTAAGTCATTTCCCAGAACACAAAAAGGTGGGAGATTTCAGTCACAAAGTTTGGGGAGATTAACCTTCTCTGTTCTTCAGGAGCCCAAAACTCAGGTGCCATCAGGAAGGAGCCGTTCCTTTGCTCTGCCCCCTAAAGTGTCCATTGGCTGTTGGGGGAAGTGGGTGTAGAAACGGAGAGGGGCGGCCAACAGAATGCGGAGAAGGAAAACAGCATCTGTGGGGCTGGCTGTGGGGGGCGATGTGGTGTGAGGAGGACAAAGGAGAGGACTAAATGAGACAGCCAAGCAGCTGGAGGCCTGACTCTATGAGAAAAGAGATTTTCAGCCGTCACCATGAGATGTGGAACCTGGGAGGGTAAGGGGATTTTTTTCCCCATTAAGTCTTCACTGTGTTCTCTGTAATATCCAATCCCTCACGGTTTCAGAGCCCCCTCAAGCATTTTTTAGTAAATGCATTCATTAGTCTTCAACACCAGTGGAGCCTGATTTGTGTTCCTTTGCGTTCACCCCCTGCTGAGAAAGATCTTGCAGCTGGGGGAGCAGGAAGGCTTTGCTCATTGTGTGTGGGTGGGGATCTCTCACCTACCTGCTCATGGGCAGGTGTCTCATCTCCTTTCTAGACTGTGAGCGCTTTGAATGCAAGGACCTTTGCTTCAACCTTCTGTCTCTTTTGTACATAGCAGAGACTTACATATAAGTAACCTCTAGATCCCTTGGAAAATTCTAGAAATTGGTCACTTATGAATCAATCTAAACCTTTTTCTTTTTTTTGCACTTAATTATGCTTTCAATCTGTACCAGCTCTTGGGGGCACGGAAGTTCTAATTCTTGCATTCCCCACTTGTCCTAAGCAGGCTGAAGCTGCTTGACCATCTAAACCCTTCTGAATTTCTGATCAGTAGCAGTGTTGAAAGAGAAAGGCAAACAGGCAGCTTGCTTTCCCCTTGCACTGCAGATGGGGGGAGCGGGGGGGGGGGGGGGAGGGGCAGGAAAGGGGGCCACCCTAAGAGATCATCAGGGTCCTGGGCCCTGCCTCATTAGCATATGCCTTCCCAGAGCAACAGCTTTGATGATCTGAATGTAGTCCCCAGTTTGGAAATCTGTTGGGAAATGAGACGGGTACCAAGAAGAGAGACCTGGGGGGTGAGGGCAGTGGGGTAGGATGACAAAGCCATCTTTCCACACTGGCCTCCTCCCTCGGAGGCACCCTGGTGATGAGGCCTCCGGGTGCCCCGCTTCCTGCTGCTGCCCCACGCTCTGGGGGACAATGGACTTGACAGCAAAGCAAAGGCCTGGAAACCGGCACGGGAGAGAAAGGCCAGACCCAGCATCTGAGTGTGTTTTCTTTTCCGTAGATGCTGCAAAAGTGAGCAGTAATGACTTGCAGTAACCTCTCAGCGCCAGGATTCCACAAACGCCCTTCCCAAGGCGGGGCTGGGGGGGGCGGGCGGCGGGGAGGGTGCGGGGGGTGGTGGTGCTGGGGCCGCAGCCTGGGGCCGAGCCACTGGACAGCACAGGACAGTTTTTATAGCTCTGTTGGGCCTGACAGTTCTCCAACATAGACAAGCTAGGGGACGGATGGTTTTAAGATCCATTTGTGTACCATTAAATCAAACTGCCTCTCTTTCTAAGGGTTGCTGAATTTCGAACTTGTTAAGCCATCACAGGGGAAAAAAAAAAAAAAAACCCAGAAAAATAAATGCAGTTAGAACATAAAGTTTTCCTTGTGCCAATGTCCTCATATCCTCCCCCTGAAAATGACTCCCCTGGGTACTCACCTTCCACCAAAACATTGTGTTGTCTTGTAAAATAAAAATAAAGCCAGCAGAGCAAGGAGATATAGCAGAAAAAAGTGAAATGTGGCATTCCTTTGACACTGGCCAGTCCACAGCCACGGGACGCAGCACCGTGTCCCACTGAGAACCTGGGTCAACGATGCTCTGAAGTCACTTTAACGAAAGCACCTATGGTACTCATCCCTGTCCAAAAATGTTTTCATTAAGATTCAGCGAGAGTGATGTGCTGGGTCAGCAAATACGACCGTGAAACCAGGACCTGGATGCAAAACACACTTTCTCCCGTTTGTTTTCAGTGTTTGCATCATGGCATTGACATTGGTCCTGGCATCCGTCTGCAGCCCAAAAGCCTGCAACCCAGTCCAGCTGCAGAAGCTGCGTGCGTGCGGAGGTGGTGTGCAGACAGCCCCACAGCGGCAGGGAAGCATCCTCTGTCTACCACTTCCTGCCCAGCCCAGCTGCACCAGGGATGCTGAGGGCAAAGGAGTGGCAGCCCCCGCCCCCACCGCCCCCAACGCAGGGCTGGAGTTCCAGCTAATGAGAGCCGGGACACAGGCGAGACGAAGCCAGTTCTTGTGAGTGATGTGGAGAAATCCACTGTGCTTCGAACAGATCCCTGGATTCTGGGCTTCGTCTCATTTAAGAAAGACATCTGTGTGTATTGTTCAAAGTAAATAAAATCATGAGATGAGAAAGAGGAAAGAGAAATAGTCATGGCTTAATTCTCTGAAGAGAGGAGCTCCGGGGGTCTGGAAAGGGCTTAATTTGGACTTGATCTTCAGACAGAGTAGTCCCCTGTCTGCGGAGGTACTGGGCAGCTGCACAGAACCGGGAGCTGGTGTAGTGGCCGTGCCCTTGAAACTAGCCACTCTGTGTGGCCAGGGATTTGTCCCCACAGCGGGCAGTCGGTAAGTAGACAGATCCATATCCACGTAACACGCGCTCCCTCTGTCCCGAGACAAGCCTCTCGGTCTCAGCATCAGGCATCGTGTTTTCCACGTCCCAGAGCTGGGCCTCTTGTCCTAATGACCCCCACCAGCCCACCCCGTGGAGTTAGAGACCTCACAATCTCCTACGGATGGCATGAGAAGAATTAGGGACCGTGGAAGGTGGAGAAAGGCCAGGACACAACCTTGGGTCAGAGGGCTGGGAATCCCCCCATGGGATTCAGCCCCTTGACATCTGCGTCTTTGGGGGTCAATGCACCAGTGGTACGCCCGTGATTAAACAGACGGGGCCGGGGGGAGCCACATGCGACAGCCACACACTTCTCTGCCAATCTCCTTCTCGAACAGCTCTGAGCTCCTTTCCAACCACAAAACGGCTGGAGCCAGTCTGAGTGCTGTTTACTCATCCTCTACTAAGTCGGTGAGCAGCAAAAGGCAGGAAAGTGGGCAAAACCCGGCAAGAGTCTTGGAATGAAGCACAAACCGCCGGAACAAATGGATGCCTAGGGCTCATCAAGCAGCGGGTGGATCCGAATGTGCTCTGGAGTAGGCTCAAGGGCTCCCGGTTGGCAGAAAGGCGCAGGAAGGACGCCTTCTCCCCGTGGAGGGTGGACAAGCTCCAGGAGGGTGCAGAGGTCCCCGATGCATGAAGTGAGGTCTGAATGTCTCCAGGAGCTTAGGGCAGAGGGAAAGGGAGGTTCTCACAGGGAACCCCTCGGCCAGGCCCAGAGCCTGGGAGGAAGGTGTCCAGGGGGCTCTCACTTCCCAACGTGGAACTGGGCCATCCACCAACAAACGTGGGAATGCAGGGTGGGGCTGGGCACCCACAGGACGCCGAGAGCCGCAACACCGCCAAAGGAGGCCAAGGATCAGGAGAGAAGTACCGTGAAAGGTGACACTTACTCAACAGGTTACTTAACACTGAAGCAAACCGGGAGAAAGGTTAGTTTATATCCGAAGCTGTTCTATGCAACTCATTCACTCCCTCCCTCATTCTCCTATTGGTTCCCTCAGACATTTCAACAAGTTCCCTATCTGTGCACCTGCGCACGGATAGGACCCCTGAGGAGACAAAAGGAAGGGAAACACCCTTGGTCACTTCACTTCTAGGCTGTGGCGTCCCGTCACTGAAAAGTACTTTCTGTTGCCTGGTGAGCATGAACGTTGACACGGACATTCAGAAAATGGTCCTCTTGCAGTGAAGTAAGAAATTCGATCTTATTGGAAGATGCTCCCCTCTGACACCCATGCTCCGAGGGCCTCATCCAGAGCTGGCCCCGCGTCAGCTGCAGAATTCTTGCTGACCTCGGCATTCCCTTTGTCTCTTCTAGTCTTCAGGTCCTGACAAGTGCATGAATTTTCCCGAAATTTTCATGTAACACAAAAGAAACGTTTGTGCCGTGGAACTTTGTGGGGGGGGTTGGTGTCTTGCCTGGGGCTTGTGACTGGTCACTTGTATTCATCTGCTGAGCTGTGCTGGAAAAAGGGCTGGGGACACCTGCTACTATCACATGGCTGGAGGAGGTCATGGGTGAGGTAGGGGAATGCCCCGGGGCTGAACTCAGGGGACCTGGGTGTCAGCACCTGTCCTGCCACCCCCTGGCTCTTGGTGTCTCCTTCTCACTGCTGTGGGAAAAAAAGCAGGGAAAAGGAATGGGTTCAGACCAGGGTCTCTCAGCCGTGGCACTATCGATGTCTTGGGACAGATCCTTCTTTGCTGTGGGGGCTCTCCTGTGTATTGTAGGATGTCTGGCAGCATCTCGGGTCTCCACCCAGTAGATGGCAATAGCTCTCCCTCCAGCTGCAACAATCAAATGTCTGCAGTTATCGATAAAGGGGAGGATTATCCCCCGTCGAAAACCACGGGTATAGACCAGCGTTGTCCAAGCCAGAAGCCAGACGTGACCACGGAGCATGTGAAAGGTGGCTAGTTCCAACTGAGATGCACTCTAAGTAGATAACGTACACTGGAATTCAAACATTTTAATGGAAAACAGAAAAGAATGTAAACTATCCCATGATTATTTTATATGGATATATTTTTGTATTTTATATTGATTCCATGTTGCAGTGGTAGTATTTTTAATACACTGAGTTACAAAGGATAAAAATTATAAGCATGGGGGCACCTGGGTGGCTCAGTCGGTTAAGCATCTGCCTTCGGCTCAGGTCGTGATCTCAGGGTCCTGGGATCGAGCCCCACGTGGGACTCCCTGCTCAGTGGGGAGTCTGCTTCTCCCTCTCCCTCTCCCTCCCCTCCCTGCTTGGGCTCTCTCTCTCTCTCTCAAATAAATAAATAAAATTTTTTTGAAAAATTATAAGCATGAATTTTACCTTTTTTTTTTTTTTTTACTTTTTATAATGTGGCTACTAAAAAAAAAAATTGAAAATAATGGCTCCATCTGTGGGGCATTGGATTTCTGTTGTTCAGCGCAAGTCTAGACACTGCTGGCCAAGGCCCTCCCTGATCAGTAGCCCAAATTCCCTGCGAATGACTTACTACTGCAGGAGCAAAGCAATCGTTCTCCAGCTCAATCTGCTGTTGTGACGGACCAGACGGTTGAGGCATGACAGGGGATGGACACAGAAGCCTGTCAGAGAATCTCCGATGCTTGGCCTGAGGTGCATTTGAGTCTCTCTCCTCCTTGATAAACGAAGCAAAATCTGCAGTGTCAGCATTTAGAGGCAACGCCCTGCTTCATCCCACAAAGGAAGCAGCCCCAACTGTCAACATCCTGCTCTGGTCTGCTGATGGATGCAACAGACCCTGAACACCCACGCAGAAACCCAGGCAAGCCTGCCTCCCCTTGGTAATTTTCCGCTTCCACCAACCCATAGTGGAGCCTGGGTCCCACATGCTCTCTCTGTAACCAGGAGAGCTGGGTCCTAAAGGACCTGGTGGAGAGCTTATTGGATAAGCCACCTCTCTTAATTCCCACAGTAGTTATGTTAGCTGGACGTTAGGATGTCTCCATTATATTTACACGTGGCCAATAGGAATTTTGCTCCAGAAATTAAGGCCAGAAGAAATGTTAATTTCTTCATTTCTATTAAAGCAAATGAATTCAACCCTAGCTTTTTGTTACTCTCACTTCCCATCCCGGTTCTTGCAATTGTTCAAGAGGCAGAGATGGTTCCAGGGTCACAAGCAAAGGAGAACATTCGAGGTGGGGCCCCCTAATTTTCTGTCCCCCTCGTAATCCCTGACATGTCATTGCGATGGCCCACTGGGTACCTTGAGGAGTCTGCATGCTGCCTATAGGGAGCCAAGCAGCCGTTCCCTTCCCAGGTTTGGCCACCTTCCTGAAAGCTGGACTGTGACAAACCAGGACTCAGATTCTTGGGGCTCCTTCTAGAATCCCCAACCCACCAACGCTTTCTTAGCCCCTGGAAAGCACTCTCGTTCTCCTCTTGCTGAAAAACAAAACAGGAACAGAACAAAGACTGCCAGCCTCCATTCCCTCCACCCCTTGCCCCACACCCTGCACACACACCCCATCTTCTGGACACTAGCTAGCATTTTCTGCTAAATGACTTTAAGCTTTCAAAACAAACCCCAGAGGGTGGGTTTGGATTCGGGAAAAACCCTACTGTCAATCCTGCACCACAAACCTCCCAGCAAGATAAGGACCTCAAAGACCTGAACTTCTGGGAATGGAGGCCTTAAGAAAAAGGCAACAGACACAATGCAATTAAAATCTATAAATTATGCCGTTCCCACAAGTGGAGAAAGCGAGGTTCAGCGGGGTCAAGTGACTTGCTCCAGATCACATTTCTGGTAAGTGTCAGAGGAGGGACTCAAACCCAGGACCCCTGACTCCACCTAAATACATCATGTCCTGCCCTCCCTCTTCCCTCTTCCAAGCTTTACCCCCAGAGCACCAGGGAGCATGGAAGGAGACCTGCCAGCTCTTTGTAATCATATGCTGATGACCCTAAGGAGGGGCAGCTGGACCTCCAGGCCCCCATCTCTATTCCTAGAAGCACTGTCCTCTAAGGACACTCTTACGATTATGTGGTTACCACACTCCAGCCGACCAAGGTAGAACGCACTTCCCTTACTTCCGTGAGCATAGCTCGGATTCTCTGGAACACTTAAACAAGACTGTTGAGAGCTGATGGGGCACCCGGCTGGCTCAGTCGGTGGAGCACACAGTCCTTGATCTCAGGGTCGTGAGTTCAATCCCCGTGTTGGGCATAGAGTTTACTTAAAATAAATAAGTAAATAAAGACAGACTTTAGGGGGGGGAAAAAAGATTTTACTTAAAATAAATAAATCAAGGCAGACTTAAAAAAAAACTTGTTAACACATAACTAATTAGATCATCTGATTTACAATAGCTCTCTAGAGAAATGGTTAAAAAAAAAAAAAGCAGTCAATGAAACCCATAGGTGCTTCAAGGATTCTACAAATATGTGATTCCTACTGCAGTTTTGTTTTGTTTTGTTTTAATTGGGTCATCGTGGATGGAAGGGTTCATTAGAAAAGCCAGTTTAGGGGAAGTATGGAAATGCAGGACCATATTATCTTATGCAGTGATTATCAGCCACGGTAACTGAATGGCTGACCAAAGTTCTCTATCATAAAATTATAGAATCAATCTTAAAATTGGAAAGGATGTTTGCCATGTGAGTAGGCCCAACTCGTGGGTTGTGCAGGAATATTCACTTGGATATCTGCCTCTCTGGGCTGTGAAGTCTATTAAGGCAGCAAAAACAGAGAGTGGTGGCTTATGTCCCCACAAGGGACCAGACTCACAGACCCTATAAATGGGTTCAGCAAAGGTTTCTATTGAATTTTAAGGAAGAAATGTACTACTTTACTCAATACTCTTGCAAAATGCTACACCAATAAAAAGAACTGAGGACCTACCTATAAAAAACGTAGCTTAAAATATGAGAGAATATGCAATACAAGCAAATAAAAATCAAGCACACTGTCACTCCTTACAACACCAGGTGCCTGTTAAAAATTATATCAATAAAAATTGAGTTTCACTAACCACAAAGGTTGAATGAAAAAAGCCAGACAAAAGAGTGCGTATTGAACAGCCCTATGTATATACAGTTAAAAATGGGCAAAACTAGCTGTGGACCACAGTCAGGAGGTGCCCCAAAAAATTAAAAATGGAATTATCACACGACCCAACAATTCCAGTTTGGGGTGTGCATCCAAAAGACTGAAAGCAGGGTCTCGAAGAGGTACTTTACACTCATGCTTACGGCAGCACCATTCACAATACTCAAAAGATGGCAGCTACCCAAGTGTTCATCCATGGGTGAGTGATAAATAAAATGTGGTCTATGCGTACAATGCGGTATTATTCAGCCCTAAAAAGGAAGGAAGCTCTGACACAAGCTATACAACATGGATGAACCTTGAGGACATGACACTGAGTGACATAAGCCACTCACCAAAGAACAAATACTGTATGATTCCACGCATACAAAGGTCCTAGAGTGGTCAAAAGTAGAGAGCAGAAAGTCAAAGGGCGGCTGCCAGGAGCTCGGGGCTGGGGGTGGGGGACAGGGAGCAGGGAATGGGGCGTTAGTGCAGAATTTCAGTTTTGCAGGATGAAGACAGTTCTGAAGATGGGTGGTGGTGTTGGTGACACAGCCATGTAAAATAAAAGTAGGGAATGCCACTAACCTGTACAGATAAACATGGCTAAGATGAGAAATTTTATGTTTTGTGCATTTTACCACAATTAACACGATTTTTTTTAAAGAGGAAAAAAACCAGGAAAAAATAAACCATGGTGTGAGATGCGGTCTCACGCTGGAAAAAGGGGCACAGGACGGGCTCCCGGGTGAGGTCGTGCTCTGTTTCTTGTTCCAAGTGCTGGTCATATGAGTGTTTTCAATTTGTGAACTTTTAGCAAATTACACATCTAGGCTTTTGGAACTTTTCTTAATTTTTTGAAGCTTGTTACACTTAAACGTTAAAAAAAATTTACATTAACAAAAATAAAAACCCAATTATACAAGAAAGGCCACAAAAAATGCCAAGATAGTCTAAAGTCTGTAATAACATAGGATAGACTGACTATGAGCTTTTGCTCACATTTTGTTCAATCATAGCTTCTGGAGCTCCCAAGTTTATGAAGCAACTTCTATTTTTGTTTTCATTGCCACTTCTGTTAATGGCCAAGACCATCAGATGAAAATCAGATTTATTTTTTTTTTTTTTAACTTTCTTTCAGGAGTCCCTACCCCCAAAGGCTGCTTGGCAAAATCCAGGCTTAGTCAGGCAGTCAGAATGAGAATGATGAGGGTGTGTGGGGAGCTCGTGGTGTGAGCTTTGTAGGGATTAGGTAAATCACAGGTGCACCCTCACCTGAACCAGCCAGCAGCTTACTCATTAATCAGGTGCTTACCAGGCGGGCGCTCCAAGTTCCCCTCTCGGCCTGGCAGGCTAGTGGCTTTGGACTGGTTCCCAGTTTGGGGCTCCCCTGCCAGGTCCCCTTTTCCACTCCAGCCAAAACTTCTCCCTGCAGGTATCCAGACCATAAACCCCAGGGTTCTATCAGATTCTATCCACCACTGGATTCCCCAGGCAGAGTTGACTTCTCAGGTTTCTCCTCCCTGGTTTGTGTGTGTGTGTGCGTATGTGTGTTTTCACACTTTATCCAAGGTCTGCTCCCCCACACTGTTCTCACAGCTCAGGTTGTGATCTGAACTGGTTTCTCCATAAGAGGGCCCAAATCTCCACTCTCTGCTTCCTCGTCTTTCTCCCAAAGCTTTTATTTGTACTTCTATCCCAAATTCCTTCACTTATCAAAACGTAAGTCCAGATAAGGCATAGAGCGCTCACAGAAGCCAATTCTACGTTTCATTTCCTTTCGGGCCTTTTAATCCAGTCTTTTAAAAAATAATAATATTGATGTTTTACAATATGCTAAGCACCAAACTCTTGAAATAATGCTCATGACATCTGCATTCATCAAGGAGGATGCTGAGGGTCAGAGAAGTTATTGGCCTCTGATCCTACAAAGTGGATCAACAAAGCCAAGACACGAGCTTGCCTGGGTTTGGCATGCGACTCTATTATATCAGGTGTACTTGGAGCCTCGCCTACATTCTCATGAGTTGAGGTCCTACTGTTGAGTGCTTCTGCCATTTTCCCCTAGGAAATGCCAAGACATTTGGAACTTGCTGGCTTCCTCCAACCACTGTTAGAACATTAACAGGGAATCATGGAAGGTCAGGGATTTAAAGACCTCTCAGAGGTCTTTTGTGCTAAACATCATCTCTAAGCCCAGGGCCCTCCATTGACCTTTGATTTTACCCAAATAAAACCAGAGAGCAGATGTGTGCACTTCAGCAGGAGCCAGGCTTTGGGGAAACACTTCTCCAGAGTTGGCACTGGCCTCGTAGCAGATGTTCTGAAAGCAGAAAGTGAGTAACTTCAGAACGAGGCAGAGAAACATCTCTCCAGCCACACCATACCATCTTTAAGTTCGGGGATGGGGGGCATAGGGGGTGGGGCGCTGGCAATAAAACAAACCAAATCTTGAGATAGAATAGAATAACATGAAGTTATCTCAAACCCAGTTCTGTTTCCCAGAGGGAGCCAGCAATAAGAGCTTTACCCTTTACATGCCAGGTGCTTACGGCTCGGGAGCAGGACCGGCTGCCTCTGTCAGGCCTGCATCAGATCGCACGAGGCCCTTTAGAAAGCTACTGCCTACGTCTGGGGCCGAGTCAGCACCATCGGGCACCCAGAGACAAATAAGGCCAAAATTTCAGGTCAGTTCTTTCAAATGAGAGGACACTTTCTTTATTTTTATGTTTCAGAATTTGCTCCAGATTTTCAGAAGGGAGGGGGAAAAAAAAAAACTCCATTCTTTGTTTCCTAATGACAGACAACAATTTAAAGACCTCGGTGCAACTGGAGAGCCAAATAAAATTTAAAAAAAGAATTTTAAGTGCTTCTTTTCCATTTCTGCAGGGAGTGAAAATGGTCTAACTGCTTACACGTTACATGAAAACCCAGCCCGGGGGCGCCTGGGTGGCTCAGTCCGTCAAGCATCTGCCTTCGGCTCAGGTCGTGATCCCAGGGTCCTGAGATCGAGCCCCACACGGGGCTCCCGGCTCAGCAGGGAGTCTGCTTCTTCCTCTGCCTCTCCCCCTGCTTGTGCTCCCTGTGTGTCTCTCATGCAAATGAATAAATAAAATCTTTTTTAAAAAAAAGAAAAAGAAAGAAAACCCAGCCCGTTAACTCACAACTCCATCCTACCTTCTCCACTTTCTGGTCTCCTCACCCCTGGACAGGGCAGGAGCGAGCCGGGGTTTGCCCCCAGTAGCCAGCTGCGATTCCCCAGGACTCAGTGCATCGTCTCTGTGACCACCCGCCCCAGTTTAAGAAAAGCTGGAGAAGACCAGGGCCGCACTCTCTTTTACACTGTCCCCACCTCCCTCCCCCGAAGCTCCACTGTAGAAAACATTCTAAACTTGTGAACACTAACTTTTGCACTGCTTCCTGCCAAGCAGCAAAGTCCTAGCGCGATGCTTCACTTGGGCCAGATTTGGGCCTATTGGAAGGAAATAGCGAGTTCCTCTTTTAGCTGCTTTCCATCACTTCTGGAGACAAGCTTCCCAGCTACCAAAACAAAATGTTTCCCAGTTTTTCCTCCCACACCTATGAACTTTGTTCCTTGATGAAGTCCCGGATTCCCCTCGAAACAGAACTGGACTACGTCCAACCAATTTCTTCAGGTTCTTCAAACATTAACTCAACAGATGTGCTTCCAAGAGGTTTGTGTGTCCTCCCTCCCTTTCTTTCTGGGTTTCGAGTTGGTTCTGGAGGCTCCACCGGGGACGTCTGAGGGGTGCGTCAGCAGCATTCAGCCTGCCTTCACCAGGAGGGCAGGAGAAGGAAGCCCCTTGGTGCGCACAGCTGACGGGCACTGTGCTTGCTTCTCTGGACACAGAGGGAGCCGGGAGCCGGACACTCCAGAACTGGAAGAGCCCGGTTATTCTACCCCTGGCAGTGAAACATTGGAGCATTTCGCTCACAGCCAGACATACCGAAGCTGCCTGACTTTTGACATTGCCCACCTCCCCCCACCCCGGCCAAGAGCAAAGGTTCTTTGAGCTGTCTGCAGGGAAGGAGCCAGCTTCCTCGGAAGAAGACTAGCTGGGGACCCTCCATGAAGGCCTGGGGCGTCTGTTCACAACCGAGCCTGAAATCTTAGAGGCAGGAGCCGTTAGGGGGCGGCATGTGCTAATCCTAACTCGCAGAAACTCCTTTCTGCAATTACAGGGTGCCTCAAAGAACACCAGCACCTGGGTTCCAGAGTCAGCAAAAAAAACAAGTTAGAAAGACGCGAGGGGAGGGGAGGGGCGGAGTGGGAGACAGAGCAACATCCCTCTGAGCCCAAAGCCCTGGCAGTGAAACACCGCTCTTGAAAGAGCCAGGCTGCATGTCCTGGCACATGCTGTGCATATAAAACTACAGAGATACAGGCTTCTGAGAGAAGCCAACACCTCCTGCCCCATCAGACCACACTGGACGGGCTCCCTGGCCTCTGGGCAGAGAAGCCAGGGTGAGTGCCCAGAGCTGAGAACAGAGCAGGGTGTGGGGGGCGCGGGCGAGATGCCCCTTGTCACTTGGCTCTTCAGCCTTCTGGAATGAGAGGACAAAGGAGTTCCTTGATGCCGGCAGACACTCGGGGGCACGGCTGGGTTTTACAAGGAAGGATGCAATGCGATCTCTCCAATCGGGGTAGGTCATCTTTGCCTGTCTATGAGGTGACCCAGTTCTGCGACCAGTGCTTGGCTCTGAACTGACGTGTATCACGCTCCCAGCTCACCAACCGCGGGCCTTGCCAGAGAGGTAAGAATGTGGCATCCTTCCACAAGACAAATGCGAGCTGGCACCTGGGTGGACGCCTCCTGTAAGAACAGCTCTACATCACAAAGGGCTCCCAGCAGCAAAGATTGGCCTTTGTCCCTCCTCCCACAGCACACCTTTCTGATTCACCAAGGGTCCCACCCAAAGGGAGAGCTCGGGCCTGCTGGAAAGGAAGAACCTAGAGCTGTGGGCCTGGCCTGTGTCCAGGACACCAGAGGCAGAGAGCCCGAGGGGGCTTGTGCAGCCTTCCTCATTTCTTCCCACGAGCTCTTCAGGACAGCCCCGATTCGGGATGCCATGGGATTTGGAGACCTTTGAATGACCGTGCCCCCCAAAGGCAGGCAGATTCGAGTGGCAAGCTGAAAGTGACAGGTGACCGAAT
Organism: Neomonachus schauinslandi; assembly: GCF_002201575.2. Classification (NCBI taxonomy): domain Eukaryota; kingdom Metazoa; phylum Chordata; class Mammalia; order Carnivora; family Phocidae; genus Neomonachus; species Neomonachus schauinslandi. Next base: position 125,874,855 of record NC_058410.1, read on the forward strand.
TCCCAGCACCGAGCTCTCACTACGTGCACAGGCCCCAGGGTCCTCACTCCCTTCTCCTCCCATCATCCATCCATCCCCCACCACGCCCTCCCCCGACCCCAGACTCCTTTTATTTCCTCTCCTCCCTGAGATACAGCCACCCTGGCCTCAGAACACAGCAGGCGTGGCCCTCACTAGTCCCACTATGCCTGACATTTCCCTGTGGAGAGATTACTGGTGATGGAGCATCAGTCACAAACGGCTCGTTCTCAAATCCTGCCCACCGAAAGCCAGGCTTAGGACAAGACCAGGCAGGGTAGTGAGCCTGACGGCGCCGGGACCTCTGAGCGCCCCCAATTCTGCACGCTTGGCCACTGGTGCCAAAGGCCTTCCTCCTCCTTCCTCCTCCTTCCTCCTCCTTCCTCATTTAATCCAGTGGTTTCAAGTGAAAAAGATGAGGGAGCCTCTACACAAGGGACATGCTAATTATAGAAGTAACACTCACCATCTAGAATAGAATGCACTTGGAACTGAATGGGGAACTTCACGTTGCTGGGAGGGCTTCCAATTTCCAACAGTATCGGGCTAGGTATTCAGACTCACTTTCCCACTAAAAACAACGTCAAGAGCTGGACAAAATGGAAAAGAACTCCAAACCTTTCTGTTTTATTTCTTCAACACAGAGAAGTAGAATATTGGCCGTTGGTGCAGGGAATGATGACAGTCAACCATTCCTCTCTGATCATATCAGCATCAGAAACAAGCTTACTGGTGCTGTAATTCAAACATTAAACCGGCTTTGCAGTTTTCACAAAATTGCTTTTACAGATTATCAAAAAAAACTATTAAGCCAGACAAAAATTATGTTGTTTGAATATTGGTGTGATTCGTTTGTTTGTTTAAGACTAAGTCCACCAACCAAAAGAAGACAGCACTGTTCTAATCCCTCAGGGGCTCCTCTTGTCTGCCTCGCTGCTGTACCGTTCCCATACAGAGACCACTATAGAAACCACTTGCCCTTATTTGCAACCAACGGAAGAAACCATTCAACTCTGCTCCAACCCCCATCCCATGTCTGTATTAAACTATTATTAGATATTCTTTTGACTTTAAATGTTACATTTTTAGTCCCACTCACCAATAAGGCCTTATTCTAGACCGTCTGTCTAGATTTGGAGCACGTTCTTCAGCTCCCCAAGCCTGTTCCCTCATCTCTAAAATAGTAGTAATCATAGTAAGTACCTCATACTGTTGTAGGGATTAAATAAGATAACACAGATAAATAATCGGGCACCCTATACCTAGCCAATTCGTGTTCCTTGTTACTATTGTTATTAGTATGAGTATTAAGATTAATACAGAAAAGATTATCGCCATCATCTTATTCAACCAAACATCCAATGTCTGAACCTCTTCTGAAACATTCCACCAAGCACTCGAACTTTTCCAATGAGAGGGACATACTTCTGCATGAAGCAGTCCAGTCCATCTCTGGACATCCTTGACTGGTCCAAAGTTTCTTCCTCATATGTTGAAAATGAAGTCCAGGGCACCTGGGTGGCTCACTTGATTGAGTATCTGCCTTCGGCTTGGATCATGGTCTCGGGGTCCTGGGATCGACCTGTGTCAAGCTCCCTGCCCAATGGGGAGTCTGCTTCTTCCTCTCCTTCTGCCCTTCCCCCTCTTCATGTTCTCTCTCTCTCTCTGTCTCTCTCTCTCTCTCTCAAATAAATAGTCTTAAAAAAAAAAAAAAAAGAGGGGCACCTGGGTGGCTCAGTCGTTAAGCGCCTGCCTTCGGCTCAGGTCATGATCCCAGGGTCCTGGGATCAAGCCCCACATCGGGCTCCCTGCTCCACGGGAGGTCTGCTTCTCCCTCTCCCACTCCCCCTGCTTGTGTTCCCTCTCTTGCTGTGTCTCTCACTGTCAAATAAATAATAAAATAAAATCTTAAAAAAAAAAAAAAGAAAATGAAGGCCAACTAACTCCAGGGACTTAGGCCAACTCCAGGGACTTAGTCTTCGTTGGAGCCAAAGTCTAATCTCTCTTCCTCAATATTTGAATATGGTTATCACATCTTTTTTTCACCTCCCTATCCATCCCTAGCTCTTTCAACCTTTCTGGCACAGTGTGGTCTCAAGTCCCTCACCGTCCCAGTTGCTCTTGGCAAACGTGGATGGTGGCTGTTTCCCTTGTAAGTGTGATGCCTGACCAGCTCAGCTCCCTCCAGACCCTAAGCTTCTCTGATGCAACCTCACACCCACTGAGCATTTGTGGGGGAGGGGTCACACCTACTGGCAGCTCCTTCTTACTCTACTCTTGGCTGAAACCCTTTTAAGTCTTCTTCACTGCTCCAGCCACATCCCCCCCATCCTGGTCTTGGGCCATTCATTTTCTCACAAGCGAAAAAAGGGACATATTTTCTTCTTAGATTCAGCCCATCTTCAAGCCTTCCAAGACATGTTCAGGTCCTGTTGAGAAGCCAACGAATTTTGCAGAGTGACCTTCATGACTTCATATGGGTGATGTATGATGAAAGTGTTGGACAAGATGCAGCTGGAGAGCCCTCTCTTCTTGGGGGGATATGCAGCTCTGATATTGTGAACCCTCCCCCTCAGTTATCTCCCCCAGGCCATCCTGCTCCACTGTCTTCTGTCTCTGAACCATCTTCTGCCCATTTTAGGCCTCCTAAGTGAGTGGTAAGGAGGACATCAAAAGCCTTTGGGACAAGGGGGAAGGAAACAGTCACAGGAGGAAGGAAGAAAAAGAAGAAAAAACTGAAGCACAAAAGTGTAGTTGAACAACAACGGCAAAAAAGAGTGAGCAAAACAGGGACAATAAAGAAGGAAAAAACAAATTAAGACAAATAATTGGCTAAGTTAAAAAGAGAAGAGGGAGAAAATGTTGGAGGAAGTAGAAATAGGCTAACAAAGAATTTTAAGTGCAGCCACTATGGAAAATAATATGAAACTTCCTTAAAAAATTAAAAATAGAACTAACATATGACCCAGCAATCCTACTTCTGGGTATATACCCAAAGGAAATAAATTAGGTTCACGAAGAGTTATCTGCATTCCCATGATTTATTCACAACAGGCAAGACTTGGACACAACCTAAGTGTCCTTTGGCAGATGAATGGATAAAGAAAAGGTGATACATACGGGTGATGAAATATGATCCAGCCTTTAAAAAGAAGGAGATCCAGGGGTGCCTGGGTGACTCAGTAGGTTAAGTGTCTGCCTTCAGCTCAGGTCATGATCCCAGGATCCTGGGATCAAGCCCTGCATCAGGCTCCCTGCTCAGTGGGGAGTCTGCTTCTACCTCTCCCTCTGCCCCTCTACCCCATTCATGCTCTCTCTCTCAAATAAATAAATAAAATCTTAAAAACACATACACACACAAACAAAAAGGAGATCCTGCCTTTTGCGACAACTTGGATGGACCTGGAAGACACTGTGCTACATGAAGTAAGCCAGACATAGAAGTAGACATACTATATGATTTCATTTATACGCAGAATGTAAAACAGTCAAATTCATAGGAGCAGAGAGTAGAACGGTGGTTGCTAGGGGCAGAGGGAAGGCAGAAAAGGGGTGATGTTAGTCAAAGGGTTTCAGTTATGCGAGGTGAGTAAGTTCCAGAGATAAGTTCTAGAGATCTAATGCACAGCATGGTGACTATAGTTAACAGTACTTGAAAGTTGCAAAGAGGAGAGGTCTAAGATGAAATCTTTGCACTACACGCTCACTCACACACACACAATCATTAGCTTGATTGTGGTGATCTTTTCATAGTATATACATATATCAAAACATCAAGTTGTATACCTTAAATATTCACACTTTTTATATGTCAAAGATATCCCCGTAAAGCTGTTTAAAAAAAGAATTTTAAAATGACAAGCGGAAAGCACAGTGTAACAAGACCAGCAAGATGGAGACGAGGAAAGGCAGCAGAAAAGGCAGAACACGATGCTAGTAATAGGGTCGCTGAAGCGGCCACGGCTGCCAGACGGAGACGTCCTCCAGGCCGGCCCTCCTGCCCCGTGATGGGAACTGAGCACCCGCTTTCCATGCATGCTACCAGTGTGGCTGATGGTGACCCCCTTCAGACAGACGCAAGAGCTTCCCCGCCACGACACATTTTGATCTAAACACACGGGTTGCGCAGCGGGACGTTTGCACTTCCCGAAGGTCTTTGGGCATAAGAAAGAGACACATCAGTCTTTGCTGAAAACAACCTCCTGGGAAGGAGGGCCTGAAGTGAAAATCAGCCTCGAAAACAAACCTTGATCCTACTACATTGTGTAACTCAGCCCAAGCCCTGCACCTCGTCTTGTTTGAGGCTCTCCAAACATTTGTGGAATGCAGCTTTTCGCTAGTGGCTTACCGAATGGACAGCTTCGCCTCGGAAGCAGAGCTCTGCACATTTTGTGAACTAGCCCCAACCATCGGGGGCGGATCTTAGCCACGCGCCACATTCAGTGGCCAGAAATGGGCTCAGGCCTACCTGCCTGCCGCCTTGTACGGGCATTACATGTCTGTCTGGATCAGTTTCTTCCTCTGGAAAACAGAAATGAATGGGGGAGGATAACGCTAACGCATTTATTCCCATGAGATTTTGGGTGCTCTGTGAGAGAGCGAGGCCGTTTGCTTATACATGCACCACTCGTTAAGTCATACCCCCCGAAGTTTGATACGCTTGCTAGATCTGCCCCCACAGATCTGTAAAACCAACCAAAATAAGAGAGTATTACAGAGCACCAAATGTTCAGAAGACATTTCTTTAGAGCAATACTTCCGCAATATTTTTGTGTGCAACCTAGAGCCAAAAACCACGTTTTACATCTTTGTCCAGAACAGATGCACACACATGCACATGCCGCTGAAACAAACATTTTATTTCACTGACTATACGGGGACATAGGCTCTGGCATTTTCCACTCTGTTTCATTGTTTATTTTTTTTTTTAAGGTTTTATTTATTTGACAGAGAGAGACAGAGAAAGAGGGAACACAAAGAGGGGGAGTGGGAGAAGGAGAAGCAGGCTTCCTGCTGAGCAGAGAGCCCGATGCGGGGCTCCATCCCAGGACCCCGGGATCATGACCTGAGCCGAAGGCAGACGCTTAACAACTGAGCCACCTGGGCGCCCCTGTTTCATTGTCTAAATACTGGACATAACTTACTCACACATGACAATTCACAGCTCAAAAAACATTGGCTAGGGGGTTTCCAAATAGAGATAACAGACTGAACATACATGTGGATCACCCCTCCCTTTGGAGATCCTATTAAAATGGCAATAAAGGAACAAAAGGGCATGAACCCACAACGACAAAGAGCACAAAGAGGGATATCAGCAAGTAGGAGACTTAAACAAGTTTTTAGAAGACCGATCATCAGGTTTTCGTCACAGTGAATGGCAGAAAAACCCACACAGGTACAGTGGACATTTTGGTTGCCTACCAATAGCACTTGCCTTATTGTTCCTTCTAATAGGATTCAGATTTTATTTAAAATCCCCATGTTCTACTGCAAAGCCATGTTGTCAGAGAAGACCAACCTCATCTTCAGTTCCGGGGCATAGACCTCGATCAGTGTAGGGCGATGATATTAATTTTATTCCTCTTGTCGAGTGATTTCTTTTGGAAGGGGCATAACATCTAATTTGGGACGTGGGGCCATGAAGGAAAGTCTGCCAAGGAAAGGGACTGATTCTGGGACATATTCCACAGTTTACAACAGAGTCAGAGGAAGAAATAGTCCGGATTTCTGCCTCTATAAACACTGTTGCCATATTTTTCCTACAAAGGGAATTACCGATGTATGCCAGCAGAATTTTGGGGTGGGGAGGGTGTGCTTAAATCCTGGGTCCCTGATGATGTAATTCATCAGAGACACCTTATTTCAGGACTTCTTATTATGCAAGATAATAAATCCACTCATAGTATGAGCCACTTTTAGTTGGGCTTTGTTTAGTATCAGCAAAGCATCCCAACTAACACCCCATGGCACATCACTGTAAAATTCTATAACACTAGGGACAAACTGAGGAGCTTTGAACTTCCAAGGAGGGGAAAGCCAGGTAATATACAAAGAAATAAGAATGAAAATGGTTTTGGACAGCAAGTATAATATTGGATGCTAAAAGAATAATCAATGACTTCAAAAAGCCATTTTCTACCTTGAATTCTGTAACCAACCAAACTATTAGTCAAGCATGAAAGCAGGTAGAAGCATTTTTAGATATTCAAGGATTAAGAAAATTATCTCCCATGCACCTTTTCCTAAGACTAGTAGTTGATGGGTTTCAGGGGAAGAAAAGAACAAAAAGGAAGAATAAGACAGGATAGGGATCTAGGAAGCAGTGACCCCAATCAGTAGGGTGGGAAAGACGCCAAGTATGCTGCAGGTCTCGAGAATAACCAGTCCAGTGGGAGCAGAAAGATGGAGAGATCCAGGAAAAAAAACAATTAGGCTTGACAGAGTAGATAATGTGGCAGATCTAGTGACAAAGAGATAATCAGGAAGAAGTTAGAGATATAATATTAATGATTTATTGCTGCATGACAAATTACCCCAAGACTTACAGATAATAAACATTTATTATCTCATAGGTTCTGAGGGTCAGGAATCTGGGAGCAACTTAGCTGAGAGACTCTGGCTCACATTCTCTGCTGAGGTTGCAGGCAAGATGTCAGCTGGGGCTCCAGCTGACTCCCAGTCCAGTCAACTGGGACTATGGGCTCAGCTTCCAGCATGGCTCACTCACACAGCTGTCGGAGGAGGCCTCAGTTCTTGCTGGCCGTGGGCAATAAGCCTCAGTCTCTTCCCACATGGACCTGTCCATAAGGTTGATCACGTGGCCTAGTTTTCCCTAAGGCAAGCAATCCATGAGAAAGACCAAGGAGGAGGCTGTACTGCTTTTTATGACCTAGTCTCAGAAGTAACACGCCATCACTTCCAGCATATTCTATTAGTTAGAAGCAGTTCACTAAGCACAGCCCACACACACCTCAAGTGTTGTCCATATTGAAGGGAAGAGTGTCGAAGGCATTTGGGCGTATTTTTAAACTGCCACAGATAGGTCTATAAAAAGAGCATGTAAGCAACGAATGAGACAAATAGGTAACTGAAAGGAAGACAAAAGGCCACAGAAAAATATAATCATAACACACCACTCAGATTTGCTATAAACAATATTGACAGCTTTGGTTGTATAAACAGTGATTGCTGATTTAATTAAAAACAGCGATATAGCTGTATGAGGAGAATGGGGAGAGATGAATTGGAGAGAGTAAGATGGTAGACTTCTCATTAACCCTAAGAGGCAGTCAATAGGCCTGACCTATAACTGATGAATCAAAAATAGCACTATGATCAAGACAGTGTGGTATTGGCAAAAGAATGAAGAAATGCATCAGTGAAACAGATGCCTTAGGATCTTGACCCCTCTTCAAATCCCCAGACATATCTCTCTTTCCTACACCCAGGTAGCACCGATGGAAGCAACTCTGGACCATCTGTGCCAGAGACACCTCAGTCCGCCATTCACCTGGGCCGAGCAAGCAGGGCCGAGGAGGTCCCCTCCTGGACCCCGCTCATCTCCCTCAGTCCCAACAGCTGACCTCAGATATTGTCATCAAGCCCATTCTTGTTGTCCCCTACAACAGGTGGTGGCCTTGTTGCCTATTTAAGAGCAAAAGTAGGGCTCACCAGGCATGAATTCCCAGGATGTTGGCTTACGCCTACCTACCCTTGCCTCCTCCCTAGGCTCAAAGGATGAGTCCTACCCCTCCTGCCCTGCTGGTGGCTCACCTGCATGCAGACCCCATCTGCCCTCCCTCCTAGAGAGCCCCTCCCTGTTTTCTCATCCTCCCCCTCCCCTTATCCCTTGGTCTTATCATTCGGATTCTTCCCAATTAAAACCAAAATGGTAATCAACACAAACAACAACATATTCTCCTGGCCATAGCAAGAATCACACGAATAGTCAGTCTGCCATGACACCAAGCTGACTTTCACTGAGGGACGGAGGTGAATCATGAAGGCAAAGGGGTGAGGCTGGATTTGAAGAGTCAGCCCTCTTTTGGTGTGTAACTCCCTGGTCTTTTCCTGGCACTCCTAACCTCCCTCCAGACACACCTCTAGAGAAACAAGTCATCTTCTTGAAGCAAATCCCGTGACAATCCACCACTCCAACCTCCAGCAAAACCAAGCAAACAGAAACAAGCTGACCAAACTCCTCCTCCACCCTGTGGGCTCCCTCTCCTTCTGCCCTCTGTCTCTGCCTTTGCCAAATTCTCTCAGAGTAGCTTCACTTAGTGTCTTTCTTGTTGTCACTTTCTAGCCCCTGTGGGCTGGCTTCTGCCCCTCCCCGCCCCCCAGCTTTTATTAAAGTCACCAGTTTGTGCTGGATTTCCAAATCCAATGGGCACTTTTTCTTCTCATCTTAATAACCATCTGCACTGTGATGACTCGTCACTCTTCCTTCTTGGAATTTGCTTCCCCCTGACTTCCATAACCCCCTCACCCCTGGTTCTTGCCCCTCAACCCCCAACAATGACCTTGCCTTCTCAGTTGGCTTCAAGAGCTCATTTACTGCTCTTACCTGTTGGATTGTCCCCAGGGCTCCCTGCTGGTTGTCTCTTTTTCTCACTGTACACACTCTTATGAACACGCTGACCTTCTACACACGTTCATATTCCCCACGTACCCTCATGGCTCCCCAGCCTGTATTTTGTCCCAGTTATCTGCAACAAGGCTCCCAAAAGGGTATGAAGTCTGAGGCTCCAGCCAAGGGAGTAATCTAGGTACCAGCAAAGGCCAAATACTCAGGAGGAATAAGAAGGGCTTTGGATAGCCCTGCTGGACGCAGGGCCTGGAGCTGTGGGCTCCCTTTGTTTCCTTCAGGAGACTTCTGTGAGCTTTACAGATTCAGTGGGGGTTGGAGCTCACAGGTGTGGACAGAGGAGGGTTCCATCCTGGGCTCAGCATAGTTCTAGTTTGGGGCTCTCCTGGATGATAAATCAAGTTGCCCCAGGCCTTCCTTGCTTGGCCCACGGGCTCCACATCAGACCACAATAAACACCCTCAGCTGTTCCTGCACATATGTTCTGGCTTCAGTCAGCCAAGTGCAGTTTTAAACTCTACAGTACAAGCATGCATCTGTTTTCAGCCTTATTTGGGGACAGGGGAAGGGGGAGGCTATTTGAGGCATTTTACATGAAGAATCCACTGCACTGCACATTGTTACTCTTTCATTAGAACAAATAAAAACCACAGTTGCTGTGTAGAATAGAAATTTCATGAAACACAATAAGCACGAACAAAATGGTCTACTGCAACCTGCATCCTTGTAAACGGGCATTGCTGAGGGACATCCTGACCATCCGCTGGTTAGACACATACCTAGAAGCATTGTTTAAAGTCAGCTCTCAGAACTTCATCATTTAGAATGTACTAGAAACTAACGTAACACTTGAGGCAACAGGGATCAAATAGAAAAACAAATCATTCCGGTTTAGTGACTAATAATAAGATAATAAGGTTCTACCTACTGTAAAAATGTCAACAAGCCAGGAAAATGTTTTCTGAAAGCAGAAAATTTGAGCCAGATGATGAAAAAGACAGAAGTGGGGAAGTTGGGAAGACTGCTGCTGGTTTAGGGTCAAGATGGAAAGGATGGAAAGGGGTTTTTGTACCACGTGTGAACTCCCATCAGCTGCAGGCAGCTACCAGGGGAGCCTGCGGGGAAACTGTGGAGCTACTCTGGGCTCAGACAGAAAGATGACAGACAGATGTCAGGCACAGGCAGCAGTTTGTCTGGAACAATGCATCCATGACCTAAGGCCTCCCGGCATTGGAGGGCATCTACGCAGAGGTCAGAAAGCAATCACATGTTAGTGTCAATAACACGGGGCAGCTGTGGTCTGAGTACCAACTCCATTTCTACCTCTTTAATTATTGTCTATAATATGACTCCCAGACTGATATCCCAGCCCTGGCCTCTCTTTGTATCTCCAGCTCCGTATATCCCACTGTCTCTTTAAAACACCCCCATAGATGTCTACAAGCATTTCCAATCCAATGTGTCAAAAACTGAGGTCTGAATCTCCTCATTGAACTTGACCCTTCTCCACCCTCCCTGTTTCAGCGGCACCACCAAAGTCCACTCAGCTGCTCACACCAAACTCTGGCAAGCATCCTTGATCCTTCCCACTGCGTAGCCACCAGATCTCCAAGCCCAGTTGCTGTTCTCCATGTTCACGGCTTCTACCGCTTCCAAGCCACCATCATCTTCTTGCCTGGATTTCTAGACAAGCCTACTAAGTTGTCTCCTTGCTTCCCTTCTTGCCCCCGAGCCCCTAATTGATTCTTCACACAGCAGACAGAACCACCATTTTAAAGCCATGGCTTCCTATGGCACTCAGGGTACATTCTGGCTTCCAGAGGATGACCTTCACAGGCAGGTGGGGTGGGGCCCCTGCCTTCCTCTCTCTCCCCTGCCAGCACTTCAACCAAGCAGTGAAGACTCTCTGCCTATGTGTGTTTCATTCCCACTGAGTTCTCTTGCATGTGCAAATAAGTTCCAAAGAGAAATCAAGTTCCCTTTCACAGACTAAAAAGCAAAAGAGAGTTTGGCTTATCTCCTAAGAAGGCCAAACTCCAAGCAATCTTATAAAAATCTTTTGACTTCTTTAAAATTCTTGAAAAGCAATCGCTGGTCCCCAGCCAGGCTCCCTGGCCCGGTGCTCTCCACCCGTGTCCCTCCTGCACCATTGGCTGCCTCTAGTCAACGCCACAGCTGGGCTCTGCCCCTTCGGAAGCTGATGCTCCAGCGAGGGAGGTGGATTTATGGTGCAAGGTTACATGGTGCGTAAATCTGGGCCTCAGGAATCAAGGACTGTGACATTTTTACAGCCTCCTCCTCCAAGCCCCTGCATGGATATGAAGCAACTGGAGGGAAAGAACATCTGGTTTCACTTTTTTAATTCACTTCCACAGCTCCCATCTGACAAAACCCCGGATCTTGCCAGGGTTCTGGTCGCTGGCTGAATGAATGAGCAGTGAGGTGGCATTCTGCTAGACATCTTGCTTTTTCTGTCTCATCATGGTGTAAAGAAACCACCAGGAATGAAAAGATCACCACCACTGCATTGAGAGAAAGCATTTGCTGGAATCAAGGCCCGGGGGGCAACCTGACAGCTTGTAGGAAGATGAGGAGGGACATTTCTGGGAGAGAGGGAGAGCTTCCAGGGCCTCTCTATGAAAGGGAGCTGTAGCCAGGAGTCTTGTGCAATGCATGCTGGGGCTTGTAGTCTTCACAGGCAAGATGGTCAGCAGTGAGGGTGGTGGCAGGCCATGGTGCAGCTTATGGAGCTCCTCTTCACCACGTATCACTATAATCTGGGACAGGACCTACCCAAGTAATGATTACCATGGTGGCTCAAAGGTCATATTGGGAGAATGCAAACCAAAGATAGGAAGCCACTCTGATTAGCTGCATCTTTCTGGACATAACTTACCTCATGTCCAACATGGCTCAAGCAGCAGCCCACCTCATGACGATGGACTTTCTTTTCATCTGATGGAGAATGCCATACTGGAGCCAGTTTAGAAAAATTCTCCCCTCCCTGCCTGAGCAATGAGTTGCAGTCAAGGTAATATGCCAACAGGGATGATCAGAGGAACCAGAAACAGGTCCCCTTGGGGAAAGGCCTCCTGCAGTAAATAGAGCCTTGGATCTCCCAGTCTCTAGTCAGTATGTATGGCCCGGCTTGTTCAGACCCAATGATGGGAGAAGTAATCATCATCTGCTCCTCAAACTAGACACTGGCCCAAATGGGGGCAGGACAGAAAGCAAGCAAAACAAAGTCTAAGCTGAACACCGCACTGTAGCCTTGTGAGGACCGCCAAAGCAGCGACATCTGCCTACAGGTCTCCAATCCACTCTCTCCAGGATTCCCAAAGCACATGACAAGTCACCCCAGCTCAAAGCTCCTGTGAAGTCCTTATGGCCTATTAAACAAGTTCGGCTCTACAAATTTGCTTTTTATAGCTCTTGCTACTCTCCCATTCCCATGCAAAATTCTAATCAAGGGGCGCTGGGAGGCTCAGTCGTTAAGCGTCTGCCTTCGGCTCAGGTCATGATCCAGGGTCCTGGGATTGAGCCCCGCATCAGGCTCCCTGCTCGGCGGGAAGCCTGCTTCTCCCTCTCCCATTCCCCCTGCTTGTGTTCCCTCTCTCGCTGTGTCTCTCTCTGTCAAATAAATAAATAAAATCTTTAAAAAAAAAAAATTCTAGGGCACCTGGGTGGCTCAGTTGGTTAAGCGACTGCCTTCGGCTCAGGTCATGATCCTGGAGTCCCGGGATGGAGTCCCGCGTCGGGCTCCCTGCTCAGCGGGGAGTCTGCTTCTCCCTCTGACCCTCCTCCCTCTCATGCTCTCTGTCTCTCATTCTCTCTCTCGCAAATAAATAAAATCTTAAAAAAAAAAAAATTCTAATCAAGAGTGTTATTTCCTAATGCTAATAGTGACCTTTTATTGAGCACTTACTATATGCTTTGAGTTCTTCTTATCTCCCTTCATCCTACATCAATCCTAGAAGGGAGGTACTATTATGTCCATTTCTCAGATGATGAAACAGGTACAAAAGTTAGGGTCTTCTACCACCTACTGTCAGAAAACCTGAAACCAAGCAGGTAGCTGTGCTGGAGGTAACCACATAGCCAGGTGGACAGTCACAATGAAAATGCATAGTCCTCTACCTCAAAAGGGCCTCGTGCTGCCTAGCAGGACTGGTGAGTTGCCTCCCATACTCTGCTCCACAGAGCAGACCGCTCACCACCACTCCCATTTCCCCCAAGTTCACCTTCAGCAGTGACCCCCCTCCCCCAGGGCTGCACTCTGGTTTCACATGGGGATCTTGAAAAACTACTGATTCCGATCTCCAACTCAGAGGTTCTGATGTCATGAGTCTGAGAGGTGAGCCTGAGAATGAAGGAGGCTTAATAGCTCCCCCAGGTGATTCTAATGTATGACCAAAGTTGAGTACTCCTAACCTAAACTTATATGTCATCAGAAAAACAGCATTAATTGGGTGCCTTACCCAAGGGAAACCCTAACTTTACAAGTACCTGTCATGGGCAGCCAATCCCATCTTCCTGTGAGGAAGAAGAAAGTATCCCACCAAAGATCAAAGGCAGGTAACTTCTCAAGGACCTCACTGACCCCTCTCCCTCCCTATTCCTCACCCCCTCTGTCTCCAGTACAGCCCTCCCAGAGGTATTCACACACACAGTTTGTGTAACTTCCATGTACCGTACTGTTCTCTCCTATTAAGTCAACCTTCTTGAAAGGTGTCAACACAGTTGGTCTACTTTCTCTCCTTCCAAATACTCATTCCTCAACCCAATCCAGTCTGAGTCCTCTTACTTCACTAAGACATTTAGGCCAAGGTCACCGATGGTTCCCGGATCACCGATTCTAGCCATCCACCAGACCTTTAAGTTGTGTTCGATGCAGGAACCCACTGTCTCCTCTTGGCTCCCTGAGGCCATGGTTTCTGGATTTTCTCCCCACTCTCTGATCGCCCCATTCTCCGTCCCCTTTGCCAGACAAACCCCACATGTAGGAGTTCCCCAGAGCTCTGCCCTGGGCCCTTTGCTCCCCTGATTTTATGCCCTTTGCCTAGGTGATCTCATCTCCATCCACGGGTTTCATGCTTACCACCCCCAGACTAATGCCACAGACCCACATGCGCAACTGCCTGTTTGAAATACCCATCTCACCATCCCAAAGGCATCTCCCATTTAGCATGCCCTGACTCCGCTCTTCCTCCTCCACATCACATGTCTCTTCATTGTACCAGTTCAATCTAGTTGCAGTACATTTCCAAATTCTGTTAGTTCTACTACCATATTGTCTCTGAATCTATGTCTTGTTCTCCCTGCTTTAGAGCTAGATTACAACCCACTGTCCTTTCTCATCTGGGTCACAAAATAGCCTCTTAATGTAAAACCTTCACAAAGGGATATCAAAAGTATGTCTACATGTTCTTTGACATACCTTCCTTTAAAAGGTGGGGTCTAACTCCTTTACTCTTGAATGTGGGCTAGACTGAGTGGCTTGCTCCTAGCAAATAGAATGTGGCTGAAGTGGTGGTTTGAGGTCAGGTCATGGAAGGCATTGCCACTGTCTTAGTCGGCTCAGGCTGCTATCACAAAATACCATAGACCGGGTGGCTTAAATAATAAACCTTTATTTCTCATAGTTCCGGAGGCTGGGAAGTCCAAGATCAAGGTGCCAGTAGACTTGGTTGTTAGTTAGAGCTCTCTTCCTGGCTTGTATATGGCTGCCTTCTCCCTGTGTCCTCACATGGCAGAGAGAGAAGGGGCTTTGGTCTCTTCCTCTTACAGGGGCACCAGCCCTATCAGATGAGGGCCCCACCTCATGATTTCACTGAACTTTAATTACCTTCCAATCCCCATCTCCAAGCACCATAACACGGGGAGTTGAGGTCTCAACACATAAACTTGAGGGGAACACAAATAGAGCTTTCATAACCACCACTTCAGCCTCGCTCGCCTGGATCACCCACTCTGGGGTAAGCCCACAGCCATGTCACAAGGACATTCACACGGCCTGTGGCAAGGTTGACGTGGAGAAGAAATGACAGTCTGCCAATGCCAAGCACCAACTTGGCAGCCATGAAAGTTAGCTATCTTGGCCTCCAGTACCTATAGCCTCAGCCAGCATCGTAACGGCAACCTCGTGGAAGACTCTGAGCCAGAACGTCTCAGCTAAGCATCTCCAAAAATCCTGACCCAAAGGAAAATGTGCTGTTGTCCTAAGCCACTGTATTTTGAAGTAATTCATAGCACAGCGATGATAACTAAACCCCTCATCCCATTTCCCCCGATCACAGTCAGAGCCATATTTTTCAAGATATGTGTCATGTCATTCTTTTACTTAAAATTCTTTTCTGGGTCTCAAAAACCTCCAGGCTAACAGTGAAACTCATGAAAACAGTGTCCAAGATTCTTCAGGATCTGGCCTCTTGGCCTCAGTTCTCAAGAGCTCACATAAGAACCCTTTCCTCCAGCAGGCCAGAATGATTTCATATCAGATGCCCCTCGGTCAGAAATCCTCCTTGAAGTGTTAGGTAACAGTGCTAAGAGTTGTACAAACCTTTACCAACATGCTAATAAACGTTTACCAGTCCATTACCCGCTCTGATCTAGGAAAGTTTGTATCTTTTGTATCTGTCTCCCCAGTACAGAACAGTACTAAGTGTGTGGGAGGCATTTGATAAGCAATTCTGATGGAAGAGAAGATAAAACAAATAGAAAAAATTATCTAAAATTATCTGACTTCAACAGCAACCACTGAGTGAATCGAAGAGTACAATTCCATCAGACATTCTCAATCAACTCATCTAGGTAAAACCAACCTTTGGGGAGAGACTCCCATTTCCGGAGGCTGGGAGCCTCAGAGACAAACTATTTTGCATCTTCCCTTTGGCCAGCTGGAGAGAAGAGCCCAGCTTGACAGGGTGATGCCCCTTGCTCCCCTCTGTGTCCCTGCTATCCTGGGCTTCCCTTCAGGTAGACCTGACACCTGGGCACCATTTGAAACTGATGGTGAACTTGGAACACCAAGATTTTGGGTTCAGGGTCAGTTTCAAGGGTGTGCCTATGAGAGGCAAGAATGGGCGGGTCTGAGAGAGGCAGTCCTGCCACATTTACTTCAATCACAATGATTTGCTGGAATGTTGCAAGTGCATAGACCCTGAGATTATTTAGATGTGTGAGCAGGTTGGAGGGAAGAAAAAAAGCAGGTGGCATTTTGTACTGTTCATCCGAGTGATCCATTTTTTGTATATGTGTTAGGAAATACCAGTTTGAGTCACTCACATGAAGAAAAATATTTGTGAGTCAGATTGCCTGGAGGTCCTCCAGAAGGTCACTTAGACTGGTGGTTGCCTCATCAAGGTGAAGGACCTGAGGGTTTTTATACTTAGAAAAAAACCCAGGGGCACCTGGGAAGCTCAGTCGGTTAGGCGTCTGCCTTCGACTCAGGTCATGATCTCAGGGTCCTGGGATTGAGCCCCGCGTCGGGCTCTCTGCTCAGCGGGGAGCCTGCTTCTCCCTCTCACTCTCCCTCTCTGCTCTCTCTCTCTCAAATAAATAAATTAAATTAAATTAAAAAACCTAAACTACTCACCCTGGTGGGCAAGGGTCCACAGAGCTGGGGGACAGGGGGCAGCCTAGATGTCTCTGACCTCCTCCAGTAGTGACCCACCAGCCCCCATCCCATCACCGGGGGCTGTCACCGGGCCTTCTTCCCATGCCTCCTGTGAGCTGGGGAACCTTCTTTCTAAGTCAATGTCACCTCCCCAAGGTCCCACTCCCTGCATCACCTTTCCTGGGGAGCCCCTCATTTGGTGCAAGTCAGGCCTGAGCATGGAATTTGAATCGGGTAAAGGACAGTTGATAATAATAGCAAGAAAGCGTGAAGAACTCTCACTTCCTCGTACCGAGACTTGTCCACTGGGCATTAGCAGCAGAGGTGGGAAGATGCCTCTTCTTTGTTTCAGCTCCTTTTCTGCAATGAGT
Organism: Neomonachus schauinslandi; assembly: GCF_002201575.2. NCBI lineage: Eukaryota > Metazoa > Chordata > Mammalia > Carnivora > Phocidae > Neomonachus > Neomonachus schauinslandi. The sequence goes on from NC_058410.1 coordinate 125,891,449, forward strand.
GCTCCCTGGGTTTGCTCCACATAAGACACAGAAGGAAATGGGCGCCTGGGTGGCTCAGTTGGTTAAGCGACTGCCTTCGGCTCAGGTCATGATCCTGGAGTCCCGGGATCGAGTCCCACATTGGGCTCCCTGCTCAGCAGGGGGGGTCTGCTTCTCCCTCTGACCCTCTTCTCGCTCGTGCCGTCTCTCATTCTCTCTCTCAAATAAATAAATAAAATCTTTAAAAAAAAAAAAAGACACAGAAGGAAAAACATCCAAAATGTCTGGTTTCGCTAGAATGCTGATGGTTTATTTTATCCTCAAGCATTTTCTTGATTGTCTTTAATTAAGAAAAACCAAAAGATGCTAATGTCTTCAACACTGGCAGCTAATAAGTCTGATGCAGCTTCCTCACCTAGGGGAGGGGATGACTTTTGTGCCCTACGTGGGAACAGGAGGAGGGATGGCCAGGCAGGCCCACTTCAGCCAAGGGCAAATCGCTGGAGAAGGTCGTAGGAGAAAGTTCTTAGCTCATGGCTCACAGCAGCAGGGGATGGGTGCACTTGGAGGGAGAATTTCAACCAATGCCCCAAGACCACCTCCTGCAGCGCCTCCCATTGTGAGGCTGGTACAGTTTTCACAGCTCGAGCCTTCCCCTTACTATGGACTGTTTCCTCCGTTCACCGTATGCCTCCCTTCTCATTGCACTAGGAATACCTGTGCCTTCATGAGAGTCAAGCTAAAAAACAAAACGAAAAAAACGAAAAAGAAAGGGAGATAATCAGCCATGAGTCAGCATGAGTGGCGTGCTGGTTAACTGGTTCTACGAGGGAAGGAGGAGAGAGCCCTGGGGTGGCATTTGCCCATGCCTCTGGTGAAAATACTTCTACCCTGGATGACCATCTAGCAACATTTCTGAATAATTAAAAATCAGCACACCGGAATCCACAGAGCATACCACTGCCAAATGCCTCCCCATTGTGCCCATCTGAGGGATGTTGTGACCTGAGGTCCTGCTACAGCCCCTGAGTAAAGAAAACAAACACCAGCAGACCTGTTTTCTAGGAGAAACCTGTAATAGTATACCAAAATCTGGATAAGGTGGATGTTTGTGAAGAAGACTCCTAAGCGCCATGAAGAAACCGTTCATGACAGGAGAAGTATATTACATCGGCTGGCCTGCTTCTCCACATGTTGCTGAGCTGGGGGGTTGGGGAGAGTTTCTCGCCTCTTTAATGTTCCTTTGTCCTCCAGAGTGGTCAGAAAGAGCTCAATTCACAGGGAAGCTCAGTCACTCTAATAGATGGATAGCTGCCCTTGGTGAGCAAGTTAATCAGGTGAAGAGCCACACCTTCACCACAGAGTTAGGTCAAAGCCAGACGTGACCCCCATAAGGTGCCAGGACTGAATCCCATGCAGCTGAAGATGCAAACAGCCTTCATCTAGACTGAGCTGGAAGGCAGAGGCCTGTGAAGCGTTATCTGGCCCCAGCTCCAGCTTCAACTTGGACCTGCCCCAGATAAACTGGAAATTTCAAGGCTAGGCCAGGTATGAGGCTGTGCAGAAAGATAAGGTACATATTCCCTTCCTCACCCCACCACAACAAAGCTAACCATACCCATCCCAGCCAAGGGGGCAGAAAAAAGACAAAACTACCCCGTCTAAATGACAGTGTCGCTAAACGGCCCTTGAGAGCAGATGCCTTAGCCATGCTGGGGGTGGCTCTGTGCGAGAGCTCCTCCTCATCATGGGATAAAGGGAAAAGGGTGCAAGAAGTAGACATTCTGCACCTATAGGTCACGTGCAGATAAAAACGAATATCTTGGTTTGTGGATTTAGTGTGTAAATGTTTATTGAGCACTTACTATGTGCCAGTAACAGTGCCAAGCTCTGAGGTTAGAAAAGGAAAAAGCACAGTCTGAGCTCTCCTTCAGAAGTCCTCCCCAGCTAGCAGCAGCCTCGGTTCCTGCTGGACCAGGCTCTGGGAGACCCATCTGGGTGCCCATGGCCATGAGTGACTACAGGGTGCAGAGCATGGAGCCAAGAGCCAGCAGAGGACAGAGGCTGCTGGTAACGCCAGCATTCAGCTGGACAGACAGACCTCACAGAGTTAAGTGGAAACCCAGGCAGGAAACAGACACCAGGGAGGAAGCAGAAGGACAAAAGCCATGGCAACCGAGACAGGCAAGTAAGTTTGGTGGAGAGTAGAAGCAGCACCTGGAAGATTCCTAAACTGAGAGCAGAGAAGCCTTTTTCTGTTTTTGTTGTTTGTTTGTTTTTAGATTTTATTTATTTATTTTAGAGAGAGAGAATGAAAGACAGAGAGCATGAGAGAGAGGAGGTTCAGAGGGAGAAGCAGATCCCTGCCGAGCAGGGAGCCCGATTCGGGACTCGATCCCAGGACCCCAGGATCATGACCTGAGCTGAAGGCAGTCGCCTAACCAACTGAGCCACCCAGGCGCCATTCTCTTTGTTTTTTAATAAGATGCCTGTGTCCTCCACCTTCCTGAGAAGGGAGTTATTAAAACCATTATCACTGGTTCAGGATCTCTCAAGGCTCCCACATGCAATATCCCAGCAAATCTAAAATACCATCAGTAACTCCGTTAATTGGTGTGCCAGGAAGGAAGGAAGGAAGGAAGGAAGGAAGGAAGGAAGGAAGGAAGGAATCCTAACAAGTTATGATACACCACCGATTTTAAACATATTCCAGTCTCAGAAATGTTAAAATAAGAAGCAATGCAAATCACAGATTCAGTGGAATATAGTAGATGGACATAGATATTTGGATAAAATAGACGAGGAGGGAAAGGACACTGTCAGCGGATCCAGTGAGAATCCTAAAAAAGCGGGCAGACAGGGCTCAGCCAAAAGGAAGGAATGAGGGAATGACCACTGGCTTAGCTATCTCTAAGACAGTAACATCTATCAGGAGTCACATTCAGCTGGTTAGGGACCTTTATAAACATGGTCTGTATTGTTCCATTCTTCTAAGCAGTATCTTTTCTCTCGAATCATATCCATCTATAGGAGAATAAATTGCCATGAGCACGAAGAGACAACTGAGCAGTGAGTTATGTGAAGTCAGAGAGAGAGAGAGAGAGAAAGATATAGTTATATGAAGGCTTGGAATCTGTGATCCCTTTCCTTACATGCATATAAATTCTGTTTCTTATCCCTGGTCAGGTCGGCTACCACTGGGTAAAAAAGAAATAGATATATGGTATATAGAATCTGGTAAAAATGAGTAGTGATATTACTCAACACCATAAACTTGGGGGTGGTGGATGAATGACCCCAGGTGGGAGGCAGGCAGCAGAAAGTCAGGTCTTACTGATGTAGGCAGAGCTATAACGCAGGTTGAAAACAGAAAGACCAAGTGAGGCCACTTGGATGGTAAGCCTGGAAGACCTGAATTCAGGAGCCGTGGGAAGGAAAGGAAGGATGCCGTTTGCACACACCGGTGGGCTGTGACGGACAGAGCACAGGAGGTCTAGCACAGAGAAGCTAACGGCTGGAAAGCTGGAGAGCACCCGTCTGCCTCCGTGCTTCCCCTGGTACCAGCAACATCAGTGTAGACAAATTCTGCTCATCTGCCGCCTTGGATTAGAGCAAGGAAGCGCTAGACAAGGAGCTGCTCCATTAGGCTGGAGGCCCTGGAGGGCCGGGCCTGCCCTCATGTTCCCCTGTGTCCCCCACAGTGTGCGCTGCCCCCAGCAGGGGCTTAGGGGGTATATCTGGTTTTTCAGTGAAGGGCATTTCTTCATTACAATCCTCCTCAGCAGTTATAAACACCGGCCCTGAGAATCGAGGACATTCCTGCACAGATTATCTGGGCAGACAAGGCCTCTGTCCAGGTCGGACCACCCAAGACCTACCCACGTGCTTGCCCAGGGCCTGAAGGAAGGCCTCGCCTTCCCTGAGCAGAAGGAAGGCCGCCCTGCGCCGCTGGACCATATAGGTCAAGGTTGGAGGCCCAGGGCTGTGCTAGTCCAAATCCTTTGAGTCAGAGGAAGAAACTGGGACCCAGAGAGCTGATGTGACCATGAGCGAGACCCAAGCCTCTAGGTCACTGAGGTCCTAGTCTATCCCGCGTGTTCCCCATGATGCCCTGATCACACCTGCCCCGCTTTAAGAGGGTCTGCATAGCAGCCTGGGAGTGAGGATGGGAGCAAAGGTCTGACCTCAGCTCCAAAAATAAGATGCAGCGCCCCCCGCCCCGTGTGCAGAAAGGGGGGTCTCAGACCCCGGCCAGTGCGGGACAGGCACACGCAGGCCTGTCGGCCTTTGCCGTACAAGATGCGCGTTCCCCTGGAAGTGTCCAGAAGGGATCACGGAGAGCAGAGGAGACAGCCTTTGTCGGGAGAAGCCTTGTGGGGGGGCGGTTGGTGAGTACTGTGTCCTGCAGTTTCCCGGTCCCCCATCACTGCCACCTCCCTTGGAGATGCCCCTCCCTGCAGTTCTGCAGAGTGCAGCCAGCAGACGAGGACAAGGTGTCCGCATCCCCTTCTCTTCGCAGCTCTCTTCGGGGGGTCACCGGGCACCAGAAACGGAAACATAAATAGCAGGCGGTGTAATAAAAGCAGGTGGCTGGCTCTGACCTGGGGGGGCGTGGTTTGAGGAATGACTTATGTGGCCCAGGAACTGTGGAGTCGAAATCAGCACGAAAGTGGAATGTGTGTGTACTTCTGTGTGTCACCTTGGGGGTAGCAAGTACCTGAGGCACCCTCTGTCTCTCATACACACACACACACACACACACACACGCACGCACATGCACACACCGCATTTGCAGTGTCCACAGAGCTTTCCCCAGAGTGGGCAGCCAATAAGTGTTTGTTGAGTAATGATTTAATTCATTTAATGAAGGATTAAATGACTGACTGGATCAGTCGGTGGGACAGATGCACCTGCTTTGGAAAACGAGGTCTAAGACTAGACAAGGGGATTGGCAGAAATTTCACTGGAAGTGTTTAGGGAGGTGATGGTTGAAAACCTTTGACCTGGTGACGGGTATTAAAGAGGGCACGTTCTGCGTGGAGCACTGGGTGTTATACACAAACAATGAACCGTGGAACACTGCATCAAAAACTAATGATGTAATGTATGGTCATTAACATAACATAATAATAGTAAAAAAAAAAGAAAACCTTTGAAAGGTCAGTGCAGATGGTAAATTCACTTCAAGGAAGGAATCGGAATGCCCAGGAACAGCGTCCCGGCCCTCTTTATCTGTGAATGATTGATCACGACAGGAATTAAAGACTAGGTTATTTTAGAAAATAAAAGGAAAACATCCTATGCACTTCGTATTAAATGCTCTTGCTTACCCGGAGAGAGAGAGAGATCCATGTCACTTACTACACATAGATACAACCCATGTGCTATATATACACTGCGGATATTTATCATATACTCTACATGCCCCCCCACACCCCCTATACTTCATATATGCCATATACACATACAGTATATGTTAATTTATATAATAATAGGGCACACACTGGCTATTTCCAGTATCCTGGCTTAAAGTGATTTAAAATCCTGATACCGCATTCAATATCTCAATTCATAATCGCTTAGATTCTGGAAAAAGTTCCCAGTAATATGAAGAAAAACACTGAAAATCCCAGTGTCTGATAGTTCCTTCATGTCAGCTTAAACTTAATTGCCTACAGTAAGTCCAATTAGTGGCAAATCAGATTTCCCCTTCATTTCATCTGATGAAGTAAGCTTTGGCAAGAGCATCTGCCAGCTCAGACCAGGCTGAAAAGGGAGAGAAGATCGAGGCTTGGCGCGGTGGGCAGAGAGCGAGGGACCCGGGGTAGAGCCCAGCGCTGTGGGCATCTGGGGTTTCCAGCACTTTCCCTCCGTGCTGGGCTTCCTTCCCCTGCCTCCTGCACCCTGGCATGCCCAGCCTTCCTCCTGTTGCCTGGTGTTCTTCTCAGAGACTCTATGTCTTCACTGAAGAATAAACTGTCTTGCATAGAGTGTATAGCTTTTATAACTGATTTATACAAGAATCAAATCCATGAGGGACAATCCTAGAAAAAAAATAACTTATAATCCACTTTTAAAGTAGATTTTTGAGCTCTATCTTAGTTCTGTCTCTGTCTTGTCTCTGTCTCTCTGTGTGTCTTTCTCAAACACACACACACACTCACACACCCCTTCTGACCCAGCCCCCCAAGAGCACAGTACTTCTCAGGGAACCTGACAGGAGTCCTTTCGGCCTCCGGGATCCTACAGCCCCTGACTGGGGTACCAGGATGTACGTCGACAGGCAGAGGCATGTCCTCTGGGGTGCACAGGGCAACAAAAGCCACGGGCGTGTGGGACCGGGGCCCAGCTTGCAGCAGAGCTGGCTCCATGTGAAGCGCACCCTGCCAAAGCCTCCTCTTTGCATCTCAAGGTCACAATAATAGATTATGAAAGAGTGGAAAAGCACTGCACAGAAAATGGGCCATGGGGACTTTCCTCTGGGTAAGGAAGCCGAGACCAACACAACGAACGGGGCAGCAGACCATCTGAGCTCCACGAGGCAAGGCAAGTGGACTGTGGGATCCCTCCATGCCTGCAACATCTCCCCTCCGTGGACTTTGAAAAAACCCGATACCGAGACAACATGGAAGATGGGACAACTGGAAAATTATTTCCAGGGTGTTTTTATGTAGAAGAAATTCTATCACAAACATTAATGGGTTTCACAAGAACCAAATACTTCCCTATCATGTTTCATGGTAGTGACTTTTTTTTAATCCCTTGCAAATTAAGGTGGGACCAATGTTCTCATAAAATAAACATTTCCCTGTCTTTAAAAACCACTGATAAATAGTCCAGGTTAATGAGGCTTTGCCTCTCCTAAAAAATATGGGAGGGCTGTTATTCTGGAGTAGCAAACAGAGCTAACTCCTCAAACGCCCTGATAGAACAGAAGACCCAACTGTTCAAGTCGTGACTCCCTGAGTGATGACATTGGTTTCCAAGGGCCTGAAACAAGCGTACTCAAAGAAAACATTTTATGTAAGATGCTATAGTAACTATACTTCAAGTCTTGACTTAAAAAATAAAAAACTCGACAGCAAAAATAAAATTCCTCTATCAAAGGAACTTTTTTTTTTTTTTAAGTAAGCTCTCTGCCCGTCGTGGGGCTTGAACTCACGACCCCGAGATCAAGACCAACTGAGCCAGCCAGGCGCCATAAAAGGAACACTTTTAATCCAAGCCACACTCGCCGTTTAAAAATACTTTGTGGACCCAACTTTTTCTGAGACGAAAGCAAGTGGTTTAGGGTAAAATCAGACCCTGGTAATTCTCTAAAGGGATGCCGGGCCCTTGGATTTTACTTCCAACACAATTTATTCCCGGATGGTTTAACGAAGAGGTCACCATATTACAGGATCATATCCTAGGGACAGAACGTCCAGGGGCGATGGCCAGTAGAGCTAGAGATTCCAGAAGCTTTTCTAGTCGCCTTTAAATTGGTAGCAGCTGCTCTGCCTTCTGCCCACCCCAAGCGCTTCTGCTCACCCTGTCCTCCTGGCATTGCCTAGTGGCTGTCAGCACTGGAAACCAGTCTTACCAGTTCCTGAGCTGCAAGCCACCTTCTTCAAGTGTCTGGACCGTAGGCCCCTCTCCTAGGAGCTGGCCTGCAGGGAATCGGCAAGGATCTGTGCCGGAGGGCAACTCTGCAGGCCTGGACAGAGGTAGACCCCATGGCCTGGAGAAGCCACTGAATGGCCAGGGCTCCACTGAGACCCACAGTCACATCACACAGGCCCTTCGCTGGGAGAACCAAGCCCTTCCCAGAACAGCTCACAAGCTTCGGGCCTTAAATCTCAGCTGGAGCTTTTCAGCTGTAGTTTTTCCTCCCAGTTATTTGTCTTCCCTCTGTGGCTTCAGGCAGGTCACCCGGCAGTGCTACCATTCCCCCTCTTTGGGAAACAGAGGAGATTACTACTGACTTCCCGATGAGTCATCATCGTAGATGTTCCCAGCCAGCCACAGAGGCCCACGAAGCTGGTATGGTGCCTCCCTCCGCTGCACGCCTTGGGATCAGCTGAGCTGTACGGATGTGGTGATACCAGGACCAGGATCCCCTGGTGTGCCAACCCCAGGATGGTGCTGCTGTCTTACCAGGGTGCGGGGAAGGGGAGGGGAGTTGCGGGGGAGGAGGGTACAAAACGCAGCTGTCGGTGAGTCCAGCATTCCCGGCCCTGCCCGGACTCTTCACAAAAGAGGCAAGAAGAGAGAGAGTCAACCACATCCCAGAACAGTTTCTGCCGGATGAAATCAAGAATGTTCTGTTCCTTCATTTTAAGTACATGCTTTCTTGATCACAAAATAATCAAAATATATAGAAAAGTATAGAAATAATACAGCTGAGCCCCCAGGTACCCACCATTAATTTGCTTTCACGTTTTGCCATATTTGCTTCAGACTTTTTTCTTTAAAAAAAAAAAAAATGTAATCATTCAACCTAGCACAAGGCAGCTCCCTGAAGGGATTTTCAGGGCCGTGAGTACTGGAGCAAATACAACATGAAACGAAGCCCAGCTCATTCCCGCAGGACAGCTCAGTTAATGAGTATTGTTTATTTTTCCTGGTCCCTGGGCTGTGAGCAGCTAGTCATCTCGTCCGGGCTCAGCTCTTGTGACTGACGCTGTGACAGGAGTTCCCAGCTGGGTCTCACGTCCTGCCTACCACTCTGCAAATGGAGCCACTTCCCAATCCCTTAGCAGGCAGGCCCCCGGTTTCCGCCCCTTCTGAGCCCCACCCAGTCCTCCATGTCCCCCGGTCCCAGGCTGCCCACAGGCACCAATCTGCCTTCAGTTCTACATCCTGAGCGTTTCTATGAATATGGGCTTTGTGGACTGTTTATTCATGAGACATTAATCCCAAGGGGAATCCAAGCAGCGTGGATGCCATCATCCTTATTTGCCTTGGATTGTCTGCTGCCGACCTGCACTGCAGCCCGGGTGTTGAGAACCTGCCTGAATGAGGCCTGAGACTGGTGGGCAGAGCCGACAGTCATCCGTGGCCGTCAGAGGAGGAGGGAGGCCTGGCAGCACGCTACCTCTGATTCCCAACCTCAGCCCAGCGTCTGGACGCCACACAGCCTGGTCCCCAGAGCCTGGCCTGGGAGGGTGCCCTTGGATCGGCACAGAGTTGGAGCCATGGTCCTCCTTCAGCTACCTTTCTGAATCACCAGGGCACTGATTTTCCCGAATTCTGGTGTCAAAACATCCCAGGGGGCGCCTGGGTGGCTCAGTTGGTTAAGCGACTGCCTTCAGCTCAGGTCATGATCCTGGAGTCCCTGGATCGAGTCCCGCATCAGGCTCCCTGCTCGGCAGGGAGCCTGCTTCTCCCTCTGACCCTCCCCCCTCTCATGTGCTCTCTCTCTCTCATTCTCTCTGTCTCAAATAAATAAATAAAATCTTAAAAAAAAAAAAAAAAAACATCCCAGGGTTCTTTGCGGAGCCCATGCAGCCGAACAAACCTGTGCTGTGGAAAACCCAGGGGGACCAAGGAGCCCAAGGTCTAACCAACTAGGACGCGTTTTGCAATTCCAAGGAGGCAGGTAGAGGGGTGGCCAGATTTCAGAAGGGGCAGACCCTGTGCCATCAGCCACGCCCCTTCCCCTCCTAGCAACTGGTTCCTTCTCAAGCTTGAGAAACCCAAGCCTTGCATCTGTGCTTACTGAGTAGCCACCCCTCGGAGGGGACAGGGCTGTGGACGGCTGGTAACACTGTCCCCTGGACTTTCTGGAGGAGGAAATTAATCCTGAGGTTGTAAAACAATGATAGGAACTGAAACTGGCCCATTTCTGCCTCTGCCTCTGCCTCACACCCTGCTTATTTATAAGCACACACACACACATACACACACGTGCACGCGCACCATGGCATCACTCACCCCGTAGAGGAGGGTTGGACAAAGCCTTGCTCATCCTCTGCCAACAACATTTGTTTGGCATACATGGTGCTCATCTGCAGTTTGGCTGGCTGGTGGGCGGGGTTATGTGTGAGAAAACCTGCTTTTAATCAAATCCGGTGCTCATCATCTTAAGAATTGGCAGGCGAGCATAACAGGAGTCTCCCTTACTGGGCTGTGGAGCAATGCTCCATTTTGTCTTCCTTGGACAGCCGGCAAGTTGGAGTCTCTCACAGGTGAGGGAGTGGTTTCTGGAAGCACAGGAATTTGCAGTAGTGGATTAGGCTGCAGGCAGACCCTCCACATCCCCAGCAGAGAAGCCAGAAGGTCTGGGAGGAGGCTTAGCATTCTCAGTGAGCACTCTTCCAGAAACCCGCAGGCTTCCTCACAGCAGCAGAGTGGCTGTGAGGAGAAATGCAGCCCACTGCTTTGGAGACATACCATGTTCTCTGCCTACCCAGCCTGAGGAACAAAAGGGAAGGGGCTGGGGGAAAGCAGAGGAACAGCTCTTATCAGACTTCCAGGGAAATAGACACCTGTCAGAGAGGCCCAGACAAGAACACTCAAAAGGGAAGGAGGGAGGGAGGGAAGGAGAGAGGGAAGGAAGGGTGGAAGGGTGGAAGGAGGGAGAAGGATGGAGAGAGGAAAGGAGGGAGAGAAGGAAAAAAAAGAAACTGACTCATTGAGCTATCCAAGAAGGATCATAATAGAACTTCTTTTGTTTAACAGTGATGAGGATGCTAGATTGCATGAGACTTTTCCCATCAAGCCCTAATTATCCTCAAATCAAATCCTTTGCCTTCCAATTTCCAATTCTTAAGGACTTTCTTTCTTTCTTTCCTTCTTTCTTTTCTTTCTTTCTTTCTTTCGTTCGTTCTTTCTTTCTTTCTTTCTTTCTTTCTGCTCAGATATCAGTAACCTTAGTCACTAAACCATCTCTGAGGGCGATTGCTCAGGAGCCAGCTCTGTCCAGGCTGAGCAGCTGGCTATCAACAACTGAGGGTTACAATCTGTTTCTCTCAGTCTCCTTCTTTTTGGAGGAGAAAGACACATGGTGTGTGACTGTCATCAAGGTCCCAACCCATGCTTTAAGGAACTCTAGGGGTCTGGGAGCAACTGTAAGGGGTCCTTGAAGCCATATTCCCACCAAACATTGTCTAAAGCAATACATCATCCAATATGATAGCCACTAGCCACACGTGGCTAACTGAGCACTTGACATGTGGCCATTGCGATATGCTGAAAGTGTAAAGTATAAAATGGTTTTCCAAGACTTCATCTAAAAAAAGACTAGGGACGCCTGGGTGGCTCAGTCGTTAAGTGTCTGCCTTCGGCTCAGGTCAGGATCCCAGGGTCCTGGGATCAAGCCCCACATTGGGCTCCCTGCTTGGCGGGAAGCCTGCTTCTCCCTCTCCCACTCCCCCTGCTTGTGTTCCTGCTCTCTCTATCTCTCTCTCTCTCTCTCTCTCTCTCTGTGTCCAATAAATAAATAAAATCTTTAAAAAAAATAAATGAACAAATAAAGACTAAAAACTATCTCAATACTTTTTTAGTACTGATTTCTTGTGAACTGACAATATTATGGTTCTGTTGGGTAAAATGTGATATATTATTAAAATTATTCTCACCCGTTCTTTTTTTACTGTTATAAGATACACATAACATAAAATTTACCCTCTTAACCCTTTTGAAGTGCAGGTCAGTGGCATTAAGTTCAGTCACACTGTTGTGCAAACACCACCCCCATCCATCTCCAGAATTTTTTCAACATCCCAAGCTGAAACTCTGTACCCATTCAACACAAACTCCCCATCCCTCCCCCTGCCACAGCCCCTGGCAACCACCCTTCTACTTTCTGTCTTTATGAACTTGCCTACTCTAGGGACCTCACATAAGTGCAATCATACAGTATTTGTCCTTTTGTGACTGGCTTGTTTCACTGAGCATAATGTTCGCGAGGTTCATCCATGTCGTAGCGTGTGTCAGAAGTTCCTTCCTCTCTAAGGCTGAATCATATTCCATTGTATGTATAAACCATGCTTTGTTTGTCCATTCATCTGTCATTGGACACTTGGGTTGCTTCCAATTTTTGACTATTGTGAATAATGTCACTATGAACATGGGTGTACAAATATCTCTTCAAGATCCTGCCTTCGATTCCCACAAGTTTTCTACTAGACAGCTTTAGTCTAGAATGAATAAGGCTTAACGACTATCACATAGGAACATTTTGACAATGAAAGGAACCCTGACGTTTAAAACATGGAAAACCTAGTTCCAATTAAAGATCTCTAGGTTTTTTTTTCCCAGCAATAACACTTTATGCTTTTTCTCTCTGTTCTAAGAACTAGAGATTTTATGTCAAAGGAGCTATCAGGAGTTACTCCCCCTAAGGGGAGGGAGGCCCCTATATATGACCTGGAAGACCCAAAAATTCAGGGGACCCTTTAAAATATCCATAGAATGGGCTGGTTCTTGTGACTGGTGGTGGGGTCTTGGCTCCAGAGCTTGCTGATGTTTTGAACCTAGAGGAGGAGGCATCCATGTCTGAAAAGTCTGCTGGTAATATTTTGCACCATCTGAGGGAATAATGCCTAGAGCTGGGGATAGCAAGTGTGGTCTCCATGGAACCTCAACACTATTGATACCTTCCAATGACAAAGGCACTAATCTTGTTCCAAGGGAGGGATGGGATGCCATCAGAATCTAGTTCCTGGGGCGCCTGGGTGGCTCAGTCGGTTAAGCGACTGCCTTCGGCTCAGGTCATGATCCTGAAGTCCCGGGATCGAGTCCCGCATCGGGCTCCCTGCTCGGCGGGGAATCTGCTTCTCCCTCTGACCCTCTTCCCTCTCATGTTCTCTGTCTCTCATTCTCTGTCTCGCAAATAAATAAAATCTTAAAAAAAAAAAAAAAGAATCTAGTTCCTGGGTCTTAGAGCCATTAATGTATTCTTTGATTCTCTAGTCATCCCACCCACAGAGGCCACCACTGACAGGTCCCTGGGAAACAGGGATTGTATCTAGTAGAAGACAGTCATATCTTCCCACCATTGAACAGTAATAAGGAAAGGGTGGGCTCCAAAACACTGCTATTTTTTTATAAATTCCCTTATTTTCCCTGAGGAGACAGCATGGCCAGCCCACCGGTCCTTCCCTTTATCTCCCCCCAAATCTCACAAAAACATAGCCCACCCAGCAGGGAGGGGTGTTCCCACAAATGCTGTGGCCAATGACTCGATTTAGAAGGAGAAAAAGAAGAAATTGTGTGGAAAAAGCAAGAACGATGGGGAGGCCTGTTATTTCTTCTTTCTCACTAAGACGAATAAGCTTAAAGCATGTCAGGGGCGCCTGGGTGGCTCAGTTGGTTAAGTGACTGCCTTCAGCTCGGGTCATGATCCTGGAGTCCCTGGATCGAATCCCGCATCGGGCTCCTTGCTTGGCAGGGAGTCTGCTTCTCCCTCTGACCCTCCCCCCTCTCATGTGCTCTCTCTCTCTCATTCTCTCTCTCTCAAATAAATAAATAAAATCTTAAAAAAAAAAAAAGCTTAAAGCATGTCAGTCTTGGACAGTAGTTGTTAATATGGTTTTAAAGGAAAATGATGGGAGTATATTAATGGCAGTTGACAAAATGAAAACCAGGCAAGAATGAGGAATCAAATTAAAACAGTAGGACCTGGTCACCTATTATGAAAAGATAATGTAAAGAATACTATTAGGTAGAATTATTTGGATGTACTGGAGGAAAGTGCCATATAAATCTAAGGTTTTATAGTTTAAATATAATATGAGGCTTACATAAATTTTCTTTGGTATCTAGACTGATACATACAGGGAGATTTGGAATCTTGGTAATAAGAGCAATACATACCTTGATAACTCCTTTTATACCCAGTTTGAAGCCCCAATATCTCTGCAGTATGGTCATCTAATCTCTCTTATGTTCGTGTCCTTGTCTGAAGAATTCACCAGAGATATAATTTCCCCTATGTGATTCTGGGGGGTTGTTGTACGGATCTAATGAAATAATAGATGTGGGAATACTCTAAAACGTCAAGAGTACCATAAAAAGGATTACTCTACAAGTAAATACAGTTCCTTATACTAGATTTCTTATCAGGCGGACTGACAAAACATTGACTTTCACAGAAAGAAGAAAACCTATACTGACCACGTTAAAGACATGAAATACAGGATTTCTCACCCAATCCACCAACGTACATCATCTTTTTAGGAAGTTTGTAGGGACATCGTGGTGTCCTAGGCATTGTGAATTTCGTATTTAGGATAGAAAACTTTTCCTTTGCAGCCAGTTGGATGAGGGTGGGAGAGAGTTAACCAAAGAGAACCGAAAATAACGCCGTGACCTCTGCTATTATATGCACAGTTTCCTGCAAGTAGCAGCCAAGTTCCTGGAGCAGAAAAAAGTGTGTGTGTGCGCGCGTATGCGTGTGCGTGCTGTGTGTGTTCAGCTTCACAATCATAAAACTCTTAGGTACTGTGTGCCTTCATCCTTCCCTCCTTCCAAAAAAGGACACAGCATCAACATCAGCAGCGCGGGTCTAAGAAATCTTCTGGCTCCTGTCTGCGATTCTGCCCCAGTCGTTGTAGCTGAGGGCTGGAGAATCTGTCCCCGCCCCCCGCCCCCCGCCCCCCCAACCCACAGCAGCCTGGCCTGAAGCAGGTGAGGCACTGACACAGGTGGCTTGTTTGTCAGGGTCAGGTTGGCACATCTCTCGCCCGGGGCTCTGGGTAAATGTTTAGATTTCATTTTTCAGTCGCATGGCTTTGGACTCTGCAGCGTCCAAGGCAGGCCCCTGCACGCTCCCCTCCTACAGCCTTTGTCTCCTCTCCTGGCCTGGTGGGAAGTCAAGAGGTGAGAGGGGAGGAGAGGAGGGAAGGGAGGGACGGGGCGGAGCTGGGAGGTTTTGCAGCGCCTCCAACTCTCCCCAAGAACCGCTTTTCAGGCCCATCAAATTCCTTCCCCTCTGCTCTCCCGTGGGCTTGCCCTGCCCCAGCACTGGGAAGCGGGCTTGTTTACACAGCTCATTATGCGCTCTTTGCAGTTGCTATAGCAACCACCAGGGGTCAGTTTATAGAAGGAGAGGAAGTTCACTTTTGGGGAGTTAGCTTTCCAGCTCCTGTGCAAAGCACAGCTGAAAACAAAAGACCCAGACACCCATGGAGGAAACACATTGAAAAGTTTCCTATGAGCAGAAGCATCATTCAGAGCGTAAAACTTCGCTCGCCGATGCTTTCCTGCTGAAAGAGCTGTTCTAGAATAGCTGATAGGAGAGTGAAGGGCTCATTGCATCTCCAGATTTTCCTCTCTCAAACCTTCACCCTGCCTTAATAGCCTGTAGGCAGTTAGTAGTCAGGACAGCAAGGGCGGCTACCAGGGTTCACTTCAAGTGCTAAGTTTCATTAATATAATGTATTGACTGGGACTCGGAAGATCTTTAGAAACTCTTATTACTCCCCTCTTTCTTGTGGGGAGGCAGGCAGCATGCCACTGGAACAGAATACCTACCTCAAGGTCCAAGCCAAACAAAACGGAGCCCCTCCACCTATAGGGAGGGGGCTGGGAAAACTCCCAGGATGTCTTCCGCGCTCCCACCTGACTGGTTAAACTGATTGAGCAAATAAAAATACAGGATGCCCAATTAAATTTGATTTTCAAATAGACAACAAAAGGATTTTTGTGTAAATCTATTCCACACAATGCTTGGGACATACCTAGAGCAAATCTAACTTAACCCAACCCTATCCTAACCCTCCTCCTCACCACCACTGCCTCCAACAAAAGTGTAACAGATGAATTTTCTCAAAAGCAAATCAAGTGCCATGTTACCATTTAGGATGATCTGACCCTTGGATTATTTGGTTAACCGTTGAAGGAAGGAAGGAAGGAAGGAAGGGAGGGAGGGAAATTATTTACATATATGCAAATAGTAAACCAGAGGCAAGTCAACCTACCAACTCGTTTGAGTTTACCATCTTCCCTCAGAGCCACATATCACCAGCATAAATGACCTGATGGCTAAGTAGAAAAGATTTCAGTCCTGGGTATCTACTTGTACTTTTTTACTAATAGTCAAAGTCAGCTTTCTGAAGAATAATTATTTTTATTTCCTTGACAGGGAAAAAAACATTTTTAAGGTGCTTTTTCTTTTTTCAGGAATCAATAACATTTGTTTCTGAGTATTATACTGGGGAGTTTGAGTGGAGAAAAGCCCAGCAGAACTGGTATACTGTCGCCCTCTGTTTGGTTTTTTGTGGTTTTGGTGCCCATACATACATGTCCATGGGGACAAAAATGACATTTGCATTTATCAAACTCACACTCTTCCCAGCATGGCTTTTGCTGAGGAGGTTGTGTGGCTGCATCACGGAGGGAAGGCTGGCTCCATGAAAGTCGTGCTGAGTTTTACAGAACTTCTAGAAAACCTAGACCCCTAGTCATAGTGCTATAGCCTGTGGTACTTTTACATCTGTTTTGACCCTAAATTCACAAACCTAAAATTTAAGGCAAATAAATCATGAAACATAAGCTTGCATGAAAACAAAGCAAATCGGAGCAATAATATGTTCCATAAAGCCCCAGCCAACTCAGACTACAAGGTTTCCCACAGCTCTAATCCGAAACACGTAATTAAAGGAAAACTGTCAAGATAAACATCATGTACAATAAAAATGTTCTCACCTGTTGCTAACTCTAAAACTCTCAATACAGTTTTCACCAAGGGGAAAAAAAAAAGTTATTTTAGAAGCCAATGCTTCAAGTCTGGAACTTGAGTTCTAATCTTGTCTCTTCTACTTCTGAATATGACCCTGTGAAAGTCTGTGGGCCGTCTATGACTCAGTTTCCCCACAGGCAAAATGCTGATACTGGATCATTATTATTAAGTGCTCCTTTCCTAACTGAAGGAATGTGAGAATATCTATAAATCACTCTGAGCTATTCAGACAAAAGGCAGGAAGTTATGAAATGTGATTATTTGCACTATTCATTTTTAGACAAGGAACTTGATTTAGGAGGTGGAATCAATTGAGCTTAGTTTTGTTTAAAGCACTGTGAAAGGACTTAATTTTTGAAATCCTATTTTCATTGATTTAAAAAAAAAAACAATAGTTCTTTACTTTTTTTTTTCTTAATCATTGTTAATAAATCCTACATTTGCAGCCCAAGCTGTCAGACAGTGTCTCTTTAACACCATTCAACAGCTGTTAAATGGGATAATCACCTGTTTATCCTCAGGTCATTAATTCAAATGCTAATTACACTCTAGAACCTGGCTTATTCTCCCACTCAGGCCAGACTGGGCACTCAGCACTCTGAAAGGATGCTATAGTAATCAAGGACCTCCATCGATTTACCTCCAGAGGCACAGAGGAAACAGCTATACAGACGCACGCATGCACGCATGCACACGCACACGCACACGCACACGAGTATGATGAAAACAGTGAAACATTAAAATTAACCAAAGTAGGGGAGCCTGAGTGACTCAGTCGGTTAAGCATCTACCTTTGGCTCAGGTCATGATCTCAGGGTCCTCGGACGGAGTGGGGCTCCCTGCTCAGGGGGAATCTGTTTCTCCTTCTCCCTCTGCCCCTCCCCCTGCTCGTGTTCTCTCTCGCTATCTCTCTCTCTCTCTCAAATAAATAAATAAAACCTTTAACAAGGTTAAAAAAATTAAAAAAATAAACTAAACAACTGTGAAATACAGTATTACACAATTATTAAAAGGTTGCTTATGAATATGGTCAAATAACGTGTTAAAAAAATGCCTACTTATTTATGTCGGGTGAAAAGAGTAGTAGAAATGCTATTATATAACTACAAATACAGGGGGAAATTTTGCACAGAAAAAGACAAAGAATATGTGATAGTCTTGGAACTAAAATCAATCGCTATTTAGATGACTAAGAACAAGGACATTTTTAGAGCTAAAGATATGTAAGTTCCTATTTTCACTGAGCTTCCATTCTGGAGGAGAAAGACAAAATACTAGTTAAAAAGTCAATACACAAGATATATTTATAGAATGATGTCCTAAGAAAATTTACAAAGAGTTATGGGGTAGAGGGACCAGAGGGTCTGCTTCCATTTGGGTTGTGGGGGAGGAGACAGCAGAGACAGTGAGAAGCCCCAGTGAAAATGCCAGGACCGGAGTGGGGTGGGCGCAGTCAAGGAACAGGTGACAGATCAGACGGTGAGAGGCAAAGGGCAGTGTGGTAGAAGGTGAGTTTGCAGAGACAGGCAGGAGCTAGGTCCTGCTGAGCAGAAGGTGCATGAGTGGAAATTGAGAGAGAGCAGTAAGCAGTTACTATGGGGGCCAAGGGACGAGAAGTGGGGACATGGACTAGGGTGGCAACCACGGAGCTAGCTTGGGTCAGGAAATATTTTGCAGGTAGACCTGGCATGTCCTGCTGATAAACCAGGTTGGGAAGGGGGGTACAGAGATGCTGAATAAAAAGAGAAGAATTTCATAAGAATCTGAGATTTTTGGCCTTCACAATTGAATCAATTTTAGGACTACTTACTGACCTGAGAAAAGCGTTGGAGGAACAGGCTTGTGGTGGAAAACTGAGAGTTGCGTTTTGGTCATTATGCGGTTGAAATGCCTATTAGCTCTCCCAATGATGACGTCAGGTCAGTAGTCAGCTCTCAGGGAGGAGTCAGGGCAGGGAGAGCCATTGAATGTTGATGGTATTTAAAGCAATGGGTCAAGATGGAGTGACATAGAGAGACCATGTAAAGAGGGAAGACATGCCAAGACTGAGAACTAGAGATTGGGCTCAAGACAAAGAGCCAGAAAAGAGATGACCAGTGAGGGGAAGGAAAACTAAGGGAGTATGGTGTGCCAAAGCCAAGAGAAAAGAAAATAGTTTTAAGGAACAGGGAATTATCGAACAGTCGACAAAACCAAAAGATAACTGACAGAATGAGAGAAGATATTTGCAAATGACACATCAGATAAAGGGCTAGTATCCAAAATCTATAAAAAAACTTATCAAACTCAACACCCAAAGAACAAATAATCCAATCAAGAAATGGGCAGGGGGTGCCTGGGTGGCTCAGTCGTTAAGCGTCTGCCTTCAGCTCAGGTCATAATCCCAGAGTCCTGGGATCGAGCCCCACATCGGGCTCCCTCCTCTGCAGGGAGCCTGCTTCTCCCTCACTCTCTGCTTGCCTCTCTGCCTACTTGTGCTCTCCCTCTCTCTCTCTTTGTCAAATAAAGAAAGAAAATCTTTAAAAAAGAAAAAAAAAGAAAGAAAAGAAATGGGCAGAAGACATGAACAGACATTTCTCCAAAGAAGACATAGAGATGGCCAACAGACACATGAAAAAATGCTCAACATCACTCGGCATCATGGAAATGCAAATCAAAACCACAATGAGATACCACCTCACACCAGTCAGAATGGCTAAAATTAACAAGTCAGGAAACAACAGATGTTGGCGAGGATGCGGAGAAAGGGGAGCCCCCCTACACTGTTGGTGGGAATGCAAGCTGGTGCAGCCACTCTGGAAAACTGCATGGAGGTTCCTCAGAAAGTTGAGAATAGAGTTACCCTATAACCTAGCAATTGCACTACTGGATATTTACCTCAAAGATACAAAGGTAGTGATCAGAAAGGGCACATGCACCCCAGTGTTTATAGCAGCAATGTCCACAATAGCGAAACTATGGAAAGAGCCGAGATGTCCATCAACAGATGAATGGATACACACACACACACACACACACACATATACACACACACACAATGGAATACTCCTCAGCCATCAAAAAAAAAAAATGGAATCTTAGCATTTACAATGACGTGGATGGAACTAGACGGTATTATGCTAAGCGAAATAAGTCAATCTGAGAAAGACAATTATCCTATGATCTCACTCATATGTGGAATTTAAGAAACAAAACAGAGGATCATAGGGGAAGGGAGGGAAAAATAAAACAAGATGAGATCAGAGAGGAAGACAAACCATAAGAGACTCTTAATCATAGGAAACAAATTGAACTGAGGTGCTGGAGGGGAGGGGGTGAGGGGATAGGGTAACCGCGTGATGTAATGAGCACTGGGTATTATATAAGACTGATGAATCACTGAACTCTACCTCTGAAACTAATAATACACTGTATGTTAATTAATTGAATTTAAATTAAAAATTTTTTTAAAAAGAAAGAAACAGGAAATTATCAACTATACCCAATGTTGCTGATAGTTTGGAATTAGTAGAGAGAAGTCAGCTCTATTTTGGCAACTAGGTGACCCTTACAAGATCAAGTGCAGTAGAGGGGTGAGAATGGAGTGACCGTAGTGCATACCCTGGGACCACAGGCCACACGTGTGAATTTTCCTAGGAAGAGGGCAGAGCAATGGGGCAGAGCCCGAGTCGTGCTGCTGAGTCAAAGAAGGCCCTCTGGGGAGATGGTTTTAGAGCTTAGATACCTTCAGGTTGCAAAGTCCATTCCAGTCACTGTATTGAAATTTCAAAATAGTTATTTTATAACTACTTTGGGGTTAAGTAACATTATGGGTCCATATGTTATTAATTAAAGTGAAACTGAAGTGATAAAAATTTTTGAATATTCTAATTTACTCTTAAATTAAAAAAAAAAACTACTTAAATTATTTTTAAGTCCTGTGTATCTCCATATGTGAGAGAGAGTATGAAAATGGTTTTGAGCAAATGGATGGAACTTAGAACTAGAAAAAAGTTCAGACAGTGCCTGGGTGGCTCAGTCAGTTAAGCAACTGCCTTTGGCTCAGGTCATGATCCCGGAGTCCTGGGATCGAGCCCCACATTGGGCTCCCTGCTCAGCGGGGAGTCTGCTTCTCCCTCTGCCTCTCTCCCCACTTGTGCTCTCTCTCTCTAGCTCTCTCTCTCTCTCAAATAAATAAATAAAATCTTTAAAAAAAAGAAAAAGAAAAAAGTTCAGAAAGTGGAAATCATGGAGAATGTAATTTCCTTTAAGAATAAAGGAGCTGATTAGGGTGCCTGGGTGCCTGAATCAGTTAAGCAGCCCACTCTTGGTTTTAGCTCAGGTCATGATCTCAGAGTCCTGAGGTAGAGTCCTGCTTCAGGCTCCGCACTCAGCAGGGAGTCTGCTTAAGATTCTCTCCCTCCCTCTCCTTCTGCCCCTCCCCCTGCTCTCTCTCTCAAATAAATAAATAAATATTTTTTAAAAATTTTTTAAAGAATAAGGGAGCTGATAATGATGATATATTTCATTATAAAACCAAAATGAATTTACCATAATGTCCATTTATAGCCGGTTTAAAGAAGTTTTAAAAAAATGTTTAAAATAAGTGATTTGATTTTTTAAACCATTGTAAACTCTAGTTTTTTCTGGAGATAGAATATTGTTTGTGGGGTTTTTTCAGGCACATATCCATGCTTTATTTTTTTCCTAGACTAACAGTTCATAAATAAAATTAGATGTTTCAAAGATGTCTTAATCATTAGAATAGCACAGTATTCTTTTAAAATTCACTTTAAAATTACCCTTCTCTCTGGGAGTTGGAGATCTACCTATACAGAGCGTGTATTTCAATCAAGTATTCCCTGCACACCTACCTATGTTCATGGCTTTGTCAAGGGCTATGGAGTCCTGATTGGTGTAGGAATTAAGACTGGGAGAAAGATATGGTTCTGTCTGAGGCAGTTTAAAGTAGGGGTAAAAGCACAAACTTTGCAAAAGACCACGTAGGATGTCATTCTCTGTCACTCTGCTTACTACTCAGGTAATCTGGCCCAATTATTTACCTTTTCCAGCCTTGGTTTAATCCTTACATCAGGGAAATTATAATCCCTAATACTTCAGGCTGCATGGAGATTAAATGAGATAATACATGAAAAGCTCCTGAAAGTGTCCGGGAGATTGGAAAATTCTCACCAAATGTTGGGATTCTTGCCTTATCCTTCAGCTACATGTAGTCCAGACTCTAATATCCTCTGTACATTGAGTGGAGAGACAAAACAGAGTGTTTGGCACGTAGACAACATTCAGTAAACAAGTGAAGGGTGATGAGTCAATTAACTGGCTAATTAATTAACATAACCAATGACTTTCCATAAAAGAACAGCAAAATCACAATGCTTCACATCTGTGGAGGTTTTACAGTCTCTCCAATGAATGAGTCATGTCTAGAGGGCCGCATATTGCACAAGGAGGGATGGAAGCTAAACAGGGCAAGGGTCATGAGCTGAGGGGAAAGACATCTCCATTTTCAACCTATTTGTTCTTTCATCCAATTTGCTTTCAATCAGTGCTCTAGGCCTGTCTTATTGGCTGCCCACTGCAGTCTCTAAAAGGGCAGGCTTAGAAACCATACTCTTTCCACCACCATCCTCTCCACCTTCCCTATCTTACCCCCATCACCACTCAGGGTACTGGATGCCATGGATTGGGCAATGAGTCAAAAGCTTGTCAATCTGAGTCTCCCTCAAAATTTTCAACTGAGAGATGCAGACACAACTGACAGATAATGATGAACTCTATGACTGAGAGAGGTAATGTTGGAAAGTCAAGGTTGGTGGCATTATTGAGTAAACAAAGGAAGCAGTTGGAAAGAGAAATGAGAGCAGATGTGTTAAGGAAAAGCAAAGATGAAGGGTCATGTAGCTCCTAATCTGGCCCAGGGTCAGAGTTAGTCTGGGTCCTGGAGTTGATTCCTGAGCTCCAGAGGCCCTAAGCATTCACAACTGCTAAGTGTCCTCTTCTTTGGCCAGGGACATTAATCTGAGACACTGCTGGTTGGGTCAACAGGGCAGTCTGAGCTGTGAAATGGTATATTCTCTGTCACATCATCTGACCTATATGAAGCCTTGCTATGAACAATCTGAGATATGTTATCATGCAATAAGATGGGAAAGAACAGCCAAAGTTGACCCTTTGGATACTTATTCCCAATTAATTCATATTGTCTTATCATGAGTTAACAGTCTCAGCCCCAAGAAAAGACAGTCACTTCAATAAATGATGTTGGGGAAACTGGACAACAACATGACGAAGAATGAATTTGCCAGTTGAGTCGTGTGTTTCCTGCTCTTCGCCGCCTCCGCGGGTTCTCCGGATCTTCGCAACCCCGCCAGCATGTCTCAGGCTGAGTTTGACAAAGCTGCTGAGGATGTTAAGCACCTCAAGACCAAGCCAGCAGATGATGAGATGTTGTTCATCTACAGCCACTACAAACAAGCAACTGTGGGTGACATAAACACAGAACAGCCTGGGCTGTTGGATCTCAAAGGCAAGGCCAAGTGGGATGCCTGGAATCATCTGAAAGGGACTTCCAAGGAAGACGCCATGAAAGCTTACATCAACAAAGTAGAAGAACTAGAGAAAAAATATGGAATATAACAGACTGGATTTGGCTGCCAACACTGCATTTCATCTAAACTGATCTAATGCCTTTCTTTTCTAATACTGTGGATGACATGAAATAATGCAAATAGCCTTTAGCCTAGGTCCTGAAGACCGCACAAGGCATGGCTCCAACAGAGTAGGGCCTGCCATGGTTGCTGACCTGCGCTGAGTAGTTTTTATCTGTAGATCTATTAAAAGCACATTTGTTACTTTATTTTTTTTTAAAGATTTTATTTATTTATTTGAGAGAGAGAGAATGAGAGAGAGCACATGAGAGTGGGGAGGGTCAGAGGGAGAAGCAGACTCCCCGCTGAGCAGGGAGCCCGATGTGGGACTCGATCCAGGGACTCCAGGATCATGACCTGAGCCGAAGGCAGTCGCTTAACCCACTGAGCCACCCAGGCGCCCACATTTGTTACTTTAAAAAAAAATAAAATAACTGGACCACTTTCTCGCATTATATACAAAAATAAACTCAAAATGTAGTACAAGCTTAAATGTAAGACCAGAAACCATGAAACTCCTAGACGAAAACATAGGCAGTAAACTCTTGGACATTGGTCTCAGCAATATTTTTTGGGGTCTATCTCCTCAGGCAACGACAACAAAAGTAAAATAAATGCATGGGATTATGTCAAACTAAAACCTTTTGCACAGCAAAGGAAACCATCAACAAACAAGAAGAGAACCTACTGGGTGGGAGAAGATATTTGCAAATGATATAACTGAGGGATTAATAACCAAAATATATAAAGAAGTCACACAATTCAATACCAAAAAAACAAACATAGCAACTAAAAAATGGGCAGAGGATCTGAACAGACATTTCTCCAAAGAAGACAACCAGATGGCCAACAGACACATAAGATGCTCAACCTCACTCATCATCAGGGGAATGCAAATCAAAAACCACAGAGAGATACCAATTCACACCTGTCAGAATGACTATTATGAAAAAGACAAGAAATTACAAGTGTTGGTGAGGATATGGAGAAAAGGAAACCCTCGTTTACCATTGGTGGGAACGCAAACTGGTGCAGCCACTCTGGAAAACTGCATGGAGGTTCCTCAAAAAATTAAAAACAGAACTACCATACAATCCAGCAATTCCACTTCTGGATATTTATCCAAAGAAAATGAAAACACTAATTTGAAAGGCCATATGCACCTCTGTGTTCACTGCAGCATTATTTACTATAGCAAGCTATGGAAGCAACATACGTGTCCCTCGATAGATAGTGAAATATTATTCAGCCTTGAAATCTTGCCATTTGCAACAACATGGATGCACCTAGAGGGTATTTTGCTAAGTGAAATAAATCAGACAGACAAAGACAAATACACAAATACCATATGATTTCACTTATATGAAGAATCTAAAAAACAAAACAAACAAAACAGACTCGTAGATACAGAGAACAATCTAGTAGCTGCCAGAGGGGATGGGTAAAACAGAGGAAGAGGATTCAAAAGTACAAACTTCCAATTATAAAATAAATAAGACACAGGATGCAACACTGAGCATAGGAAATATGGTTGATAATACTATACCAATTTTGCGACAGATGGTAGCTAGATTTATGGTGGGCATTACTATGTAACATATATAAATGTTGAATCACTATGTTGTACACCGGAAACTAACATGATATTGTACATCAACTATACTTCAATTAAACATAAATAAATAAAAATAGAAGGTCTGAGCCCTGAGGTAGTCAAGAAAACACAGCTGGAATTTTGGGCTTTTCTGACTTTTAAACAGTTCCTTACTTGGGTGTGTTTTTGCAATGCCAGCATACCTTTATTTGATTTCTTGGTGTCGGTCCATGACAGCCCAAACCTGGGTTACCATGGCCATGCCATCCTCTTCTCATGACTTGTTCTCTCAGTACCTCATCGTTCCTCATATCCATAAAAGTCTTGAAGAGGTAGTTATTTATTCAGAGAAGTAATGTAGCATGTGCCAGAAACAAAATTGCCTTCTATAATATTTAGTCAACTAAAAGGTCAGGTTTATTTATTTATTTTTTGTATATCTATCTATCGATCATCTATCAACTTAAGTCTTTCCAGCCTAAAGAAAGAAAGTAAGCCTATGCACAAATTCTATCAAGTTCTAAGTTTGCCTGGGAAAGTAAAAGCAGAACCACACTTGGGACTCACACGCCCATGTTCATGGCAGCATTATTCACTATAGTCCACAGGTGGAAGCAACCCAAGTGTCCACCGACAGATGAATGGATGAACCAAATGCAGCGTACACTTACAATGGGGTATCATTCAACCCTACAAAGGAAGGAAATCCTGACACAAAAGGACAAATATTGTAGGATTCCAATTATTTGAGGTACCCAGAATAGTCAAGTTCATAGAGACTGAATGGAGAATAATGGTGGCCAGGGGCTGGGGGGAAGGGAAATGGGGAGTTAGTGTTTAATGGGGATTGGGTTTCAGTTTGGGATGATTACAAATTTCTGTGGGGACACCTGGGTGGCTCAGTAGGTTAAGTCTGACTCCTGATCTCAGCTCAGGTCTTGATCTCAGGGTTGTGAGTTTGAGCGTGGAGCCTACTTAAAAAAAAAAAAAAATTCTGTGGATGGATGGTGGTGATGGTTGCACAGCAATATGAATGTACTTAATGCCACTGACCTGTACATTTAAAAATGGTTAAGAAGGTACATTTTATGTTGTGTATATTTTATTTATTTATTTATTTATTTATTTTATTATTTTATTTTTTATGTTGTGTATATTTTAACCCAATTTTTTAAAAAGCTGCACTGGGGTGAAAGCATTAGGGAGGTTGTCCTGCAAAACCCTTTCCATCGACCCATATATGTCTTTATGATAAGAGATTTTCTTTTAAGGTTACTTTTAAAAATAGAGCTCATATAGGAAGAGACCATTTCAGGAAGGCACGGGACCTCTCATTTTCTTCTCTGGGCATAGAATACCAGCCAAGTAAAACCATGGTTGAGTTAGAATCTGGACAGGATCAGTTCATTTTGTTCCTTAAACTCAATATTTCTCTTCCTCAAACTCCTCTCCATTTCATTGCAGGCACAGGGTGATCAGATCTCCACCCCAGGCCTGTGCTGATGTCTTTGGCAGAACTCAGGCTGGAGCTTCCTCCTCCCCTGTGGAAGGCATTGCCCAACTGGCAGGTGTAATGAAAGGAGTTTTGTTTGAGATATATAGAGTAAAATCTGATTCACAGGCACTAAAATTGTCATTAATAAAGAGCTTTCATCAGAATGAGTTTGAATGTTGAAATGAAAGGTGGAAAGGTTTCACACTATTTCTCAATGTTTTAAATTCCACTTAAAAGTCTTATTCATTGTCATTGCTTTAAAAATATTTTTATTTTACTCTCTATGATTACTAGAAATGTGTCACCTCTCTAAATATGTAACACTCCTAAATATGCATGCTTCTTTTGTAGCCCAAATGCTCCCACGCTTTCAGCCTTCGGTGTTTCTCTTTCTTGAACAGTCAAATAAATACGCTCAAGCCAGCATCTCATGCAAACTGCACAGAGACAGCACCCTCCCAATATTTAGGATCCCGGGAGGATCTGTGCTTCATGCATGAGAGCACAGGAAGAAACCTGACGGTGGGTATTAGACCTCTTTTTCCTATAAATCATTGCCAACTTCCTGTTCTCAGGCCCAGGACTCTTTACCAGGCTGCTGGGGTCCTCGCCTTTGTCAGGTACCATTGTCCTCTGCCTTCTCTCCCTGGGGGCCTCAAGTCTTTATCCCTAGGGCTGCCAGGGGGAAAACAAAGAATTCTTATTCTATGGTTATGTTTCCATAAGTTGGAAAATGCTCTCATGACTTCAAGTTTTGCTCAAATGGCCCTTTCCCAACGAGATTTGGCCATGCCGTTTAAGATTATAACCCATTGTTCTCCCACTCCTGATCTTCTTACCCTACTACCTTAGGTTGTGTTTCCTGGAAAAGTCTCTGAGACTGGGTTCTTGAAGAGTACTCATGGAACACACAGCTATAAGGAAGTAGGAAGGCAGGGTCAGGCAGAGAGGGATGCTGGCGTCCAACATGGGTGACGCCGAGGCCTCAGCCAGCCCTCTAGGGAGCTCCCAAGCTGGGATAGCCCTCAGAGTATCCCAAAGTGAGGAAGGGAATGGGTCTTTGTAACCCCAGGTCAGCCAGGCATTTCTCCTGAGCTGCACCCTGGGAGAGACATAACCTTGAGCGAGGAAATCCCCAGAGGCTGAGAGCAATTCCAGGTGAAGGATGCAACTCTGACCATTGGCAGCTGATACTCCCAAAAGCTGGGGGATGGATGCACCTTGGCTCTGAAGACGGGTCTGGGCTGAGCACCCACTATGCCTGCTCTGCTTTTTCTATTTCCCATGGCAACCATCACCTCCTACCAGGCAATATGATGTGCTCTAACATACTTATCACCATATCTATTGTTTATTGATTATCCTAGCTCCCTCTGCCACCACCCCTGCTAGACTGAAGCTACATGAGAGCAGGACTCTTCATCTGCTTTGCTGGGAAAGTAGCACAAACACCAGGACAGTGCCTGGCACTCCATAAATATTTGTTAATAAATGCCTCAGGATATGGGGCACCTGGGTGGCTCAGTCATTAAGCATCTGCCTTCGGCTCGGGTCATGATCCCAGGGTCCTGGGATCGAGCCCTGCATCGGGCTCCCTGCTCGGCCAGGAGCCTGCTTCTCCCTCTCCCTCTGCTGCTCCCCCTGCTTGTGTTCCCTCTCTAGCTGTCTCTCTCTCTCTGTGTCAAATAGATGAAATAAAATCTTTAAAAAAAATTTAAAATTTTAAAAAAATGAATGCCTCAGGATAAATGCTTAGTTAAGATTCGGTATTTCTTCCTGCCAGCCATCACTATAGGGAAGGGAATGGAAGATATTTTTCTCTCTCTTTTCAGGGTAAATCTGAGGGGGTTTTCTTTTCCTTCTTATTACATACCAGTGGTTTCTGTCCACTCCCAGCTCAACCTTCAACTAGTCACCTGGTTTCCCGGGGGCTCACCCTCCCTACTTGGAAATGAAGTGAATTCCAACTCTTCTTCCTGTTTACTTATTCTAAGAATTTGTTAAGCACCTGCTGTTTGCCTGGCGCTTTCCCTGTTATAATTTTTTAAACTCCAATTCTAGAATTCTGTGAAGGAAGTATAGCACTACATATCACGTTCTTCTAATCCTTTGTGAATAGAGAACTATAGATCCTATTCTGAGGAAGAACTTCAGGAAGCAAGTTCTGACAATTTCCAGGAGCACATTCTAGAACTTACAGAAACACACTACTAAAAAGTCTTCCTCTTTTTTAAATTCCCCCTGCCACGATTTGTCTGTGTGTCTCTTTATAAAGAATCATTTTTCATTAAACTCTGAGTTCTTCTTAAGAGAAACAAAAGTGTATCTTATTGGAGCCCATCAAAGTGTCTGAAATATAGCAGATTTTCAGTGTTTGTGGAAAATAACTAAGGAGTCCATGTACTTCCAGTTTTGAAATCTTATCCTTCAGCATTCTCTTTTCCCCAAAAAATGAACTTAATTAAAACAATTAGACTATAGGGGCACCTGAGTGGCTCAGTCCATTAAGTGTCCAACTCTTGATTTTGGCTCAGGTCATGATCTCAGGGTCGTGAGATTTTGCCCCACATCAGGCTCTGTGCTGGGCAAAGAGCCTGCTGAAGATTCTCTCTCTCCCTCTCCATCTGCCCCTCCCCTGCCTTGCTCTCGATCTCTCTAAAAAAAAATACATACATACATACATACATACGTACATAAAACAATGAGAGACTATACCCAATCACAGCACTAAGCAGCAATATGCCAAGACAGTTATATGATTAGAATCTTACTTTGTCTCATGCAGATGAAAAAAAAAAAAACAGAAATATTTATATCTGCTTGTAGATACTCCATCAAATCTATAGCTACTTTGATTTAAGTGTTGTTACTTTTAATAATGTGATGGACATTCAGTTTCACATGAATTATCCTGTTTAATTAACCCTTGTAACAATTCTATAGTCCATTTTACTACCAAGGAGACTGATGTACAGAGAAGTGGCTTGCGCGAGGTCACAGAACTTGGTAGCATCTGGATTCATAGCTGATTCCTTCTCAGTGCAGTGATGGGACTCTGCTCTACTGCTATATAACATCCATCTTAAGAAGGAATAGAACACACTAATGGAGTCACTAATGTCCCAAACTCTCAACCAACTAAATCTCTGCATGCTTTCAGACTAGGGGGTGTTATATTATTAATCTCCTCTTGAGCTTTTCTGGAGGCTTCTGAAAACAGGTCAAGACTGATGACATTCTATGCCTCGGGTGCAGCTGTGTTCCCATGACCTCTTTCACCATTATCATGAAATTCCCTTCCATCGTTTTCATGCTCTTGTTCCCCCTTTTCCAGCAATCTGGGTCTTCTTCGTTCTTGTTTTACTTCCTTGTTTTGGAGACACTAATCCTCTAGTAGCTTCTTCAGTAGCATAAGAAGTCAATGTTTTAAGCCTTATATGTCTAGAAGATGTCTTTATTATTCTCCCACACATTCAACTAAGAGTTTGAACATAGAATTCTAAAACAGAATTCACTTTCTTTCAGATATTTAAAGGCATTGCTTCGTTGTCCTCTAGCTTCTAACAATACTACTGAAAAGTCTAACTATTATTTATTTGATTTTTCTCTCTCTCTCTCTCTGATTCTTGTAGGTCAGTGTTTTATTTTCATTTGGTAAATGTGGGGAATATATTATAAATGTGTGGGTTCACTCTGTCATCTTAACCCTGAAGTTCCAATCTAACTATTATTTATTTGATTTCTCTCTCTCTCTCTCTCTCTGATTCTTGTAGGTCAGTGTTTTATTTTCATTTGGTAAATGTGGGGAATATATTATAAATGTGTGGGTTCACTCTGTCATCTTAACCCTGAAGTTCCAATCATGCATTTCTAACCACCCCCCAGCACAGAGCAAGTTGGAAGCTGCACGCGCTGAGCATTACAAAGGCCACTAGGCCAAGAGTAGAAGAGCAGGAGGCACTCACATGAGTTGAATACCACGCTATCACAACAAAGAATGGAAAAAAAAAATGAGCCAGACACCAAAGTCTCATGACATAATGCTTTGGACTGACTGACTTTCCCCTTGCTCTTTCGTGCTCCCTCTTCACAGAAGACAGAGGCAGCCCCTTGACCTGTTTCACAAGATTGCTTTAGTATTTGCCTGACTGCTTGCAGTTCATCTTCACCAGTGTGGGTAGACAATCAGGTATGCTGACAGGACTCTGTCTCTTACACATTGAAGTTGCCAGTTTTGTGTTTGTTACTTCATTCTTGGAACTGAATGATAATTCTGCCATCCTAAAAGACATACGATGGACTATGGATCACACTCGATTACCTTGATCCCAGGATCCAGACAAACTTGGTCCTAAACTTAAATCACGGTCCTGCTACAATATATTGGGCTTCCAGGATTGCACACATGCATAAAATGGTCCATAAACCCTGACTGCAAAATGGAGCAGTCAATACCTAACACTTACCAGAGATTCATTTCCTCAACAAACATTTACTTTAGATACAAAGACCCTTTGATACAAAGTACATAAGGTGATAAATGGATCCCCTCAATCACTGTCACCATCATCCCCAAACACATATACACCCACAATTGTTCATGACCCACTCAGTGCCTCTTCTCTTGAATATAGAAAATCCCCTCAAGTAGGTTTCATCAAAATGCACATTCCCCTGAAAGTACTTCCAGAATGAGTAAGAAGAGGTTTCTGAGAAGCAAGAGAACCATGGGTTAAGGATTGTGGCTCTCACAAGTCAGATGAAGAAAATGGTTTGAGGTGGGCCAAACATGAAAAGAATCCTGGGAGAGTGTGGTGTTAAAAGTTACACAGGATCAAGTTAACGAAGAAGAGAAGAATGGAGGAAGTTGACCAGCCAACGTCTCATGGTGAGTTCAAGAAGATGCTCTGAGAGAGGAGAAGGGGATGGAAAGTGCCAGCAAGCACCAGATAGGGAAAACAACAACTAACTCGGGAAGCAGAAAGTAGCCAGTGAGGAAAATTCCTTCCCACTCTTCCCCAACCGCCCCAGTACTAAAAGTAATTAACCCAATTCTTTCTTCAGTGCTGGCTTCAATTTACAGAGATTAGAAAAACATCTCCCCCCACCCCGGCCTCGCCAAGCAGCCCATCATTTCATTTTTATTTTTCCCCAACTTTTTAAAAAAAATTTAAACAACCCTAATATTTAGAAGAATGGTTCAGAAAATACTCACACTAGCCACCTAGACTCAACAACAGTTGCTATTCTATCACACACTCAGGCTCTTGAAGAACCCTTTGAATGTAGGGGTCAGGCATGGTGACACTTCATCCCTAAATGTTTCTGTGTCCATCTCCTAAAAATAAAGATGTTCTTCCAAAGAGCCACAATGGAGCATCGCATCTAAAAAAATTCACAATAATTCCCTCTTATCGTCTAATACTCAGTCCATATTCAAATTTCTCCAGTTGTTCCCAAAATGCCTCCTAAAATAGCTGCTCCTTTCCTGTTCTTCGTCATCAAATTCTTCTTTGTTCTGGGTATTGTTTTGAGCCAGGATCTAATCAGGGTAAACACACCACATCTGATGGTTAGGTCTCTTTAGACTCTTTTAATCTTTAATCTAGAATAGGTCCCTCACTTTTTATTCATAATATTGGGGTTTTGTTGTTTTGTTTTTGTTTTTCTTTTGGTGTTTTTTTTTTTTTCAAAAGTCCCCGACAGTTTTATAACATTTCCCATATTCTGGTCTGGCTGATTGTTTCATTATACTGCTATTTAACTTGTACATGGTCTAGCCCCTATATTTCCTGTCAGTTGAAGGATGGGTGTAAAAGCTTGATTAGATTTGGGTCAAACACTTTTGGCAAGGACAGTTCATAGGTGATGTTGTGTAGTTCATGGTGCATCCTTCCAGGAGGTGCCTCACCATGAGGGTTCCATCAAGTTTGGTCGCCTTGAGTAAAGTGGTGACCATCAGATCTCTCTGTTGTAAAAGGCATCTTTCTTCCATGCAATTAGTAGGTGACTCTGCAGTGATCTGTTGGTATGTGTGAATATCTTGTCCCCCAACAACCCTCCACCCAATGGCTTAGCATCTATTGATGATCCTTGCTGATAACAATTATTACCTTAACAGCCCATCAATTATTTTTTTTAAAGATTTTATTTATTTGAGAGAGAGCGAGCAAGCAAGTGAAAGCACAGGCAGTGGAGAGAGAGGGAGAAGTAGGCTCTCCACTGAGCAGGGAGCCCAACTCGGGGCTCAATCCCAGGACACTGGGATCAAGACCTAAGCCAAAGGCAGAGGCTTAACCAACTGAGCCACCCAGGTGCCCCAACAGCCCATCAATTATTTTTTTCTAAAGATTTTATTTTTATTTATTTGAGAGAGAGCGAGCGAGAGAGCACACAGGAGCAGGGGGAGGGGCAGAGGGAGAAGCAGACTCCCTGCTCAGCAGGGAGCCCGATGCGGGGCTAGATCCCAGGACCCTGAGAACATGACCGGAGCCAAAGGCAGCAGCTTAATCGAATGAGCCACCCCCCAGCCCATCAATTATTAAGTGCCTAAAGGATGAGTGGGAAGAAGGGAAAGGAGTGTCAAGGGAAGAAACAGAGAACAAGGCAAATATAGCAAAGATCCAAAATCTTTGCCAAGGCCCTCTTCAATTTACATTTAACTGTTTTCAGAGTCATGAGTCCTGAGTCCTTTAAGGAAATGCTGGCTGAAGCAATAAGCAAAGAAAGGCATAAGCAAGATTCTGTCACTTTAGGAAGACATGAATGCATTTCAGTGAGTCTAGGCATCCACATTTTGCTCTGAACTTCATCCCCAGATGTAGCCCCAAAAGAGCTAACAAATCAGGGGTAGGTGTGCCGCCATGCTCCAAACCTGGTATTTGGACTGTGGATTTCCTATACGACCAGGAGGAGGTAGTGCTAGATCAGGCAATCTGGACCTCTTCCTACAGGGCTGGTTTATAGAACACACTCAACAATAGCCATTTATCCAGAACTCTCAGTTCCAAATCTTTACTTCTTTCCAAATAGTACTCGCCACACTGTCCAAAACAGGTTTCTTTGAAAGAAACAAGTGGTCACTTTGTTGACCTGTTGAATACATGCATTGTCTTAGGTAAATTGCTCTCTTTCAGAGTTTAGGAAATTAAGTCTGTCCTTCTAAAGAGTTTACTGAATGCCCACATCAAAGAATATTTCACATCTACTCATATCTTGAAATCACTTCAAGTGATCTCAAAGCACACGTCTTTTCTAAGACATCCAAAACTGGAAACTTTTTTCCCGTTCTGGGGCACTCTGATTCTAGTTATGACAAAGCAAGAACCTAACCCTCCAAACGGAATTTCAAGTTTACTAATAAACAGGAGGAGCAAGCAGAGACCCTCTGGCAAAGAGTGCAAAATCTAATAAGAGGGGTAAGTCATAGAAATTCTATAGCCCACAAGAGAGTATGAGATGCAGCCAGAAACGGGCAAAAGGCTGTGAGGAAGACAGCCGTGCAGATCTCTCTGACTGGAGGAATCAGAGAAGGTGTCTCCCAGAGCCTCCCCCAGGAATGGAAAATTATTCCCCACAGTAGGAACAGACTCCTGGGACGTCAGCCAGTGCTGACTCACCAGGTAATTATGAAAATCTAAACGTATGCTGCTCTAGACAAGTTACGGTTTCATGACTCCCTGGAGAGGACTATAATTATTTCAAGGAGAAATTTTTTTTTAGACCTTATAGTTTTTTTAAAAATGCATTTTAAAAGGACAGAAATGCAGATTCACTTTAGTTTGATTTTAATGCATGCATGATTTTTAAGAAGAGGGAGAGAAAGGAATTATATTTTCAAGCAAACAGCAACAGGGTGCTCCAGCTCCTAATGGGTCGGGAATTTGGAATCACTGCTCCAGACAGCAGATGCTGGATAAATGATGAATAGACAAATTCTTCAGATGCTTTTTTTATAAAGGACTATAGTGTCTCTTGTCAGTAATTTCACCCCACCCCTGCCTTCTAGCCTCCCGGGTCCCTAACCATCTTTTGTGTCCTGTCTTGTATGCTACCCATTACCAGCAAACTAACTTCACACAGGCCTTCCATTTCCCTCCTTCAGAAGTGACTGCAGATTTGCCAGAGACCAACTTTACCGGGGCTCAGAAAAACCCAACTAAACAAAACATTCCAACTACTCAAAAAGGAGCGGGCAAAAAACCCATAATCTAAGGAATTTACAGCCAATGATACAATCTCATTATCCATATCAGCAGTGGGGCACTTTAGGTGCTGGAAGCAAATTTGAACTTTAAAAATAAAATGAAGGGGGGGGAAAACATCAGCCCTGTGATCCTGAAACATGGTAAAATTGTGTGATTTTTTTCTAGCACATAACTAATAATATTGTTTCTGATACTGAAGGAAGACAGCATCATTCTCTTGTTTAAAAAGTTTAGGCCTAGAAAAACTTCCTTCATGTTAGGGATGGAAAAATCTGCTTGAAGGCTCTATTCCTGTCTCTAATTATCTTTTCTTTTACTCTTCCCTTTCATCATTAAAAAAAAACAAAAAACACCTAACCTGTGTCATGTCTTGCTATATAGGACATGTGACTAATAAACAACAGGACACAGTTGTCCTACCCTGCTGAAACAAAGTGGCTGATAGAAAAGGTGCCCCTTCATTTTGGTGAAGTTTAAGGTCCATGACACTAACCACAATTTGACTAATGGGTTTCCTGTCAGCTTTCCCTGAAACACTCTTGCCACAAAGAAGGTCATTTCCCTTCTTCTTTGACCCTGAACCCAACAGGGGCTATCTGAAGAGCAGTCACCTTAGTACCTGGGAACACCAAACACAGGAGCATTGAATGAATGAAGGTGTAGCCCATTAAAGATACAGTAAAAATAATTAGGAAGAGAATGGCCCAAGAGAGGGGCCAGACTGAAGGCAATCAGCAAGGCGGTGATGTGGGCCTTCATCTGATGGCTTTTGTTAATTCCATCCCTAGCCCCATCCTTGTCATTAGGAGAAGTGTGGGCAGGTGTGAGGTTGTGCAGGTTGGCCTCACAAGATATTCGGACAAAAGAGAGGGCAAGTGCAACCAGATCCCGTGTAACCACTACAAGAATTATAAATGTTAATGTAAATGTAGTAAATGCTCAAAGTCTAATGATTAGAGGAGAGACACTGCAAGTTTTTTAAAGGAAGATTTAAAGAAATAAAAAACTCACATACCACTTAGTACCCTTCTAAACGAGTTATTGAATACTTACTGCTTGATCTAAATCTTTTTTTTTTACTTCTGTTTCTGCCTCTAACTTTTCTGCTTTCTTTGAAGGTTAAAAAAAAAAAAGACTATCTGCATTTTCCTTTGTTTATAACTTTGCCATAAAGAAACCCCTGAGCTGTTTACAACCGATCAGTAAGAACTTCAGGAGGAGACAATATCACAAAGTTGGACAGAGCCAAGACCCCAGTTCAGGCCACCAAGATTCAAAGCTGGCGCTGACCTTGACAAGTGGTTCAACCTCACTCTACCTCAGTTTCTTCATCTGTAAAATGGAGACCACTAAAACACCTATCTCATGTGGTTGTTGTGTAGATTAAATGAAACAATCCAGGTCAACTGTTTGGCGCTGTGCCTGAGAGCAGATTAACAGTGTGTCATTACTGTTGCTATTATGACCATCACCACATGCCTCCCCAGCAATGCTAGCTAATCTCTGAGGCTGAGATCTTTCTCTGCTCCTGGAGAGCTCTGTAGGAAAGGAATTTCCTCTTCCAGGGAGCTTTGGCTGCAAAACAAATACTGAATAATAAATAATTAAATAACAATTAAAAAAAGAATGTAGACATTTACACAATGGGCAACCACAAAGCACGACTGGCTTCTTCCAATGGATGAACGTTTCCCCTGGCAGCTAGCTTTTTAAGAGTCTTTCCCACCATTTTAACCAAACAGAAGAATGCAAAAATAAAGTTATCACATGGTTTCCTTAGCATCCAAATTTAACTCAGTTGAAGAAAGGGAAAGATGGAAGGGACTGAGGGACTTGATGGCTAGTTAGAAAGCAGGGAGCATTCGTATATTAAAAATAAGTCCACTGGGGGGCGCCTGGGTGGCTCAGTCGTTAAGCGTCTGCCTTCCGCTCAGGTCATGATCCCAGGGTCCTGGGATCGAGCCCCGCATCGGGCTCCCTGCTCCGCGGGAGGCCTGCTTCTCCCTCTCCTATTCCCCCTGCTTGTGTTCCCTCTCTCGCTGTGTCTCTCTCTGTCAAATAAATAAATAAAATCTTTAAAAAAATAATAATAATAAGTCCACTGGGCCAATTATACTTCAATTTGCTTGTTCCATGTCCTAGATTTTTTTTTTATTTGTTTAGTTGTTTTTTTTCTTAGGTAGTGTTTTAGGTTATAGTGGCGGGCTTGATATGCTTTTTTCACCACAGATGAAGCAAGTCTCCTTCAAGATCTGATTCTTTTTTAAAGATTATTTATTTATTTATTTATTTTCTTTATTTATTTAGAGAGTGTGTGTGTATGTGTGTGTGAGCAGGGGAAGGGGGCAGAAGGAGAGGGAGAGAGAATCCTCAAGAAGACTCCCTGCTGAGCATGGAGACCGACTCAGGGCTCGATCCCATGACTCTGAGATCATAACCTGAGCCGAAATCAAGAGTTGACGCTCAGTTGACTAAGCCACCCAGGCGCCCCTGATTCTTTATCTATATAAATTCACCAAATGACTAGTCAGCATTAAACAAAAGGATGAGGTTAATACAAATCCCCCCAAAATGAACTCTCCTATTAAGTAGCAAAATCAAATACTTTAAGCTCTTGGTAGATAACCAAGTTAATTGTGAATCCTCATTTCTTCACCAATCATAAAGCCCTGTCTCAGGGTTCCCAAAAGATCCCTTAGATTTACTAACTTTCCAGATAGGGCTCACCTGAACTTTGGGTGACCCACCTCTCATGTTTACACTCTCCCAAAGCTCTAGGGTAGCCAGTGGTTGAGTTCTCTCCCTATACAACAAAACTGAAGGGTCTGGGTGTGGACCAGTTCAAATCACTACCACCAAAGGCACAGCAGAAATGGACAGAAATGCCAGCCACAGAGCCTCCAATGGTCTATTCTTCTGTAGAATTAGTTTTACTTATATTGTGATTCTAAGCATTAAATCTTGCCACTAATCCCTTACTGCACAATTCCTACCACCCACCAAGAGGTAATAGAAAGTTGAATCAGATACTCCTTCCTTAGGTTCCCAAGAGCTAATAATTTAAAATATAGATTATTCACAAAGGCTTAGTTTCACTCCAAAAAGAAATGTGGGTGGTCAGTTTGGTTGTTGCTTTTAATCTGTTTGATACAGACTTTGTATCCTTCTCTGGCCGTCTACTCATCATCTTCATGAGAAGGAAGTTCTTCTTACGTATCCTGGCTTTCTTAAGCAGAACAAAGTTAAGACAACTCTTTAACCAAAAGAGAATGCTAAAAAGGTTACAGTAAAAGAGAGACTGAGAAATCGATATATTAGCACTCCTTGGCTGAGAACTTACCTTACCAAATCCATCCCTACTAAGATAGAGATAGATGATACTGTCAGTCTGATTGGCGGTGTTGTTCTTAGAAAAACAAAGCAAACAGCTCAAATCCATTTCCTAGAACCAATGGCTGGCAGATTTTACCAGTTTCCACAGTAAGAAATATATTTACACCTTGACCCAGTGCACAGGCACATGAACTGAAACAAAGGTTTCATGAGTCAGTACCTCCCCCAACTGCAGGCAGTGCTCAGTGGTGTTTGCCAACTCAGCTTGATTTCATTTTTGAAATGCTGGTTGTGACTTAGTAACTGATTTCACTACACTAATGGGTTGCAATTCACAGTTGGAAAAACCATGCCCTAGAAAATCACCTCCTGCACTTCATAGGTCAAGCAAAGTGCTCATGAGACAAAGACCAATGTTTCAGTTGCTATTTCAGTCCCTGATTGAACACTGCTTCTCAATCGCCAGACTTAGAGAAAAAAATTATTCTGGCACTTGGTAAAATGATAAGGAAGACTTTATTGAAGACTGTTGAGTAGAGCAGAGAGATGATGCTCAACCTGGAGTACGAGAAGGACGAGTGGGGATTTATAGCCAAGGAACAGAGTGATGGGGGTCAGTGAATGGAAAATCACCATGAGGAACATCAAGCGGAGGGGATTCTTCTAACCTGACCTAACAGGATTCTTGCTAAGAACTGACTAGGGAAGCTGAGGACAGGATGGGGGCCAAGGTCTGAGTTCAGAAGAGAGTCCTTTTTACCAGCTGACTTTCAGTAGTCAACAGAAAGATGGGCATCATTTTTTTTATTACTACAGGAAGAGAAACCCTCAAAACAGACATGCTAAGATGATCTCCCAGCAGGCAGAACTACTTAAAAGCTCAAAGGATGGCCCATGGGACTCCTAACCAAACCTCTGACATCCAGAGGCTTCACTAAAATGACAGGAAAGGAATTAAGAGATCAGAAGGGGAGACTTCAGCAAATGAAAGATTTTGGCAGTTTTTTGGAAGATGAAAAGCAGAAAGGAAAATGGTAAAGATTTAGCAATTAGCTGCATGTGACAGTGCAAGAGCATGAGAGGTGGCTAGTCCTCATCCAGAACCCACATTGCTGTTAGCCTTTGAGGCACCAAGGACCCAGAAAGACAGGTGTGAGTCTCAGGCCTGGACAGGGGAGCAATCGAAACCCTGAACATGGGCTGCTGGCGCCTCCATGTGCCCTTTCCTGCCCCTTTCGGCCAGCAACTGCCCCCACCCCATACACACTACTGCGCTCCCACCCACACCTCAGTCAGGGATGGGAGACGGTGCTCTGGAGAAAATTAACCTGGGATTCTCCAGTCTTGGGGACATAAGACATGAATAAATGAAAATAAGGGATTGGGGTCTTACATCCAAATCTTTAATCTATTTTGAGTTAATTTGTGTGTATGGTGCAAGAAAGTGGTCCAGTTTCATTCTTTTGCTGGTGGCTTTCCAGTTTTCCCAACACCATTTGCTGAAGAGAGCAACCTTTACCCATTGTGCATTCTTGCCTCCTTTGTCATTAATTGACCACGCATACACGTGTGGGTTTATTTCTGGACTCTCTACTCTGTTCCACTGATCTATGTGTCTGTTTTTATGCCAATGCCATATTGTTTTGATTACTATAGCTTTGTAAAATAGTTTGAAATCAGGGAGTGTGATGCCTCCAGCTTTGTTCTTCTTTTTCAAGATTGCTTTCGCTATTTCGGATCTTTTGTGGTTCCATACAAATTTTAGAATGTTGTTTTTTTCTATTTCCATAAAAAAATCTCATTGGAATTATGCCTGGGATTGCATTGAATCTGTACATTGCTTTGGGTAGTATGGACGTTTTTTACTATTAATTCTTCCAATCCATGACCATGGAATATCTTTAAATTTTTTGTGTCATCTTCAAAGTCTTTCATCAGTTGTCTTATAGTTTTCAGTGTACAGATCTTTCACTTCCTTGGTTAAATTTATTCCTAGGTATTTTATTCTTTTTAATGCAATTATAAATGGGATTGTTTTCTTAATTTCTCTTTCTGATAGTTCATTATTAGTGTATAAAATGGCAAAAGACTTTCGTATACCGATTTTGTACCCTGCAACTTCACCAAACTTGCTTACTAGTTCTGACACTTTTTGGTGGACTCTTTAGGATTTTCTATATATAAAATCATGTTGTCTGCAAATAGTGATGGTTTTGCTTTTTACTTTCCAATTTGGATGCCTTTTATTTCTTTTTCTTGCCTAATTGCTCTGAGGAGGACTTCCAATACTATGTTGAATGAAAGTGGTGAGAGTGGGCACCCCTGTTTTGTTCCTGATCTTAGAAGAAAAGCTTTTCACCATTGAGTTTGATGTTAGCTGTAGGCTTGTCATAAAGGGACTTTACTATCCTGAGGTATGTTCTGTTTATACCCACTTTGTTGAGAGTTATCACAAATGGATGTTAAATTTTGTCAGATGCTTTTTCTGCATCTATTGAGATGATCATATGATTTCTTCCTTTCTTTTGTTAATGTGGTATATTATGTTCATTGGTTTGTTGATATTGAACCATCCTTGCATCCCTGGAATAAATCCCACTTGATCATGATGTATGATCCTTTTAATGTATTGTTGAATTCGTTTTGCTAATATTTTGTCGAAGATTTTTGTATATTTGTTCATCAGGGATAATGGCTTATAATTTTCGTTTCTTATGTGTCCTTGTCTGGTTTTGATATCAGGGTAATGCTAGCTTCATGAAATGAGTTCAGAAACATTTCCTTCTCTTCAGTTTTTTGGAAGAGCTTGAGAAGGATACATTTTAAATCTTTTTTGAATGTTTGATATAATTCACCAGTAAAGCCGTCTGGTCCTGGACTTTTGTTTGCTGGGAGATTTTTTATTACTGATTCAATCTCTCAACTAGTAGTCAGTCTATTTAGATTGTCTGTTTCTTCATGATTCAGTCTTGGAAGATGGTATGTTCCTAGGTATTTATTCATTTCTTCTAGGTTGTCCAATTTGTTGGTGTACGATTGTTCATCATAGTCTCTTTTGATTCTTTGTCTTTCTTTGATATCAGTTGTAACTTCTCTTCTTTCATTCTGATTTTACTTATCTGAGCCTCTCAGTGAGTCCAGCTAAAGGTTTGTCAATTTTGTTTATCTTTTCAAAGAGCCAGTTTGGGGCACCTGGGCAGCTCAGTCAGTTAAGCATCCAACTCCTGATTTCAGCTCAGGTCATGATCTCAGGTTTGCAAGATCAAGAGCCGTGTTGGTCTCCACGCTGGGCACAGAGCCTGCTTGGGATTCTCTCTCTCCGCTTTCCTCTGCCCCTCCCCCCTCCCTCTCTAAAAAAAGCAAAAGAGCCAGCTCTTAGTTTCATTGATCTTTTCTATTGCCTTTTTATTCTCTATTTCATTTACTTCCACTCTGATATTTATTATTTCCTGCCTTCTACCAACTTTGGGCTTCAACTGCTCTTCTTTTCCTGGTTCCTTTAGGTGTAAAGTTATATTGTTTATTTGAGATTTTTCTTATTTCTTGAGGTAGGCCTGTCTCACTATAGACTTCCCTATTAGAACTGCTTTTGCTGCATCCCATAGATTTGGTATATTATATTTCCATTTGTCTCAGGGTATTTTTTTCCTCTTTTGATTTCTTCATTGATCTATTGGTTGTTCAGTAGAATGCTGTTTAATCTCTATATATTTGTGACTTTTCCAGTTTTCTTCTCAAAATTGATTTCTAGTTTCATATCATTGTGATTAGAAAAGATACTTGTGGGGCGCCTGGGTGGCTCAATCATTAAGTGTCTGCCTTTGACTCAGGTCATGATCCTGGGGTCCTGGGATCAAGTCCTGCATCGAGCTCCCCACTTGGTGGGAAGCCTGCTTCATCCTCTCTCATTCCCCTGCTTGTGTTCCCTCTCTCACTGTGCCTCTCTCTGTCAAATAAATAAAAATCTTAAAAAAGAAAAAAGAAAGAAAAGATACTTGATGTGATTGCAATCTTCTTAAATTTATTAAGACTTTTTTGTGACCTTAATATATGATCTATCCTTTTGTGGCTTAATATATAATCTATTTCATGTGCATTTGGAAAGAATATGTGTTCTGCTGGGTTTTAGATGGAATGGTCTCTCTATATATATAGTCATTAAGTCCATCTGGTCTAATGTGTCATTTAACACCAATGTTTACTTGTAAATTTTCTCTTTGGGTGATCTATCCATCGATGTGAGTGGATTATTAAAGTCCCCTACTATTATTGCATTGTTATCAGTTTCTCCCTTTAGGTATTCCTATGTTGGGTGCAAAAGTATTTACAAATGTTATATCTTCTTGTTGGATTGACCCCTTCTTTGTTTTTTATTAGTCTTTGTTTTAAAGTCTATTTTGTCTGATACAAGCGTAGCTACTCCAGCTTTTTTGGTTTCCATTTGCATGAGACATCTTTTTCTACCCCTTCACTTTCAGACTGCATGTGTCCTTAACATCTGAAGTGAGAGCCTTGTAGGCAGCATATACATTCCCTGAGAGCATCTCCATAACCTCTAGATTGTGACAGATCTGAAGCCTGTTCCTTAGGCTGAAGCTCCAGGACAAGTACATAGGCCTTTTCCACATGAAGACTAGGAGTGTGTCTCATTCTGCTGTCTGTGTGGTGCTCTAGATGTGGTAGCCCGCCCAGAACTGTCTCTCTGATTGTTTCAGACCCATGGGGCCCAGAAACACAATCCCCATGGCCACCATGGCCAGGCACTCAGAGGGCATCCCCTGTGTGGGCTGCACATGCCCACTAGCTTGGACAGTGCTGTGGGAGGGGCACAGGAGGGGGCATTCACCCAGTGGCTTTGGTGGGGCCAAAGAAGCAGTGCAGGAGGTGTGCACATCCATCAGCACTAGCAGATAAGAGGGCGAGTACAAAAATGGCACCCGTCGGTGCCAAAACTATCAAGGGAGAAGGGAGAAAGCAAAAATGGTACCAGTCAGTACCTCTGTCCTCAGAGAGAGTCCTAACAACTTCCTGCACCTCTAAATGCTCTAAGATTAGCAAATGCATCTCCTTTACATGATGGTCTAGGCATTTTCCAAACTGTTGTTTTTGTGCTGTGTCCCAGGGCAAGCAAGTTTGTGCATAAGCCCTTTACGAATGGAACCCCTGTTCTCTGTGGGTCTCCTGGACATAGGCTTCATCAGTTTTCAAAGCCAGACATTTTGGGACCTTGTCTCTCCAGTGCAGATCCCAAAGCTTGAGGCACCTGACATGAAGCACAAACCCCTAACTAATGAAGGTGAAGCTCCTTCTGTGTGATCCATTCCAGTCATGGGCTGTGGCACCAGAAGGAGGGGTTTAGCAGGGCCACATTTCTGCCTCTCCCACCTGAGGTCATTTTATCTTTTGCTGTGGGAAAGCTCTTCAGTTGGTCTCTTTTTTGGAGGGAATTTCTCCATATGTAGCTGCAGATTTGTTGTGTCCACGGGAGGAAATGGGTCCAGTATTTTCCTGTGACACCATCTTAAACCTGAGGGAAAATAATTTGAACCTAAACTCTTATCCTTGTCTAAGTACAAATCAAGTAACGAGTAGGACAAATACATTTTTAGACATGTAAGAACACAAGAATATTTACCTTCCATGTATTCTTTCTTATGAAGCTACTATAGGATATGTTTCAGCAAAACAAGGGAGTAATTCAAGAAATAGGAAAGTATACACTCCAGGAAACAGGAAATCCAGCACGGGAGGGCCAAAGGGGAGTACCAGATGATGTTAAACAAAGTCCCCACTGGGCGCCTGGGTGGCTCAGTTGGTTAAGCGACTGCCTTCGGCACAGGTCATGATCCTGGAGTCCCTGGATAGAGTCCCGCATCGGGCTCCCTGCTCGGCAGGGAGTCTGCTTCTCCCTCTCCCACTCCCCGTTTGTGTTCCCTCTCTCACTGTGTCTTCCTCTGTCAAATAAATAAATAAAATCTTAAAAAAAAAAAAAGAAAGTCCCCACTAACAGAGGGCTCCAGGGAAGGGTCTCTATGAAAAGGTTGTGAAAAATAAGATCACAGTTTCAGAATTTTAAATAGAGATCTTACGTTTATAAGAACTACACTGTAAGAAGACTGTGTCAGTCTGCCAGAAGCTGGGGCCTGTTATACACCAATTCTGAACAAATAAGATCTCCTGACTTTCATTTATGGACAAGTACATCTGAAAATTGCTTTGCACTTAGCTAGGTCTTGAGATGATTGGGCAGCAGAGATATAACTAGAAGTTAGCAAACTTAAAATGCACTATCCAAAGGGGTAATGATAAGACACATCTGAAAGAGGTCTCAGTTACCTCTTTAGTAAAATACTTACTATCTGTAAGTGGTCACAGTATTTGCCAAGGAGAGTAAAACCTTTAA
Source organism: Neomonachus schauinslandi (assembly GCF_002201575.2). Classification (NCBI taxonomy): domain Eukaryota; kingdom Metazoa; phylum Chordata; class Mammalia; order Carnivora; family Phocidae; genus Neomonachus; species Neomonachus schauinslandi. Next base: position 125,935,773 of record NC_058410.1, read on the forward strand.
GATCAATGAAACTATCCTGAATTGTTTTCATCACTTTGTTAGTGGGTTAGTAATGATCTTAATTTCAGAATGCCTGGATCAAATTCTGTTTATTACGGAGACTGATTTACTCAACACACCCTTCCCCCAAGAAAAACATAAAAAACTGATAATGTTTGAGCCTTTGGAAAATAACACTTAAGGGCATTTCACAGGCCCAATGAAGCATGTGGAAAGAATTAAAGGCAGATATACAGAAAGCTAAGGCATTTTTTAAAAATTAGGCCCTTCAGTGCAGTAAAAACAAAAATTTGTTCAGTAAAGAAATGTAATCCTAATTTATAACTCACTACTTGACTATGTAGTCAGCAATATTCATGTAGTTTAAAAATGTAAACATTGTACTAATGAAGTAAACAATATATTGTGTGGAGGTAGGGTAGGGGTAAAGGGTCTCAACCTGTAACACAGAAACTGTTTTCAAAGTGAGGACAGGGCTTAGGAAAACAAAGATAGGGAAGTACCCTGAGCTAACAATAGCAGGGGATCATTGCCATTTCTAGGCCTGAATGTTCAAGGGCAAGGGGAGGGGCAATTATCAGAACCTCAGAGAGCAGCTGGGTAGATAGGGCTGCCTGCCAGAAGAGGAGGAGGGGGTCTTATCCAGGAGAATAAATATCTCATCCCCTTCGTACCCCTCCAATCCAATCTCCTGCTGATGCCTCCATTAACCAGACGCAAACCAAAGCCAGAGGATTAGGGAGCCTGTGCACTTCATTCACAAAGGTCAGCCTCCCTGGGGATCGACTGGGTAAAAGAATACATCTGGAAGAGATAGACAGTGTCCAGCAGAGAGCTAAAACTTCATGACCAGAAAACAATAATGTCTAAAATTAACACGTCAAAAAATAGTACCATTAGCCTATTATTTAGAACTGAACTCACCGACATTCAAAAGTGGCTGCCTCTGGAAAGTAGGAAAAGTTTGAGAGAAGGTATGCAAGAAAACATTGTTTTCCGTGATAAAGCTTAGAACTATTAGAGTTTTTAAATTTTTGTTAATATTACTTGATTAGAAATAAAAATTAATAAAATGTTACAAAATGTAGAAAAAGACAAAAAAAAGAGAGAGAGAGAAAAGAAAGTAGGCATATGGGGGAAGAAAAATGTACCAGTTTTGTCTTTTGAATCTAACTGTGGGACCTCAGGTAATCCTACCACCTCACTGGGCCTCAATTTTCTCAGCTGTAAAGCAAAAATAATAGTCCCTATCTCAGAGAGTGGTGGAGAGATTTGAATGACACGATGTATATAGAACATTTGACACAGGATGAGTGCCCTTAGCTAATAAGAAAGGGATACACAGAGCTATGAAGAGAGGGAGCAAGAATCTTAGTCGCTAAAACACCTTGATAATTGGTTAAGTTCTTTTACAGCTTCTTTTGAAACCACTGCATCTAACAGAGTCTGGCTCATGTCAAACGCTCAGTAAAAATGTGTTGGTTGAAAGAGTGGAAGTGTCCCATCACAACACTGCCAGCCTACTTTCTGCCTCTCTCCTTGATTTGATGTAATAGGTCAAATTCAAGGGCCTTGTGATCTGATTCCCAAGGTTTCACCTTGATCTTAACCTTGCAGTCACTCTCATTCCTCTGATCTTTCCAGCCTACCTTCCCTGAAGCCCCCACCCATCTCCCTGTGGGCCCCCAATCTAGCCCCTACCACCCCCCCCCACCCGTAGCCCCACCCCCCCCCTCGCAGCCCCCACCCTCCCCCTGTGGGTCCCCAGTCTACCTCCCTGCTGCCCCCACCTACCTGCAGCTCCCACCTACCTGCTGCAGCCCCCATCTACACTCCTGCAGCTAGGCTCCTATGCCATATTAATCCTATTTTGTATGTGAAGCTTCTTGAACACATACTCCATCCCGGAAGCCTCTCCCCAGCCTAAAGACCAAGTTCTCTCCACTCTCCTCTTTGAAGTCTTTTCTGTGAAGATTGTGAAGCAAGTGGGACTAGCCCTTGAGTACAAGAAGATACATTAGAATGGCATTGCTGGTGAGGCTCCACCAATGGCTTCTCAGCAGGAAACTGAGGCCCAGCAGTGCTTCCTAACAGAGTGACGGCAGGATTGAAGCACCTCGGATGACATGGAGAGAGGCTCTTGTAGGTCTGTCAGTGTCAGGCAGTCCTGGCTTCACCTGCCCCCACTTGGGGAAATGCTCCAAGGAAAGGTTCTGATTTCACCTTCCTGCTGCTCTCTGGCTCCTCCACAAGATGCAATGTTCTGGGTGGAGAAAACAAAATCCTGTGAAATTAGTATCTGTTAATATTTATTTAGGGGCACCTGGGTGGCTCTGTCAGTTAAGGGTCCAGCTCTTGATTTCAGCTCAGATCATGGTCTTGGGGTGATGGGATTGAGCCCTGGGTCAGGCTCATCGATGAGTCTGCTTGAGAATCTCTCTCTCTCTCTCTCTCCCTCTGCCCCTCCCCCCTGCTCACTCGCTCTCTCTCTAAAATAAATAAACGAATTTTTAAAAAATATATTTGTTCACCATGTGGGACACATTTTTTGATGGCCTTTCAGTGAGCAGTCCTTTTTCATTGCTAACAGAGCTCTTAACATGGTAGCAACTGCCCTTGTCAATGGCCGTCTCCTCTTGGCAGTCATGGGTCCAGGAAGGTACATGTGTCCAGGGCCTACCCCCAAGAAAGATCTCTTTCCCTGATGAGAGAAAGGATCTTCTCTTTCCCTTTGCCAAGACCCTCCTTGCTTCCTGCCTGGGATTCCAAGGTGTGTGAGGCAATTGGTCCTCCAGCTGGTACTAATCTCTGATTAGAAGGTGGGATATTGCTGACCCACTGAAGATGGTAGAGGAGCAAGACCAAGAGTCAGACCCTCAGACATCACTGAGTCACAGAACCGTCCCTGGGCTCACCCTAGTGGTCTAAGCTATTACTGGATTTTCTGTAGCTTGCAGCCAAAACAATCCTAAATGATGCAATGTGTATGCCATTAATAGCGATATGAAAGTCAGTTTTATCTGTTTCATATTGTCTGAGTGGGCATGGGTGTCCTTTTGTCCAAAACTCAACTCTCCACTGGTACTTGGGGTATTCTTGCAATGACAACCATGACGCCTGTGAGTGCAATCAAAGAACTTTTACCACTAAGAAAGAACTGACATAGTCATACCTCACATTCACAGCCCAGACACTGCAAATTTGGATAGACCACAGGGTCAATGCCACTTACGTTCTTCCTAGGACCAACAGACCTGATGCTACACTAAGTTGTACGATGTGAGTCACATTGCTCCTTATGATGCTGGGAGAAGGCTTCTAGAGAGACTTTCGCAGCTATCTGGAAAAAGAGGACTAGGTCTCCCACCTGCCACAATGCCAACAGACACTGCAGAGGTGAGACCCACTGATGGGTCTCTTTCAGGGAGAAGCAGAAACCCTCCCAGATGCCATCTTGGCCTGTGTTTATAGAACTACTGGCTGGATTCCATCTTTGTAAGGTCACATGAGTGGTGCCCTGGGAGACTCTAGAAGATCGGCAGCATGATTGGGAACTGTTGATTTTCCTCATAGGTGGGTAATAGAACACACCTATGTCTTCCAGAGGAGGAGATAATGTGAAACAACACAGCCTACCCTCTAAGGATAATGGAGACAAGTTCTCAAATGTCAATGGACACAAGAGTGACCTAGAGAGTGTGTTTAAAATGCTGGTTCTGACCCCCACACACAACTTTTCTCCCCCACAATGAAGAAAATAATGTTGATCACGGTAAAAATTTAAGTGTGCTGAAAAGAAAAAGAAAGGCAATTAAAATCACTTGAAATCCTCCTACTCAGAAAATTCACCCTTAAAATGTTGGTGCCTGTCCCTCTGTCTGCCTTTCTATGCATTTATATGCACCCACAAGTGTTAGTTTACAAAAAGTTGGCAAAAATGGTTATTATCCTAGATGCCTTTTTAAAAAATCTTTTCCTATTCATTTTGCCTTTCCTTCCCCAGAAAATCAATGTTAACACTCTGGTACATGTCCTTCCAGACTTTCCACTTATTGATAGAATCACACATGAAAACACTGGAACATATACAGGATTATTTTTGTCACTAATTTTATATAAAAATGTGACAACGGGGTGCCTAGGTGGCCTAGTCAGTTTAGTAGTGGACTCTTGGTTTCAGCTCAGGTCGTGATCTCAGGGTCATGAGATCAAGCCCCGTGTCAGACTCCACGCTCAGTGGGGATTCTGCTTCTCTCTCTCTCTGTCTCCCTCTGCCTTCCCTCCCAGTCATATCCTCTTGTTCTTTCTCAAATAAATAAATCTCTAAAAAAATTAAAAATAATAAGTGACCATATTATATATACATCTCTTTTTCTTGTTTATTTAACTTAACCTTACACATCAATTAGCATAGCATTAACTCACCCTTTTCAATAACTGTATAGTATTTCACAGCATGAATGCACCACCATTTATTTATTCATTGCTCCATTATAAAACATTCTACCATACATAAACATAAACTCAAAATAAACTAAAGACCTAAATGTGAGACATGAAACCATGTCCTAGAAGAGAGCACAGGCAGTAATTTCTCTGACATCAGCCATAGCAGCATCTTTCTAGATATGTCTCCCAAGGAAAGGGAAACAAAAGCAAAAATAAACTATTGGGACTACATCAAAATAAAATCTTCTGCACAGCAAAAGAAATAATCAACAAAACTCAAAGACAGTCTGTGGGATGGGAGAAGATACTTGCAAATGACATAGCCGATAAAGGATTAGTATCCAAAATATATAAAGAACTTATACAAATTAACACCCCCAAAACAAATAATCCAAGTTAAAAATGGGCAAAAGATGTGAACAGACACTTCTCCAAAAAAGATATCCAGATGGCCAACAGACACATGAAAAGATGCTCAACATCATTGATCATCAGGGAAATGCAAGTCAAAACCACAATGAGATATCACCTCACACCTGTCAGAATGGCTAAATCAACAACACAAGAAACAACATGTGTTGGTGAGAATGTGGAGAACAGGGAACACTCATGCACTGTTGGTGGGAATGCAAACTGGTGCAGCCACTGTGGAAAACAGTATGGAAATTCCTCAAAAAGTTAAAAATAGAACTACCCTAAGATCCAGTAATCACACTACTGGATATTTACTCAAAGAATACAAAAACACTAATTCAAAGGGATATATGCACCTCTATGATTATAGCAGCATTATCTACAATAGCCAAATTATGGAAGCAGCCTAAGTGTCCACTGACAGATGAATGGATAAAGAAGATGTGGTATATATATATATATATATATGTATATATATATATATACACACACACACACACACACACAAAGAACAAAATCTTGCCATTTGCAATGGCACGGATGGAACTAGAGAGTACGATGCTAAACAAAATAAGTCAGTCAGAGAAAGACAAATACTAAATAAATAAATAAATAAATAAATAAATAGAGTTGTTGAATCACTATATTGTACACCTGAAATGAATATAACACCGTATGTTAATTATACTGGAATTAAAATTTAAAACAATTAAAAAATAAAATAAAAATTTTAAAAATTAAATTTAATTGAAAAATAAAAAAATAAAATACTGATTCTGGGCCTCCACTCTAGAATTTTGATTCAGTAAGTCTGGGCCTGGGCCCAAGAATCTCCTTTCAAAATAAACCCACATGGCATTCAATAGAAGATTGTCAGACCCTTTGAAAAATAGTTACAAATCATGGAAGTCCACAGATTATCCAAAAGCTTCCATTTTTGGCAGTGATCTCCACCTCATCCCCTTTCGCCTTCCTTCATGTTCTAATTTCATCCGTCAACCTTCTCCTTCCTCCCTGCCCTCTCTAATATCCCTGCACCACTTCCATCTCCAAATGCAACCTAGCTCCGAGAGTTATTTTAGCATATCAGAATGTATGTCTCTAAAAGTCTCTATGAAGTATATATGCTCTTCCTCAGATGAGCTCAAGACATCTACTGAGCATTTTGCAGGGGCAAGGAAACCAGTGGTGTCCCAATTTTTTCTGTTCTCCCAGCCCCTCTTCTGCTTCTCTTGCTTCCATTCACCTTCACCATCTCACACCTGACCTTGGGAGTGTCCTACACCCCCTTAGGCTTCTTATCAGGTATCCAACCCAAATCCAAGCCCCATGCTCGTCTTTCTCCCTCTCCCTTCTCATCCATGTCCACATGCTTTCCAGTTCCAGATATCCCCTTGCTCTGGCTGACTCCTGAGTCTCTCTCCTGGTCCATCTGCCCCACTGGCACATCCCCCATATGCCAAACCTCAACTCGCCACTCACCTGTGTTCCTGTTCTGATTCTAACACACCTACCTTCCCTGGTTCAAGAACTTGCAGTGATCTTTGACATTCCCTCTTGGCCCTATATTCAATCCCTTACCAATTTTTACTCAATTCTTTCCTGTTTCTCTCTCTATGTCCCTTTCATTTACAACACTAGCTTTGTTTTTGCCTTGACTTCAAACCAAGGTTCTTTGGTTTCCAGAAAGAAATGACTGGTAAACCCAGGAGGATTATTAAAAGGCACAAGGGCATCTCAGGGGCATAGAAATCAAAATGCAGCTGGGCCTCGTGGGAAGCAAGTTTAGACCTGGAAGGGCTTGGGGATAAGGTTGCTGCTGCTTCCAGCAACTTTTTCCCTGCATGGCCCATCTGGTTCTCCTGCCTGGATTCCTTTCTGTAGATTTGTCTCACTGTCCTGCTTCTCTCTCCCCTAGATTGTTTCTGTCCCCCAAATGCTTGTCCCAATCCTGCATGTGCTCTTTAGACTAAATGCAGTCTCTGTCATTTAGTTCAAATTCTGGAGAGAGAGGTTTGATGGACCACTGGCCAGCCAGGAGATTGAATGAGACCTGCCATGAAGCCAGTTTTGATTCCAGCATCTGGATTAGTCCAGGTAGAATTATGGGTGTTAACATAAATCTCTAGGTGTGTTCCTTCAGCAGCATCTACTGATGAAGACCAATGCTAGACAAAGAGGCTGTTTGAAATGTACCCCACAAAATTCTACCATAGTGGTTCCTGGAAGCTGGGCTACAAACTAGTGGCATGTCCAGAACCAAGTTTTTACCTTTCTGTTATGAAATGAGAAAAATAGTAAGCGTGTGTGTGTGTGTGTGTGTGTGTGCGCGCGCGCGCATGTTGGGAGGAAGGACCATATAAAGTTTCAGGTTATATAAGGTTTCAAATGTCCTTTTTGGGACATTGTGGGACACTGTGTCCTTTACACAGAGGTAATGTCCTTTCTGCTTATGGAGGTTGACACGTCTTTGCACTTACGAAATGGTAGTGGCTTAGATGGTTGTTTGTGCCTTTATTTAGCAAAGTAAAGTGTTGAGATGCCTATGTCAGTCCCTTAAATTTGGAGAGAAACTTGGCTGGTCCATGAAATCTGAATGTTTTGGAAACATACTACGTCTCAACTATCTGAATAGCTTCCTACATGGTCTCTCTGCTTTCAAGATCTCTTTCCCATCTATCTTGCACATCGCTGTCAAGTTATTGTCTCTAAAATGTTCTTGAATCTATTTCTATGTTGAAGTCTTCAAGGACTTCACAATGATTATGAAATAAAATAGAAAGTCCTTGACCTCTAGAAACTAGCTCCAACCCCGAGTTCCCAGCCCTTTCCCACTACCCCATCCACACCCGCCATGTGTTCCAGACAAGGCTCCTTCTTATCCTCCCTGCCTCTGTCCCTTCTCACCACCCTGCTCCCTTTCCAGCCTACTTCCATGAAGTCCTCTGATGCTCTCAGTTAAACTGAATCTTTCCTGACTCTGCATTCCTTTATTAAAATATTTCTACATTCTAAGGACACTTATTACGTCTGTATCATCATGTGATATTTGTGCATTTCCTATATACCCCACTAATTATAAACCCTTGAGGACAGCTACCATGCCTATGGAGCCAGCGTGGTGAAAGTGGAGTCAGAGAACACAGGATTCAAAGTTATGGCTCTGTTCTGTGTGATTTTAAAAATGTCACTTGACTAATATGAACCTCCATTCACTCATCTTTGAACTGGAGAGGATAGTACCAACTGCTCAGAGTCATTGTGTGATAAGTGAAATCACCTATAAAAAGGCCCTGGGCTGTTAGCATTGATTTAAAAAAATCAGTGGGCAGTCATAAAATATTTGTCCAACTAAGAACCTCATGAATGAATACATCAAAAAAGAAGCCAATTTGGGGTCCAATAGAAGATCTCACTATAAAATTAATATTAATCTTTGTATGTGATTCATAACGTGCCTCTGGGGAAGATTCCAGTAAAAGAGTTCAAAAACATCTGAGCTACACAGCACATCGGAAGAAGTGCCCCACTTCCCAAAGTGACCCCCTCAAAGGACGACACTCAGGTGGAAACATACATCTTGTTTCTTTTTTTTTTTTTTTAGTGTGGCTCCTCTCCTTTGTGGCCGGCCATACCTCATAAATGGACCTATTTGGTTTTGAGCATCTCTCTGTTCTTTGCTCAACCTTGGTATACTGGCTAATGACCACTTAAGTGGCTCAAAATCAGACAAAAGATTGGGACATATGGAAACATCCAGATGGACCATCTACTGCTGAACTTCCTCTTAAGTAAAAATAAACATCTTTAGGAGAGAAGTCACTTTGTATTCCTTGCTGCTAAAGACATCCTAGCTAACAGGAACTTGAGAAGCCACCCTACCCTGTTCTTTCATACCCAGAAATCAGGCTGAGGGCACAGAAGTGTTTCAGGATGTCCGCGGGGAGAAAGATTAGGGAGAAGAACATTGGTGGTCCTCACTGTTGTGTGTTGAGCCCTCCCATGCTACATCAGGCACCACCATAAACTCTGTATGTGCCTAACCTTCCATGAGCCTCACAGCATCCCTAAGAGACAGGTGGTCTTACTGAGCCTTTTACAAGCAAGAAAACTGAGGTGCTGAGAAGTTCAATCAATTGCCCATGTTACACAGCCATCAAGTGGAACGGTGGGATTTTGTTCCAGACAAGCAGGCTCCAGTGACCACCTGCTTTATCACTGGTAACAGCAGGTCCTTCCAGATGCCATCATTTGGGGACCAATCTGGCCCAAGAAAGGGTCCACAATCTTCTCTTTTGGGCTCCCTTTCGGGAGGGGGTGGGTGGTGAAAACCAGCTTGAAACCCAAGGATGTCTGGTCCATACCTCAAGCCCTCCTCCCCGTGCCCAGGCCACACCCGTCTGTGAACCCTGGCTTTCTCCCTGCTCTGGCCCCAGCCCCACCAGGCTCAAGGCCTCCCCACCTCTGCTCCTTTGGGACCCCAGGCTTCTTGCTTTCCTTCTCGCCACCGTACATAGGCCTGGAGCCTCCTTGTCCCTCAAGCCTGCTCTTGTAGACGCTTGTCTCACGTTGATGGATTCCACACCTGGACATCCTCTGAGATGTCACAGGGAGGTTGAGAAGAAAGATAAAAATAACTGACCACAGTTAGAAAAAAAAAAGTGCAAAAACCCCATATCCCTCCTCCTTAAAGAGCCACTAAAATCATGGTAACTGTGCCTGATTTTAAAAGATGTGTTCATTCCCACCCATTTAAGGCTCACAAAGATTCTAGTTAAGAGGTATTGAACACATCTTCATTTACTAGGAAAACAAAATCTCACGAACGCAGTAGCAATAGATTTAGAGTATTTCACTCTGAGTAAGGTCAAGGTAACAGAATGTGTACTTTCCTGCCTGACATAATATAGCTGTGGGACTGAGGTCCCAGAATAACACCTCTCTGCCTCCATGACAATAAACATTGATTAGGTTTCTAGTGTGTGCTGGGTGCTCTGCTGAGGCTCCAGGGACAGGAGCTGATGGGATGTTTGGTCAGATGCTGGGAGACTTCTCATGCAGAACTCCTCCTAACCCCCACAAGCTCACACAGCGCTTCATAAACAAGTATCACTACTGACTGGAGGCACCAAGACGTGGAATGACCCTTAGTGGCAGCAACGTACTAGGATTTGGGGCTTCTGCTATTTGGCTGTTTTGGACATCCTTCTTGTCTGTGTCTGTGGGTAAACCGTTCCACAGCAAGCACAAAGAACACCTCCTTCATTCCCCAAGACAGAGCCATTTCTCACCTAATGGTTCGTGGTGCAATTGTTCATTTGCGACTTTACGGAGAAGAGGATTCGCTTTATTCATCCTCGGAATCCTCACCCTCTCCCCATCCTCTCCCTCAAAACTCAACACTGCAGTTGGTTGAAGAAGATGCTGGAAGTTGGGTGGACCCATGGGGGATGGAGGGATGGTAAGGTGTTCACCATTGGTGGAAAAATGTGTGTCTACTTAAGGGCTTTGCTCACAGACATCCTGTGTTCTCATCCTCACCTCTCTCTCTCTCCCCATTTTGACTGTAAAGGGACAGAGAGATAGGAGTCTCGTCAATGATACAACAACATCCTTCTTGGGCATTCCTTTTTTGCTGTGTAAAGCTTTTCAAAAACTGGCTTCTTAGCCTTTCTGTGACCGGAAAATTTTGCAAGAACCAACTGTGGTTCTAAGAAAAGATTTTGCTAAGTGAAGTGAAAGCCCTCCCATGGCTGCCTGCAGACTGTGGTCAACTTCCCCTGTGCCACCTCAGGAGAGGAGGAGGAACCCAGCTGAGCAAGAGGACGCTGACCTGCTGTGCGTCTTGCCCCACCTGGGGTATGAAGAAGGTCTAGGCCAGGAGCCCCAAGGCTTAGAGAGAGAGCTACCAGCCGGCTACCTCCACTCTGCTGTTTCCCTTGCGCAGAAGCCCACCCTGCTTTCTTCACCCCCAGACATTCAGCTCCCCCTTAAAGGAAAATTCTGTGCCAAATACCACCTCCTCCAGAAAGCCTTCCATAGGTCCTTCCAGCCAGAATCAACCACCCTTTCCATCACGTTCCCTAGGACCCTTTGTTTATAGCCCTATTACACTCCGTATATTGTTATATTTGCTGGCATGTTAGGTCCTCCTGTTGGACAGCAAACCCTTCAGGTCATTGACTGTATCTTAATCATTTCATTCCTTCCATATACCTTCTTCTTCTCCAATCTCTCTTCTCTGTGCCCCTCTCTCTGCCTCTCCATCTCTCTGTCTCTCTTTCTCCCTGTCTCTGTCTCTCCCACTCTCTCTCTCTCTCTCACACACACACACACAGAGCAATGCTTGTCCCCAGGACTTTTTGAAAGAGCCTTTTGAGCAGCATAGAGAATCTCCTCTCCACTTCCCAGGGAAGTGTGACTAATTCCCTCCAGTGCTTAAATGGGAGAAGCGAGTTTCCAATTCTATCTGAAATACAAATACTGAGCTTAAGCCACACCAGTTCTGACCCCTTTTACGGCACAGGAAAATATTCCTCCTCTTTGGGAGAGCTGCATTTTCCAAGTCACCTTTGAAAATAGCACACACATTTTAAAAAATCAGAGCAGTTGTACTTTTTTTTTTTTTTTTGGTAACTCAATTTATGACCATATTATTTGCTCACAATAATGATTTGGGGACTCAGCACCATAATATTAAAAACCAGAGAAGCCTTAGAGAACTATCATCCACCCCTGCCAACTTACAAGTGTGGAAACTGAGGCCATGAGGGATGATATGACCTGCCCGTGGTCACTCAGCCAACTGGTGGCCGGTCGCCGGACCAGACCTTGGGCCAGGCCCCTGAGCCCACAGAGCCAGGCCCCTGAGCCCACAGAGCGTTCTGCTCTCTGATTGGGAGTTCACTGGACAATGGTTTTTGTTTGGGTTTCCATTTCAAAAGCAAAACTGAATGTGTCGAATTTGAGGGCACTGTAGGGCCTCAAGATTCAACTGATGAAATAGAGAAGAGATTGGAAGGGAGGTACCACTTTCCTTGCGAAGCCAGAGAGCCGGGGCCCTGGGGCTTGGCCGGGAGCCGGGGCCTGCTGCAGCCTGCTCGCCCAGCCTGTCCCCCATCCAGGCCTGCAGTTTGGACAGCTGGGCTGTGCTCAGTTACATGTGGGAGTTCCCTGATCTTTGGGGCAGCAAAAGGGAAAGAGGTCCTGTGATGCCCCTCGCCTCGCTCCGCAGGACAGCCTTGCTCCTGCCTGTCTCAGCACCTGTGGCCAGGGGCAGTGGAGAAAAAAAAAGAATATAAACGGGACAAAGGCACTAGTGTGTGGTTGCAGTTTCAGCAAGAAGATGTTCTGGGGAGGGGGCGCCCACAGCCCAAGCTCCAGGGAGGAAAGAGAAAAGGGCCAGAGAAGGAGCTAGAAAGAAGCGCTTCCACGAATCAGGGAACCACCGGCCTAAGGAGAGTGGGATCTGGGTGTGAAGGAAGGACGAAGCAGGTGGTTAGAGCACGCTGGCTTCCTTCCTCTCTTTTCGGCCTGAAGTGGCGCCTGCCTCAGTTTATCCATCTGACAACTAGGCAGCCCAGGAGTGGGAAGGCTGAGGGAGCTGAGGGGGCTGAGGAGGGAGCTGAGGGAGCTGACAAGGGAAGCTGAGGGAGCTGAGGAGAGGGCTGAGGGAGCTGAGTGGGGG